>NW_027182511.1:600000-900000 GCF_040938575.1 Ambystoma mexicanum | reverse complement strand
AGGCAATGCTGAAGAGGTTAGGGTTTATTTAATCTATGGCTGGGGATGTCTATACTTACAGGAGAGGGCTTGATGGACATCAGGGGGCATCACAGCATCACCGCTGGGACAATCAAGGGGTCAGTCACAGATTCTCTCTGTTCTCTGTGCCGGTTTTAGAACACCACACACTCCAGCCAGGGACTCCTTCCCCTGACAATGAAGGTGGCGCACAATAAACATGCTTTTCATCTTGAATAACCCACAGGTTCTTTTATTTGAGTAGGCCTGCAACTCGTCTCGCACCCACCTTTACAAACACCCCGTGTCACAATGGACTGGGAACTAGGCCGGTGGGTATCAATGAGATATTATTAATTTATTATTTAATGAACAAAAGCAAAATCAAACAATTTTACACCAGCCCCCAATGTTGTGGCACACAATGCAATGTTTCCTACAGAACAATTGGTACAGAAATCCTACACAGTTCACATGAATCTTGAATGCCAAACAGGAAAAATAGTTTAAAGCATGTGATTGCACTAAGATTAAGCACTCCCCTTGCAACACCCACCCCCAAACATCAGCTAACTTAATTCCCTTTGGATGGAAGGCAGTGGCAAGGAGTAAGGATAAAGAGAGAAACATCGGAATTGGACTACAGCACCCCACCCCAAGATGGGAAGTTAGAAAAGAAAATGAAAACCTGATTTGAGAGCAAAACGGCAGAATTGGTTAGTTTGTTCCTCGCACAGCAGCTCACAACTGCAGTGGGACAGCTAGGAAGTAAATTTGTGTTGCTACACTGAAGGAGATAAGGAAGCCTATCAAGCAGTGCCTAAACTAACCTCCTGAGGGAGGATAAAAAGGAACAAGGGGCACTGGCTCCCCGGTAGCCTAACTCGGCGAGGGCCCTCATGATATAAAGAGGTGGGGCACCACCCGTGGTCGTCAGCTTCCAGCTTCGGCCAGGGGAAAAGAAACGCATAACAGCACTCCCTGCAGCCAGGGACGTCATTTCACCAAAATGCCACGGGTAGCGGAAGGGACATCACACAACCCTTGACCTCTGATGACATCACAGGAAGTGATGTCATTTGAGCCCACCCTGAAGTGACATCACGGGAAGCGATGGAACACAACCTTTCACCCCTTGACAAAACAGGAAGTGGCATCACATAGCATTGTTTATAAATACACTACAGAAAATATGGTTACGATATCACTGTAAAGTAATCTACATTTCATATAAGAATGGATCGCCATATGTATCGTTAATATCAGTGTGTATAGGGCTATATTACCAAATCACTGTGAATGCAAGCAGACGTCCAAGGCCAAACGACAATTATGTGTGAGTATATAGCTCTTACGCTTAAGCACTTCATATAGAACAAATATACATACAATATCACCTAACCTGTGTTGGTACTCATTTATCAACCACAGCAGGATGAAAAGCTCAGTTGACCATGTTGGGAGTCAAACCTACAACCTACAGATCACACACACATTGTAGCATCCAGTGCTCAACCCACTGAGCTATTTTACCGGCTATAGCTATCAGAAAACTGGCCACTCCAGAAACAAAGAGCCACATGCTTCTGGCCACAGCCCATGAGCCTCAATTCTTTTTTAAAAGAAAAAATATTGTTTTTAGGGTTTGCAAGGCAGACCACAGGGGTAGCAAGGGAAACCTGAGGGGTCGCAGTTACAAACCCTGGCGACCCTTAAATGACGTCCATGTCTGCAGCCGATCAGTGGTGCAGGCCAATGTGTGTTGCCCAGATCGAGGCTCTGGGAGGTTCCGGGAGTGGTGGCCTAAGTATGCTCAAAAGGAATGGATAAGGAAAAAAGAGCTGACTGGAAATAAAGGAAGGACAGAGAAAGGTGGAAGGCAGGTGCCAAGGAAGGTGTAAACAGAAAGGTGCTGCCGATCATCTGGGATTGTAATAATGTGATAGTGTGAAATGTTTATAAATAAACTGAGTCCTTGTTATGCCACAAATGTGGAAAACTGATCTGGCCTCAGTTATTTAGCCGAGCGGGTGCTAAAAGCGGGATTTATATGTCTTGACAGGTGGGGGGGTGAGCAGTACCTGACTGCCGATGTTATGACGTAATACTCTCACTCAATAGACTTTGTGAAGAGCCAAGCAAGTATGTTTTGTTAAAGCTCTGATGCGGTTTACAGTTTTATTGGACACTTGTGTAAGTGCAGCAAACATTTCCATTGTCCAATTTATTAGAGGTAGATTGGTGAAGTCTTGGGAAGAGTTTTGCATTCTGGGACTTGTTGTCATGATATGATATGATGTGATATGCTATTTATAGCGTGCTTAATACCCAGAGGTTTCTAAGCTCGGACCCAGGGATCGAACCTATGTTGCTCCATGTCTTCTGGCTTCCAAGACGAGCATGTTGCCGCTGAGCTATCCTTCCATGCACACGTAAGTTTAGCCTATGGATATTTGGATGGAACTGTTTAAATGTTAATGTTAAAGGATATTTGTACCGCACACTATCACCACCAGAGTGGTCCCCTGGCGCTTTGGCAGATCTGAAACAAATGGGGGTAGGCTAGGAATGTTAGTAGGACAAGGTTTGGAGAAGAGCAAGGGAGCTGTGAAGTACTGTTGGCAGCTTCAGTTGGGTTAACACTGTTCGCCATGCATTTTGGTTTGTTATTCGGTTCAGAGTCTGTTGTGTGCTGTTGTGTGGGGCTTTGTGTGGTATGGTTGTTGTTGCGGTGTGGTGAAGTGCGTGCGGGTTGCTGCCATTTTCAAGAGGTGTGGTTGTGTTTGGTTAGAGTGTGAGAGGTGTGTGAGGAGTGGTGAGGTTTTTAATAGTTTTTGGGGGGTTGGTTAGTATCCTTGTTGTTTAAGAGAAATGCATATTCCTATTGTGTATCCTTCATGATTACAGGAGGTGGTTTCCTTTCGGTGATTAAATTTCAGCGTGATAAGGCTGTTTCATCTCTGTCATTATGCTAAGTTAGCTACTTTCATGCTCCCATCTTTGTATTTGGCCAGCCCTTTTATCCCAGCTTGTCTTTGCAGTAACCTAGTCTTTGGGTTGATTTACTTGCGAGCTATGCCCGTATCCTACATCCTTTCTGAGTGGGTAAGGTTGTTGTTAGTGTTGGGCGTGTATTCTAACTTCTGTCCTCATGGGGTTGTCTCTAGTGTTCTATTCCACCTAGCGTCATCTCTCTTGTTCTTGTAGTTTTCCTTAGTTGGTCTTGGGTGTTGTTTGTGCCATCATATTTATTTATTTATTTATTTATTTATTTATTTATTTATTTATTTATATATGCATTTGTAAAGCGCACTGCAGCCCTTAGGCATTGAGGCGCTATCAGAAGGCTTAGGGAGGCTTGATTCAGGGTTACATGAATGCGGCCCCAGCAGAAAACTTGAAGACAGAAACAAGTTACGGTTAACAATGGACATTTTCATGACAGTTTCAAAACATTTGGGCAAAAGAGCAGTACATTGTCAAAATCATGTTACAGTATACATAACATAGGTTGTTAGACAAAGAGTATAGTTTTGATGGCCTTCCTGAAGGTTGCATGGGAGTCAATCCCCCTGATGGAAGGGGGAAGGGAGTTCCACAGCGTGGCCGCCATATTAGGGAAACTTGTACCGCCCGCTTTCACTCTACGGGTAGAAGGTACAAGGATTCTGTTGGTATAGGCCGCTCTTGTGGGCCCAATGGGAGTGTGCAGGCTGATCCTTTGAGCTAGGTAAGGTGGAGCACAACCGTGCAGGCACTTCTGCGCCAGGGTGAGTGTTTTGAAGGTAATTCTCTCCTTGACGGGGAGCCAGTGGACCTTACTCCTGACCTCGGAGATGTGGTCACGTCTTGAGATGCCTGTTGCGGCCCTGAGGGCATTATTCTGAGCTAGTTGTAATTTGGCCAGGTTTTTTTGGAAGGTGCCTACCAAGAGGGCATTGCAGTAGTCCAGCCTCGACCCAATTATTGCCTAGCTATGGTGAGGCAGTTTGGCTGGGAAAGATAATGTCTGGCTGCATTGAGGAGTTTAGAGTGGTACACTGCAGAGGAGGCAATTGCGTTGACCTGCCTATTCATGGATAGGTCAGGTTCAAGGTATACGCCCAGCATCTTGATGACTTTGGAAACAGCGATAGGGATGTTATCTACTGTGAAGGATTGGTATTGTTCATCTAGTTTCCACAAGGAGAGGGCCCCAATCAGCAGGAGTTCTGTTTTCTCGCTGTTGAGGCAAAGCCAGTTTTTGGCCATCCAGGATTGGATTGTGGAGTAAATGGCATTGAGGGTTTTGAGGTCAGATATATAGTCACCAGAGAGGGGGATCAGCACCTGGGTGTCATCAGCATAATTAGTGCATGAGATGCCAAGTGCGTCAAGAATTTTGAATAGGGGCCTAGTGAATAGATTATAGAGTGTGGGAGCTATGCACGATCCCTGTGGGACCCCACACTTGATGAGGCTGGGGTTAGCGCATGAGGATTCCGAGAAAACCTTCATGACTCTATCCTGCAGGAAGGAAGTTATCCATGCACAGGCCTTCGGGGAGAAGTTGGCTGCGGTGGAGAGGTGATGGCATAGGGTCTTGTGGTCCATCGGGTCAAAGGCAGCGGAGAGGTCGAGGAGTAAGAGCATCGCAGGTTTGCCCACGTCTCTTAGGTCGCCCATTTTATTTTTTAGGTCGAGCAGAGCTGTTTCCGTGCCGTGTCTCGGCCGGAAACCGGACCGCCGAAGACCTAGGAGGTGATTGTCTTTGATACATTTTTGGACTTGCAGGTAAGCTGCTTTGTCCAGAATTTTAAGCAGGAAAGGCACCATGGTAATGGGCCAATAATTTCCAGGGATCGAAGGGTCGAGAGAGGGTTTTTTCAGGAGCGGTCTGACCCAAGCTTCTTTGAGTCCATTTGGAACGTGTCCAGCCTGGAAGGATGAATTTATGAATGCTGTGATGAGGGGAACCAGAGGGGGGCACAGTCATTAATGATCTGCGCTGGGTAGGCGTCTCCTTTGCAGTTGGAAGGTTTAATGGAGTTAAGGAGGGCAGTGACTTCAAGTTCACTCATGTCTTTGAAGTCGAACAGGGGCGCGGGGGTGGAGGGGGCTATCACCCTAGTGGTGCTGTTACAGTTGTCAAGAAGTTTGGAAAGGGCATTTTGGTGTGCTAGGATTTTGGTGTGAAGGATTTCCAGTTTGTCTAGCATGGCATTTTGAATTTTATTGCACCAAGTGTCATCTTTTAGGATAGTCGGGGGGGGAGGGAGCAGGAGACTCCAGCTCTCGGAAGATAGCAAATATTTCCCTAGTTCCTGACTTGGTGCCTTCAATCCTGGTGTTATAGGAGGAGGCTTTAGCCTGAATGATGGCTCTTTTGTAGTCTTTGGAGACAGCCTTAAAAACAGCTTTGGTAGTATCGTTTAAGTGGTTTTTCTAGTTAGCTAGGGCAGCCCTTTTTTTGGAGGGAAGCTTTAAGAGCTCCTTGGTGAACCAGGCGTTAGAGTGCTTAACTTTCCTAGCCTTTTTGTGGGTGAGCGGGGCTACTGTCTCCACTGCTAAGGTGTTGACTTGATTGAAAGTGGATGCTAGGACTTCCAGGTCATTCGGGAACGGGTGTTTACGCACGGGAACCGCGAGGTAAGGAGCGATGTTTTCCATAGTGAGTTTACGTGCACTTCTCGCGAGAGCAGCTGGGAGTGGGATAGTTGATCTCGGAGGCCCCTTGGAAGAGAGGTCAAATTTGATGCAGTGGTGGTCCGACCATGGGATAGGTGAGATATCGGAGATCAGGAGGGAGCACTAATGGTGTGACACCCAGTCAAGGGTGCGAGCTTTGGTGTGTGTGGGCTGCGAGATAACATGGGAGAACCCAAGGGTGGATAGAGCTTTCTGCAGGGCCATGGCATTGGTGTCCCTAGGGTCATTTAGGCAAAGATTGAGGACGCCTACAAGCAGAATTTGTGATGAGGTTTTGAGGTTTTCAGAGAGTGCATGGGTGATGGCGTCGTGGAAATCTGAATTTGGGCCTGGTTGGCGATAGACGACATGGAGCGTGATGGTATGGTTGGGCGTGAGCCATAGTTTGAGACGGAGGTAGTCTGAGTTGTGACTCAGCTGACCTCCAATCTGTCTGAGGGCAAGCGTGGCCCTAGAGATAACAGCTACTCCTCCTCCCCTTTGGTCTACCCAATCTTGTCTGAAAATGGTGTAGCTGGAGGGGATGGCAAGAGATAGGGATGGGCGAGCGGAATCTTTAAGCCAAGTCTCTGAGAGAAAGAGCAGATCAAGGTTGTCCATGGTGATGAGATCATGTACATCCAGTGCGTGAGCTGGCAAGGAGCGTACATTGACTAGAGCACATTTATGTGGTATGTCATGGCTAGGGGGCATGGTGCTAGGTATGGCAGTGGGCAGCACTGGATGAGGAGCAGCAGGCATGAATGAAGGCAAAGACACAATATTAGGCATGGCAGTGGGCAACACTGGGTGAGGTGCAGCAGGCAATACCTGTTGGTCAGAGGCCCGAGTGTTCACGTTTGTCTGATTACTTGCTGGCGAGGGAGGAGATTTGAGAATGTAATGAGATGGAGTGTGAGCGCTAGTGGCGAGCAGCAAACGCCTTAAGCACACTTGTACGTTTGGGCAGAGGGTGCGGTAACAAGTGCTGGAGGCGCTTGGATGCCTGGAGTCGGAGAGGTAGTCCGGGGGTGCATGGTGTGTGGAGGGCTGCAGGGTTCTTGCCCCCAGGCGGAGTTCCTTAGAGAGCAGTTTGCGGTGGCATACCCGATCCGGCCCAGCAGGAGGCGTGAGCAGAGGCGTTTGTTCCTGTAGACGAGCGATAGTGGAGTGGTAGAGGGTGGGCAGTGGCTTGCAGGACCCTTACCTTGTTGTGGAGAGAGAGTGCCATCATCCGGCAACCTCGAGCAGCTGAGAGCTGCGGAGAGCTGCAGAGGCCTTTTCCGATGGCCTTTGCCGTGATGCGGCTTTGCCTGGTGGTCGGCCTCCTCTCCCTTTAAAGCGGGAGAGGAGGGGCTGGCAGGCGCGGAGGATGCATCAGCTGATATCAGCTCAGCAGTTGATTTGCACGACGTTGCTGTGTGCTGGAGGACGCAGCAGGAGAAACGTCCAAGTGTTAAGACTTCCTCCGTTACGTTAAGACTGCAAACTCTTCTGTTGTTCAGAATATGTTCTGTCTATCTGTTCTTTGTGTTTCCTGTTTGTTTTAGTTCTTTCAATTTGGTTCTGAGATGTTTTTAGAAGCATTCTAAATTTTAGGTGGTCTTTCATGTTTCTCATTTCTTTCGGGGGGTTGTTCCAGCTTTTTGCGGCTAGGTAGGAGAAAGAGGAGCCTCCTTGTTTTTTCTTGACGTGTTGTTTTGGTTCCAGGCGGATTTTGTTGCTTGATCTGAGTATTCTCGGTGGCTTGTAGATTGTTATTTTCTTTTGTAGGAATTCTGCTCCCTGTCCACTGATTGCCCTATGTGTTATGCATATTGTTTTGAACTTTATACAATGTTTGATTGGGAGCCAGTGTAGTATTTTTAGTGCTGGAGTGATGTGGTCGCTTCCTGATAGTTTGAGGAGGAGTCTGGTGCTGCATTTTAGATGCATTGTAATTTCTTCAGGAGGCATTCCAGCATCCCGAGGTAGAGGCTGTTTGTGTAGTCGATTCTTGACATGATGAGGGTGCCAATTGTCAATGTTTTGTGGGTGAAGGAGAGGAAAGATAGGATTCTTCTTGTGTGAAGGAGGAAGAAGCATTTCTTAATTAGTGCATTTACTTGTGGTTCTAAGGTTAGAGCGTTGTCCATTAGGACTCCCAGGTTTTTTACTACCTTAGATGGTGTGGGTGCAGTTCCCATTTCTGCTGGCCAGGGAATGTAGGTGTTGTCCTCTTGGTTTTTGCATGTAACCATGATTTCTGTCTTTCCTGGATTTTCAAGTTGTTGGCATTCATCCAGTCAAAGATTTCATTTAGACATTCTACTAGGGTTGAGTGATCGTCTTGAGTATCTTCGATTTTGTAGATGATTTGAATGTCGTCTGCGTAGTTGTAGCCTGTAATGTTGTATTTTTTGAAGATCCTGATTACTGAAGTCTGGTAGATGTTGAAGTTTAGTGGTAATAGTGAGGATCCTTGTGGTACTCCACAGTTGTTAACTCATGGAGTGGATTTGAAAGGTTTCATCCATACAGTTTCTGTTCTGTCTGCTAGGAATGATTTAATCCAGAGTAGTGCCATGTCCGTTATACCTATTTCTTACAATCTTTTGATTAGGGTGTCATGGCTCACTGTGTCGAAGGCTGCACAGAGAGCTGAGGTTGTGTTGGAGTCTGCATTTGTTTTTAGGTTGTCCCAGATGGATAGTAGTGCCGATTCTGTTCCTCTTGCGCATCTGAAGCCGACTTGTGCTTGGTCTAGCAGGTGGTGTTTTTCTACATGTTCTTGGGTTCATTTGTATACGTTTGTTTCTAGGAGTTTTGCCGGGAAGGGGATGGTTGAAATTGGTCTGTAGTTGGAGAGGTCTTCCACATCGCCACTTGTGTTTTTTAAAAGTGGCTTAATATATGTTGATTTGAAGGATCATGGTACAGTCCCTGTTGTGAGCAACAGATTTAGGAGGTTTCTGTAATATTCTGATGGCGTTCCTTGTGCGAGGATTGATTTGTAAAAGTCAGGGGGGCAGGAATCCATGGGTGATCCTGCTTACTTGTGTTTTACCAGCTTGGCGAATGTCTCTACTGATAGTTCCAGGATGCTTTGGAGTTTGTGCTGTGGCTCCTCGTTGGGTCTGTTTGTTTGAGTGTTAGGGTTGGTTGGTCAGTTTTGTATGATTTGACAAATGTCGTTGATTTTCTTTTTGAAATCATCTGCCAAGTTGTTGCATAGTTACTGTGAGGGTATTGGAGTGTTGTCGCAACTTGGTGGGTTTCTCATTTCGTTTAGGATGTTGAACATTTCTTTTTGAGTGTTGGTGGTAGTGCTGATTCTGTCATCATAATGCCTTCTCTTTGCCTTTTGAACTTCCTTCTTATATGATCGGATTTGTCTCTGGAACTGGGTTGTCTTATTTTGGTCGTATTCTTTCCTCCATTTCAATTCCAGTTTCTTGTTCTTCATTTTCATGATGTTTAGTAGTGGGGTGAACCATTTTGCCATTGCTCTTCTTCTTGAGGGGGTAAATGGTTTTTCCTGGGAGATGTTGTCAATTGAATCAGCGATCCATTTGTCGAGTAGCTCCACTTTCCCGTCTAGGTCTGCCTTCTCCAGTTCGGCTGTTGGAGTTTTTTTCATCTCTAGTTGTTCATTTAGTTTGCTTTCTTTGACAGTTTTCCAGTTTCTTTTTGTGGTGGTTGGGATCTTGAGGGGCTGTATGCTGACTTGAGTTGGTAGTGTGATCACGAATGGAATGATGAGATGGTCACGCCAAAGTATTTGTATCGGTGGTGCCATGGTGATACGTTTTTTCTTGGTGAAGATTGCGTCAAGGGTGTGTCCTGCCGAGTGTGTTGCCCCTTTGACCAACTGTTGTAGTTTCATGGTTGTTAATTGCCTAATTAATGAATTTTGAGAGTTGGCTTATTTTCCTTGGAACCAAATGTTGAAGTCTCCCAGGATTATTAGATGTTCGTGTTTGATGGCTATGTTGGTGATGGCTTCTATGAAGTTGTCAACGAAGGTTGCATCGTATGTCGGTGGTCTGTAAACCAGTATGAATTTAATGTTGGTTTTTTTCTCCAATAGGTGTATGGCCATGGATTTGCACTTCATAACGTTAAGTGGTTTGTCTGTTTTTACTTTCAGGTGTTCTTTGAATGCTATTGGGAGGCCTCCTCCTTTTTTTTCCTGTTTAACTGAAAGCATTTGAAGTTGGTGGTGGGGGGGGCTTTGTAGTGTGATTTTGTAGTTGTCATCCAGCCATGTTTCTGTGATGAATAGGATGCTGATACCGTTGTCGCAGAGAAGGTTGAATATCTCTGTTGAGTGTTTTGACATGGATCTTGTGTTTATTAGGTTGCAGTTCATTTTAAAGATATAGTTTGGTTTGTGCTTTATTGTCAGCATTGTCTTCTGACTGGTGTTAAGGTTTCCTTCCAGGTAGAACTCTAGTTGAGGTGTTGGTGCAGTTGTGTCTGTGTTGCCGAAAGGTTCTTCTAGGTTCAGTCTTGGGTTTTTGTTTTTATCTGGCTCCTCTTATAAGTGTTGTGGCTGTCGAGCGGACGGTCCTCTTGATTTGGTGATGTAAGGGGTTAGGGTGTTGATTATGTTCTTGTTATCTCTAGCTTTGTCCTTTCTTCTTCTGCATGGTTGTGTTTGGTTGCTGGTCGTTCTTGATTTGTGTGTTCGGTCGGTTCGTTCTGGTGAGTGGTTATTTACGAGGTATGATGTTAGATAAAGGGATTTCTCTTTTCTCTCGTGCTGGTTCTGTAATCATTTTTGTCTGTTGGAGTGTGTTCTGCAGTTGTGAGTCTTCGGTGTTCAGTTGGGTTTGTTCTTTCTGCTCTTTGTCTTTCGTTTGGTCCAATCCTTTTTTGTGGCATTTTGAGTTTTGAGCTTTTTTTTATTTTGGTTGGTTTTTGTTCGGTTTGTTGTTGCAGAGGTGGTCTTTGTACTTTTGGTCCGGCTGTCTTGTGGTGTTGGACTGGTTGTGGGGATTGTCTGATATAAGCTCGGGCTCTATCTGCTGGGGTGGTCTAGTCAGGTGATATCGCTAGGGTAGTTTAGTCACTGTTTTGAGTTGGGCTGTCCGGTTGGGGGGTTCTACTAGGGTTATATCGCTGGGTATTTTAGTGGCCTGTCAGGTCTAGTCAGGTGATATCGCTAGGGTAGTTTAGTCACTGTTTCGAGTTTGAGCTGTCCGGTTGGAGAGGTCTGCTAGGGTTATATCGCTAGGGTATTTCAGTGGCTGTCCCTAATGTCACTCTCCCTGGAAGATGCTTACAGTAGTAAACAAATCTCTGTGGTGTGACACAGTTTACTGTTCACAGCTCCATCTCAGAGTGTCAGTGCCGATGATCACAGTACCCTCTCGGCAGGGCAAGGCTAATACTTAAAGGGCCGTCCTAATGTGGCACCCTCTAGAAGTGGTTTAATGGCCTTCTTGCCAATTCTCTAATGGTGTGACGCAGGTCAGTATTCACAGAGCTATCCCAGTGTGGTCCACGCTAATAGTCACAGTACTCTCCAGGTGTGGGACAGGGTGATAATCCCTGTGTTATCCTTGAGATGCACAGTTTAGTAATGTTCTGTTCTTATTGTGGTGTTTCCTAGATGTGATTTGAAACTGGTATCCTCAAATCTGTACGGGGGCTGCAGAGGCCGTTAATTACAGTACTATCCCATAGATGGACAAGCTATTAATCCTGGTACTATCCTAGAGAGGCACTAGTGTGTAATCACAGTACTGTTCTATTGTGGTGTTTTCTAGATGTATTTCAAGTCTGAGGGACACAGGCTAAGACTTACAGCACCATCTCAGAAGAGGCAAAATCAAATAATCACAGTACTATCCTAGAAGGTAGGCCGATAATCACAGTACTATTTTAGAAAGACACAGGCCAATAATCACCGTACTATTCTATTGTGGTGCTTTCTAGATGTGATTCTAGACAGTGTGTGGTGGTCTCTAAGGGTGTGGCGTGGTCTAATAATCACAGTACTATTCTTGAAAGGCAGAAGCTGATAATTGCCATACTATCCTAGAGACAAAGCTAAACATCACAGTACTATCCTAAAGGAAAAAGCTAATAATCCCAGTACTATCCTAGAGGGCACAAGCTAATAATCACAGTACTATCCTAAAGTGATTCTTTCTAGATGTGAATCCGATCAGTTTGTACTAATCTCTGAGGGTGCGGCACAGGCTAATAATCACAGTACTATGCTAGAGGGCAGAAGCAAATAATCACAGTACTATCGTAGAGGGCACAAGCTAATAATCACAGTACTATTCTATTGTGGTGCTTTCTAGATGTGAATCAGGTCAGTTTGTGCTAATCTCTGGGGGTGCAGCACGGGCTAAAAACCACAGTACTATCCTAGAGGGCAGAAGCTAATAATCACAGTACTATCCTATTGTGATGCTTTATAGCTGTGAATCTGGTCAGTTTGTGCTAATCTCTGAGGGTGCGGTGCAGGTTAATAATCACAATACTATCCCAACGGAACAAGCGAATAGTCACAGTACTATCCTAGAAGACGCAAGCGAATTATCACAGTACTTATTCTATTGTGGTTCTTTCTAGATGTGAATCAAGTCAGTGTGTGCTAATCTCTAGGGTGGGTTGCAGTCTAACAATCACAGTACTATCTTAAAGGATCAAGCTAATAATCACAGTACTATCCTAAAGGAACAAGCTAATAATCACAGTACCATCCTATAGTGATGCTTTCTAGATGTGAATCTGGTCAGTTTGTGCTAATCTCTAAGGGTGTTAAATGTTAAATGCGATACGTTAAAGGTATTTGTACCGCGCATTGTTACCAACTGAGTTGGTCCGCAGGCGCTCTGGCAGATCTGTAAAACGAGAAGGTGGGATGGGTTAGTAGGTGAAGCGGGAGTAAGATAGTGAGAGGAGTGGTGTTCTGTTGGCAGCTTCAACTCGGTATCGGATCAATGACAGTCCTTGTGTGCTGTTGGTGCGGTTTATGTGTTGTTGCAGTGTTGTGAAGTGTGTGCAGGTTGTTGTGCGAGAGATGGTTGTGTGAGATTGCAGTGGGTTGCAGTCTAATAATCACAGTACTATCCTAAAGGAACAAGCTAATAATCACAGTACCATCCTATTGTGATGCTTTCTAGATGTGAATCTGGTCAGTTTGTGCTAATCTCTAAGGGTGTTAAATGTTAAATGCTATACGTTAAAGGTATTTGTACCGCGCATTGTTACCAACGGAGTTGGTCCGGAGGCGCTCTGGCGGATCTGCAAACGAGAAGGTGGGATGGGTTAGTAGGTGAAGCGGGAGTAGGATAGTGAGAGGAGTCGTGTTCTGTTGGCAGCTTCAACTCGGTATCGGATCAATGACAGTCCTTGTGTGCTGTTGGTGCGGTTTATGTGTTGTTGCAGTGTTGTGAAGTGTGTGCAGGTTGTTGTGCGAGAGATGGTTGTGTGAGATTGCAGTGGGTTGCAGTCTAACAATCACAGTACTATCTTAAAGGATCAAGCTAATAATCACAGTTTGTTTGTTTGTTTGTTTCTTTGTTTATTTGGTAATGCACACCAAACCCTTAGGTAGCTGGGCGCAGCAGTTACAGGTATGTTTAAAGCTTAGTTACAACATAGTAAGGTTACAGTAATAGCTTTATACATACAGGAAAGTTGAAAGTGCAATAGTCAGTACAGTTAATTGTTACAATAGATAACTGAGGAGATAGAAGCATAGTCAGGTAGTCACATGTGTATAGCAGTACAGCAAGGCAGGCCGATATTAGTTGTCATTGGTTCGAAGCCAATGAAACATTTTGTGTCTGAATCTGATGTAAGGCTGTTCAATTCTAAAGGCTGAGGGGAGTGCGTTCCAGGATAAAGCTGCTTTGACTGGGAAGCTGGCCCCACCAGATTGGGAGAGTTTAAATCTAGGGATTTCTAAACACTGGGAATTGGATGATCTCGTATGGCGGGTTGAGGTTCTTCTGATCATTCTGTCTGCGAGATAGGGGGGTGCTGCGTTGTTCAGGCATTTAAAGGTGAGGGAGACAGTTTTGAGAAGGATCCTGTCACTGATTTTTAGCCAGTGCTGGTCTCTTCTGATGTTAGAGATGTGCTCCCTGCTGGGTATATTCGGAGCTGCTCTGAGGGCATTATTTTGTAATGTTTGCATTTTATCTAAGATGTATTTGTTGGCCACTATGTATAGAGTGCTGCAGTAGTCTAATTTGGACATTATTAGTGCATTGGCAAGTGTGATGCAGCTAACTTTGGAAAGGAAGGGTCTACAGGCCCTAATAAGTTTGCACATGTAGGAAGTGGAGGATGCCGTGGCGCTACCTTGTTTTTGTAGTGTTAATGTGGAGTCAGGGTAAAAACCTAGTGTTTTTACCTCCGTTACTACTTTAATTACATTGCCGTCAATGTTGAATGATGCATAGCTGGGGCTGAGTTTTTTTAGGTTAGCGTCCAAGCCCAGAATCAGGGTCTCTGTTTTATTGTCAATCAGGCAGAGGCCATGTGATGACATCCATGCCTGAATGAGGAGGTATATTTTGTGTACCAAAGCCGTGTCTATGTCAAAATTGCCCGAAAGGGGTATGAGGATCTGGGTGTCATCTGCATAATTAGTGTAGGTGACACCCAGTCTGTGCAATTTGTCGAAAAGTGGCTTAGTAAAGATGTTATACATTGTCGGTGAGACACATGATCCCTGTGGAACACCGCAGGTGATTTGGATAGGGTCTGCGGATGCTGATGTGGAGAATACTCTCATCGTACGGTTGGCTAGGAAGGATTGTACCCAGGCTTTGGTATCATTTGAGAAATGGGCAGCTGACGCTAGGTGTTTGCATAATACTGCATGATCCACCAGGTGAAATGCTGCCGATAGGCCGAGGAGGAGTAGCATAGCTGTTTTACCTTTATTCTTCAACTCGTCAATTAATGCCGTTTCGGTACCATGTCGTGGTCTGAATCTGGATTGGCGGATGCCTAGTAAGTGGTTTGTTTCAAGATAGTTCTGAATTTCGAGATAAGCTACTCTGTCAATTATTTGAAGGAGGAAGGGAACTGTGATAATTGGTCTGTAGTTTGTCGGGATAGAGGAGTCTAACATATGTTTCTTCAGCAACGGTAGAACCCAAGAGTCTTTGAGGTTATTTTGGACAGTGCTAGTCTTGCAGTGCTATCCTCGAGGGCACAAGCTAATAATTGTGGTACTATCCTAGAGGGCACAAGCTACTAATCTCAGTACTATCCAAGAGGGCACAATCTAATAATCACTGTACTATCCGAGACGGCACAAGCTAATAATCACAGTACTATCCTAAAAGAACAAACTAATAATCATAGTCTTATCCCAGAGGGCACAAACTAATAATCATGGTACTATCCAAGAGGGCACAAGCTAATAATCACAGTACTATCCTAAAGGAACAAGCTAATAATCACAGTACTATCCGAGAGGGCAGACGCTAATAATCACAGTACTATCCTAAAGGAAAAAGCTAATAATTACAGTACTATCCGAGAGGGCACAAGCTAATAATCACAGTACTATCTGAGAGGGCAGACGCTAACAATCACAGTGCTATCCTAAAGGAACAAGCTAATAATCCCAGTACTATCCGAGATGGCACTGTTAGGACTTGATGGTCGTGTAGATGATGAAACCTCCGTCCCCAAGTACCACACAAGCAAAATAGCAATATTACTGCTCGTGCAGTCTTTGAGGCCACAGGTGTAGAGTGCCGTCAGCCTGGAACCAGGAACGCCGGAAAGACCGCCCTGACCACTGTAAGGCAAGCAACCAGATTAGACAATGGAAGCAATCCCAATCAGAGCAATACAATATCACTACAGAAGGCTTACCCAATACAGGTGACAGGGTACCCAGGATAAGGTGAATGGACAGGGGTCTGCAGTAGTCGACGGCGGTAGGCGACAGTTGTTACACAGGATGGCACTCTAGTTGGGTGGTAATAACGCCTGATGCAGGAGAAAAAACATGAGTCAAAGGCGGAGCCAGGAGAGCCGAAAATCAGTCCGGTAAACAATCCGAGGTCAGAGCACCAAGAGATAATGTCAAATGCAGAGGATAATCCAATAACAATTCCAATGGAAGGCCGAGGTCAAAAATCCGAGTAAGTCGCCAGAACAAATGCATAAGTACCAAAGGAAAGCGAAGAGGAATCCAGGAAGCAGTCCGTGGTCGAGATAATCAAGAGCAACAAAATCTGTGAGAACGCCAAACAGTACTAACAAAGTCAGCTGTGAAGTGCTGAATGTGAGTCAGTACGTTCCTTTTGAATATGAAGGTGATCACATGATTCAGTCACGTGACGCATGGTCCGCGTCTCACTGCTCCGACCAGGTCCCTTCCTGGTCATGTGGTGGATTGCGTGACGAGCCCAGTGGTGCCGGTACCTCGGGCGCCCAGTGGCAAGCCGCCACGGCATTCGCCAATTTAAGAAAGGGGACCGCACAGGCGCATTGGACGCAGGTCCTTCCGGGAGTGCCAAGTGCCGTCGCCCACTCGCCGTTGGCAGACCAGCATAGGTAAGTGGGACCTAGTCTGTCTGGGAACCTGAAGTGTTTGTTGTTTCGCTAACGGGGCCGCTAACGGGGGCGGGACAGAGCCCCCCCTCAAAGGCCCACGACCCCGTGGGCTGGAAGGGTGATCCCTATGGAAACAGGCCACTAACAACGGGGCATGAACATCGGAAGAGGGAACCCAAGATCGTTCTTCTGGACCATAACCCAGCCAGTCTACTAGGTACTGCAGACGACCCCTAAAGAGACGTGAACCCAGGATGGCGCTGACCTCAAATTCATCTTGGGACTCTACAGAAACAGGAGCAGGAGGAGAGACAATGCGAGTTGGATCAGGGCATGGCTTAAGTAACAAGGTATGGAAAACCGGGTGCAATCTCCAGCTAGAGGGGACAGCGAGGCAATAAGCCACTGGGTTCAGTACCTTGGATACCCGATATAGGCCGACAAAACATGGGAGCAATTTACGGCAACCCGGTATGTGCAAATGGCATGTGGACAACCAAACCCGCTCACCCACACGATAGGCAGGGGCATCCGTCCTCTTCCTGTTAGCAGCCGTCCTCATGGAAGCCTGGGCTTCTTGGAGATGGATGAGTGTCTGGGCATGGACTGAGGTCAGGTCATGGGCACAAGCGTTAGCAGCAGGAGTACTGGTGGGGGCAAAATCAGGGAATGGTAGAGTGCGTGGGTGTTGGCCAAAAAGGGAGAAGAACGGGGGAAAGCCTGTAGAGGAATGTAGAGCATTGTTTTATGCAAACTCCACAAGGTGAAGTGAGTTAAGCCAGGTATATTGGTACTGAAGGGATAGACAACATAAGTAGTGCTCTAAAGCCTGGTTGACCATCTCACTCTGACCGTCACTCTCAGGATGGTAGGCAGAGGAAAAGCGTGCATCGATGCCAAGGAGCTTGGTAAGAGCCAACCAAAAACGAGATCTGAATTGTGAGCCACGATCTGACACGATAACTTGTGGCAAGCCAAATAGACAAAAGACAGACCTAAAGAACATCCGGGCCAGGGAGGGAGCAGTAGGAATACCTTTACAGGGCACAAAACGGGCCATCCTAGTGATAGAATCTACTACAATCCAAATTATATCATAGCCTTGTGTACGAGGTAAGTCAGTGATCAGGTCCATCGAGACCGTATGCCAAAGCCTTGGAGGTATGGGCACAGGTTGTAATAATCCTAGTGTGCGGCCCCTTTGAGTCTTACACTGGGCGCATACTGAGCAGGTATTCACGTACGCTTCCACATCACGTTGCATCGATGGCCACCAGCACCAGCGTTTCAGCAGATCTAAGGTGCGTCGCTGCCCTGGTTGACCATTGATGAGTGCGTTGTGGGACCAATCCAAGGCTTGATTACGGGTGTCATTAGTGGACAAAAACAGTTTCCCTTGTATGAATGGCAACCCCTCCTGAAAAACAGGATCCCACTCAGTCAGAGACTAAGGGTGGTGTAATACCCATTGGCGAATGGCGGATAACATGGATTGCGAGGGAGTGCAAGCACATACTACGTGTCCTTTGCCTAACAGTGTGTCTGGAAAGGATGGAGGAGATACCCCCACTGGTGAACGGGACAAGGCGTCCGCCTTACCATGAACCACCCCTGGCCTGTGTTTAACCACGAAATCATAAGCTGCTAAGTAGAGATGCCAACGGCCCTGTCTACTGTTAACACATTTTAGTGATGCCAGATCCTGCAGGTTCTTGTTATCGGTGTAAACGACTGTCTGGTGTTTGGCCCCCAGGAGGTGGTGTCTCCAAACTTGAAAAGCATCTTTTATGGCAAGGAGCTCCTTTTCAGTGACCGTGTAGTGTGTTTCGGTCAGCGTGAACTTCCTCGAATGGTAAGCCACTGGATGTAGCTGACCGGTGGTCGGGAAAGGCTGGGACAAAACTGCACCTAACGCAAACGAGGATGCGTCCGCCTCCACAATGAAAGGGAGCTCCGAATCCAGATGTTGTAGGACCGGAGCTGTGGTAAAAGAGGTTTTTAGGGTATCGAATGCCACCTGATGGTCACTAGACCATTTGAAGTGTACAAGAGGACTTGTCAAGGCTGTTAGTGGGGCAACAATAGAGGAAAAGTTGGAAATGAAACGCCAGTATTTATTTGCAAACCCTAAAAAGGACTGCAGTTGCTTGAGCGTAACAGGGACCGGCCAGTCCGTGATAGCACGGATTTTCGACTGGTTCATCGCCAACCCCCAGGGTGCCATGTAAAACCCCAGGAATTCGACCTCTTTTGTGTGAAACATACACTTCTCGGGTTTAGCAAATAGAGCGTTCTTTCTGAGTCGTGATAACACTTCCCTGACGTGAACAATGTGTTCCTCAAGTGTAGGGGAGAACACTAGTATAGCATCTAAATATACCACAACATAAATGTCCAGGATGTCACTAAACACATTGTTTATAAAACGCTGGAAGGTAGCAGGGGCGTTACATAAGCCAAAGGGCATCACGGTATATTCAAACAATCCCTGGCGAGTGCAGAATGCTGTTTTCCACTCGTCCCCAGGGCGCATGCGAATCAGGTTGTATGCCCCCCGGAGATCTAGCTTGGTGTAGATGGAAGCATGGGTTAGTTTATCTAAGAGGGTCGAAATGAGCGGGATGGGGTAGCGGTTGTTTATGGTGACTGAGTTTAACCGGCTGTAGTCCACAGAGGGACGAAGGGCTCCCTCCTTCTTAGAAACGAAAAAGATGGAGCTGGATGCGGGTGAGGAGGATGGCCTGATATGGCCCAGGTGTAGGGCGTGTTGGATGTACTCCCTCAGAGCTACTTCTTCTGATGGTGACAGAGAATAGATACAGCCTTTGGGGATCGATGCCTCAGGAACCAGATCAATGGGGCAGTCGTACAGCCTATGAGGTGGCAAACGCTAAGCTGATGCTTTATTGAAGACAACATGGAAATCATGGTAAACCGAGGGTACACCAGATAAAGTGGCTCCCACCGTATGTGACACTTCGGGTGACCTGTCCTCCCCTAACGTTAAAGAATCCAATGCCCCAAGAGATCTCGCAGGGTTGGTAATGCCCTCCTCATCCACCAAACAATAGTGCTGACATACCTCTGAATCAAATAAAAACTGTCCTGTACCCCAGTTTATAACTGGGTTATGTTTCCTCAACCATGGAATGCCCAATATAATTCCGAACTATGGGGTTGATATAAGGTCGAAGGACATTGTTTCCTTGTGGGTCCCCTGGATGATCACCTCCATAGGATCGGTCTGTTGTTTGATCGGACCGGAAACGAGGGAGGAGCCATCGACGACCTGTACTGGTTCGGGGTGTAGTTTGGTTATCAATGGAAGATTCATTATCTTGGCCATCGTAATGTCTATGAAACAACCGGTAGCCCCTGAATCTATGACAATGTGTACTGCATGTGAACAATCCCTGGTAGGATGTAATATGGCCTGGACTATGACTGGTCTTATAGGACCGAAGGTCGGAACGTTCTCGGAGGAGTTCTGTAATAAGCTCGCCTTGTCCCCCATTCTCAAGGGGGAGCTTTCTGAAAACCCGAGTTCCTGTTCTTTGGGCGATGAGGACACTCTTTGACATAATGCCCATTGAGACCGCAATAGAAGCAGGCATTATCTGTTCTTCTGCGTTCTCGCTCGGTCTGGGTGATGGGGCTTCGTATCCCTCCTATTTGCATGGGTTCACTGGTGTTTTCTGGGGAAGAAAGGGATTGACTGACAAAAAAGCCGGCTTCTGCCCGACGCTTGGTTCTCAGGGCGTCTACCTGAAGTGCTAAATCTACCAGGTCAGAATAAGAGGCCAGGAGAGATGGGACCAAGATGTTTCTGCGGATAACTGGTTAAACCGCGTGATGTATTCTATCAGGGTTTGCCTACCTTGAGCTAGATCCAGTAATTCCAGATCCCGGGACTGAGCTTTATACTTGGTATCAAATACGTTGGCCATCTCACTCACCAGGAGGTCAAAATCATAGAGAACCGGATGATCATTTTCCAGGAATGGATTCGCCCAGGTGGCTGCTATGCCTGTCAGGTGGGAAAGCAGAAAGGCTGCTTTGGTGATTGAGTCGTGGAATACCTGGGGTCAACAGAGAAAGTGGAGCTTGCATTGGTTGATAAATGTACGATACTTCCTGGGATCGCCCTGATATTTCTCTGGGGCTGCTAAAGGGAATGGGGTAGGTAACAACACGAGACCCGGTGGTGTTGGGGGCATGGAAGGGCCCGGGTTTGGGGGTGTGGGATCTCGAAACTCGGAGTCTGCCGGTAGTGAATGGCGGGCACTTTGTAAGGAATCCAGGCGATGGTGAATGGTAGTTGTGGCAGCAGCCATGTCTGTTCTAAGGGCTGTAACGGCTTGCATTAGAGCAGCCACGGGGTCCCCGGCAGAGGGTTCCATCGCACGGATGACCAAAGAAGGCTTCACAGTCTGTTAGGACTTGATGGTCGTGTAGATGATGAAACCTCCGTCCCCAAGTACCACACGAGCAAAATAGCAATGCTATTGCCCGTGCAGTCTTTGAGGCCACAGGTGTAGAGTGCCGTCAGCCTGGAACCAGGAACGCCGGAAAGACCGCCCTGAACACTGTAAGGCAAGCAACCAGGTTAGACAATGGAAGCAATCCCAATCAGAGCAATACAATATCACTACAGAAGGCTTACCCAATACAGGTGACAGGGTACCCAGGATAAGGTGAATGGACAGGGGTCTGCATTTGTCGACGGCGGTAGGCCACAGTTGTTACACAGGATGGCACTCTAGTTGGGTGGTAATAACGCCTGATGCAGGAGAAAAAACATGAGTCAAAGGCGGAGCCAGGAGAGGCTAAAATCAGTCCGGTAAACAATCCGAGGTCAGAGCACCAAGAGATAATGTCAAATGCAGAGGATAATCCAATAACAATTCCAATGGAAGGCTGAGGTCAAAAATCCGAGTAAGTCGCCAGAACAAATGCAAAAGTACCAAAGGAAAGAGAAGAGGAATCCAGAAAGCAGTCCGTGGTCGAGATCAAGAGCAACAAAATCTGTGAGAACGCCAAACATTACTAACAAAGTCCGCTGTGAAGCCCTGAATGTGAGTCAGTACGTTCCTTTTGAATATGAAGGTGATCACATGATTCAGTCACGTGACGCATGCTCCACGTCTCACTGCTCCGACCAGGTCCCTTCCTGGTCACGTGGCGGATTGCGTGACGAGCCCAGTGGTGCCGGTGCCTCGGGAGCCCGGGGGCAAGCCGCCACGGCATTCGCCAATGTAGGAAAGGAGACCGCACCAGGCGCATTGGACGCAGGTCCTTCCGAGAGTGCCAAGTGCCGTCGCCCACTCGCCGTCGGCAGACCTACATAGGTAAGTGGGACCTAGTCTGTCGGGAACCTGAAGTGTTTGTTGTTTCGCTAACAGGGCCGCTAACGGGGGCGTGACAGGCACAAACTAATATTCACAGTACTATCCTAAAGGAACAAGCTAATAATCATAGTCTTATCCTAGAGGGCACAAACTAATAATCACGGTACTATCCAAGAGGGCACAAGCTAATAATCACTGTAATATCCGAGAGGGCACACGCTAATAATCACTGTAATATCCGAGAGGGCACACGCTAATAATCACAATGCTATCCTAAAGGAACAAGCTAATAATCACAGTACTATCCGAGAGGGCAGACTCTAATAATCACAGTACTATCCTAAAGGAACAAGCTGATAATTACAGTACTGTCCGAGAGGGCACAAGATAATAATCACATTACTATCTGAGAGGGCACAAGCTAATAATCACAGTACTATCCTATAGGGCACAAGCTAATAATCACAGTACTATCCTAAAGGGAACAAGCGAATAATCACAGTACTATCCTAGAGGGCACAAGCTAATAATCACAGTGCTATCCTAAAGGGATAAGCTAATAATCACAGTAGTATCATAGAGGGCACAAGCTAATAAACACAGTGCTATCCTAGAGGGCACAAGATAATAATCACAGTGCTATCCTAGCGGGCACAAGCTAATAATCACAGTACTATCCTAAAGGAACAAGCTAATAATCACAAGACTATCCGAGAGGGCACAAGCTAATAATCACAGTACTATCTGAGAGGGCACAAGCTAATAATCACAGTACTATCCTAAAGGGAACAAGCGAATAATCACAGTACTATCCTAGAGGGCACAAGCTAATAATCACAGTGCTATCCTAAAGGGACAAGCTAATAATCACAGTAGTATCCTAGAGGGCACAAGCTAATAATCATAGTCTTATCCTAGAGGGCACAAACTAATAATCACGGTACTATCCAAGAGGGCACACGCTAATAATCACTGTAATATCCGAGAGGGCACACGCTAATAATCACAATGCTATCCTAAAGGAACAAGCTAATAATCACAGTACTATCCGAGAGGGCAGACTCTAATAATCACAGTACTATCCTAAAGGAACAAGCTGATAATTACAGTACTATCTGAGAGGGTATAAACTAATAATCCCAGTACTATCCGAGAGGGCACAAGCTAATAATCACAGTGCTATCCTAAAGGAACAAGCTAATAATCCAGTATTATCCTAGAGGGCACAAGCTAATAATCACAGTGTCATCCTAGAGGGCACAAGCTAATAATCACAGTACTATCCTAAAGGCACACACTAATAATCACAATACTATCCTAGAGGGCACAAGGTAATAATCACAGTACTATCCTAAAGGAACAAGCTAATAATCACAGTACTATCTGAGAGGGTATAAACTAATAATCCCAGTACTATCCGAGAGGGCACAAGCTAATAATCACAGTGCTATCCTAAAGGAACAAGCTAATAATCCCAGTATTATCCGAGAGGGCACAAGCTAATAATCACAGTACTATCCTAGAGGGCACACGCTAATAATCACATTACTATCCGAGAGGGCACAAGCTAATAATCACAGTTTCATCCTATAGGGCACAAGCTAAAAATCACACAAAGAAAATAGAAAGAAGTAACTATTGATTTGCATAGCGCTATTTCAATAACGGAGCAGGCTTCACGTTGCTGCCCTTTTCAGCAGGTGGTCTCTGGGCTCGGCGTTTGACATGACACATTTCACTTGCATGTTAAGTGTTTTATTGACGGGCATCCAGTGCTGGTCATTGGGCCGGCTCTCGGCGGATCCGAGATCCGGCACCAGATATGGAGCCGGATCCCGGCCAGAGTCAGCCACCCAAGACCATGAACCGCGCTGGAATAGTTAAAAAAAAAAGAAAAAAGAAAAGCACACGCGACGGCAGGCCGGCGACCGCCCTGGCGCCAAGCCCCCTCAGCTGCCATTTGCCCCCTGCCAGCCAGCTCTGGGGAGTCTTTCAAAGGCTCCCCAAGCTGGGAGAAGGCGCCGCAGGCGCCCTTTTCGTATTAAATGCACCCGCCTCACATGAGCCTCCCCTCTGGACACTCAATGGGATGCAGGGCGGGTCTGAACTGAAACAGTGAAAGATCTGCCATAATTTGCATATGTGTGGTCATCACCGGACGCAACAAGGAGTTAAGTCAGCCTCTGATTCTCAGGTGCATCGTGGGAGGCTGCATTACAAGAAGCTAAACAGTGTGTGATGAGCATTCGATTGGTTTGCATTTCCACTAGGACTGGTGTGTTTTCAAAGTCGCTTCTACCGACTCCGCATTTTGGCAGATGGGGCGCAGTAAAAGAAAACGTTGTGCCCAATGTCACAAGATTTACTAATCGGCTGTGAAGCTGGGATTTGAACCCATTCAATTAGCTCGCTCTGGCTGGTAAAACTATTCATTAAAACATGCCCACATGGCATGTTTTAATGCGCATAGAAGACTGCTCTATATGAAGACCGTGTGAGGCTCCTAAAGGGGCCCCATCACTGCGAAGACCCTGTGAAACCAGCTCTACTGTGACAAGACCACACGGACCAAGAAGAATACAAACCCACCACTACATACTCACCCCGAGAAGATGGAGTAATGAGGCTGAAGCCTCGGGATCCAAAAATCACAGCTGATGGATAAAAATCTATCAGCAAGAAGAAGGAGGAGGAGGGCTCCTAAAGGGGCGCGCGGGGAGCGGAGGGGCATTGCTGGATGTCCACTAGAGCCCCGTCCCCTCTAGACCACGACCCCTCGGGCACCGCTCCACCAAACTCCTCCCCCACCACATTTTTTCCATTTCCGCCACTGCGGGCATCGAGATGGCTATTAAGAGCCATGTTACAGAGACATCATACATGGAGAGTTAGCCCTCCATATTGTAAACAGTAAATGCGTGTGCAGGGTTCTTAGGACTTAGGGGGTCTCGCCTGGCCTCGGGTTGATGAGGGGTCCCCGGCAGCTGGTCCCGGCTATCTGACGCTGGGGGCGCTTTTGTGTGGTTAGATACTAACGGGTCTATGTAATGAGTGCATGCATCTATGGCGCGGGGGGGGGGGCTTTGCCTTATTTGCCGGACATTTGCCACCGTCGATATGGCTTTGATTTGATGACACGGAACTGCCGGGGGTGGGTCTGGCCCGTAATTTCTGCTAATCAGGATAACGCCATAGCTGGCACTAATAGGGGCTCTTTGTACATGACCCACGTGGCAGAGGTTTGGTAGCCTGGCTGCCCTCACCAGGCTGTGAAATGTGACTCACTGTCCTCACACGTATTCTGCGCTGAGGTGAATACGCACCCCCTCGCCCGAGGCACTTGTTTTCTGTAAAAAGACCCCCACACCAGTTCCCTAGAGCGCCCAGTTAATAATGCTTTTGAAAACTTAAATATCGTTGTCTGAATATAACACTCTACCTCTTAACTATTTGAATTCTAGTTGCTGTTCTCTGAATCTCAGAAAGAAAGAAAGAAAGAAAGAAAGAAAGAAAGAAAGAAAGAAAGAAAGAAAGAAAGAAAGAAAGAAAGAAAGAAAGGCAAAGAGAATCGCCTGTGGTCTAATCCTCTTTCCATTACTTGTGTCACAGCAGCTTTGCTGCCTGAGCTCTGCCAGTGATTCCGGCGCCAGGGGAGGCCTGGGGGGAGTCGGAGGGGGGGTGGGAGGGGGCGCTGCAATAGTCCATCACACAGCAGCCCCCCTGCAGCCCCCTCTTCCCCCATTCGCCCTTGGCTAGCAGCAGATGGGGAATCCCACGCAGACTGGGGGAGGGGGAGGAACCCCAAGGTGAGAAAAGGGCAGGGTGGTGACGGAAGGTCGGCCCATCCCAATAAAAGGTTCTTTATAAGGCAACCCCCCCCCCCCTCTATTTTCCAGGACTGGCTGTGAGGACACGGGATTCAGGTACCGGACCCAGCTTTTAGGTATTCGCGGGTGATCCGCGAGTCATGTCACACGCGCTCATGCACTCAAGCACAAACGCACCAAGGACACACGCCGGAGACGTGCGATGGCTCCGGTCTCCGGCTGCAACTGCCGGGCACCGCCTTTATTTTTCAACCGCGCATGCGCGAGCTCCATGAGCCTCGCGCATGCGCAACATGTGTACCCAGTACACAACACTCCTCCTCTTTCCCCAGAAACAAAACAGTTAAACACATGAACAAAACATTAACACCAAACTTGCTTGTCATCAGGAACAGGACATGTCCACGCCGTCCCGTCTAGGGAGCTGGGTCCATAATGAAGTCTCTGAACCTCAGTGGTAGCCTTCGCCCTGCCCTGCTCGGGTATCGTGGCGCCGTCTCCTCGGGTACTTCCGCCGGCTGCATGTCGGCTATTGGAGGGCCCTCTGCCTGTCCTGACCCACTCTCTAGTGCCGGAGCATGGTCCGCAGTCTCATAGGTTGTTGATAACTTGCCCTCCGACCTTCGGTTTCGTACTAAGACAGTGTCCCCCACTGCTATTTGTTTCTCGGGTAGCCGTGTCCGTGTCGTTTCTCTCTCATTCCTGGCCACTCTCTCCAATTGCACCTGCTCGTTGTTTATCACGCCTGGTTCCCGCCCTTCGGTCTCGGGTATGAGCCCTCGCGGTATTCTTCTAAAGAGTGCTTCCGCCGGGGCAACTCCCGTGGATCGGTGTGGGGTTGTCCGATACTCCCGGAGAAATTCAAACAGGTTCCTCCGGAGGTCTTCCCCTCCATTTTCGGAAATGCGAAAGATCTTATTTAAGGTGCGCATGAAGCGCTCTACCTCGCCGTTGGCCCTTGGCCACAACGGGGTGACTTTCCTGTGTTTTATCCCCTTGTCTTCACAGTATCGGGCAAACACTTGCCCCTGGAAGGGCGACCCATTGTCCGAACACAATTCCACGGGAAAGCCATGGGTGGCGAAGATCTTGTCCAACGCTGTGATGGTATGATCGCTGGCCGTGGATTCGACTAGTTCTACTTCAGGATAACGGGACCACTGGTCGGTTACAACCAGGAAGTACAGTCCTCGACCGGTGGAGCCGAAGTCAGCATGGACCGTCCCCCAGGGTAGTTCACTTCTTGCCATGGATTGCACTGGCGGCCCTCTGTCCGCTGGGCTGGTGGCCTGGCATGGGATGCACGCCCTCACAAACTCTTCAACTCTTTTCTCTAAGTCCGGGAACCAGACCTTCAGTCGGAGACGTGCCTTCATCCTGGTCATCCCCTGGTGCCCATTGTGAGCCAACTGAAGGACCTTCGCCGTGAGGGATCTGGGTATCACGATCCTGTGTCCTCTCAACAGCAGTCCGTCAGTCGTTACGGACAGATCATGACGTGCGCTCCACAAGGCCTGCAGGTCCTTCTGCACCTCTGCATTTCTCCTGGCATTGTTCAGGAGAAGGTCCTTCCATGCGCCTGATGTTACTGCTTCCTTCACCCTCAGAAATGCCTCGTCAGAGTTGGACTCGTTGGCAATTACATCCCTTGATAGTGCCATGGGCAGTGCCGATTCGACAACTAAATGAATGGAGTCCGCACAACTCGCAACTTCCGTGGTCTCCCCTGACCGCCCTGAACAGGGGTGGCGGGACAGGTAGTCAGCAGGGTTTTGGGTCCCTGGGCGGTATACCAGCTTCACTCCGTATTCCATGAGGGATAACATCCATCTCTCTATCCTCGGTGGTGGTTTGGATGACGCACCTGCCAGGATGGGCAGCAGTGGCTTGTGGTCCGTTACAACAACGACCGGCTTCCCCAGGATGTATATCCGGAAATGCTTGCAGCCCCATAATATTGCGAGAGCTTCACGTTCAATCTGGGAATACCTCCTCTCGGTGCTGGTTAGTGCCTTGCTGGCATACGCGATGGGCCTCATCGCTCCCTGTTGATCTGCCTGCAGAAGAACGGCTCCCAGCCCTACGGGACTGGCATCCACCACTATCTCCGATTCCCGGGTTGGGTTAAAGTATGCCATAGTGTCAAGTTCGGACAGGGCTTCTTTGATGGCTGTGAATGCCCTCTGCTCTTTTCCAGTCCATGCCCATGCCACGTCCTTCCTGGTGAGGGCTCGCAGCGGTTCAGAGATGGAGGCCAAGTCACGAATGAACCGTCCGCAATACGTCACCATGCCTAAAAAACTGCGAACTTCCGCCGGGGACGTGGGTGACGAAGCCTCCCTGATGTCCTTTACTTTCTTCGGATCGGGGGATATGCCCCCTGCGTGAAAAACGAATCCAAAGAACTCCAGACTGTCCCTCATGAACTCGCACTTCTCCTGGTGCAGCGTTAGCCCAAGGTCGTGTAGTCTGCGAAAGGTGTCCTCCAGGCGCTTGATGTGTTCCGCTTCCGACCTGGCGAATACAAGAATGTCATCCGACATGTTTATGACTCCTTTCAAGCCTGACAGAGCCCCTCTGATGGAATTTTGAAATACCTCCGCCGCGGAGGATATCCCGAAGCTGAGCCTCTTGTATTGATATAGTCCTTCATGGGTAGTGAAGGTCGTTATATATCTGGACTCCGGGTGGAGCTCCAGCTGGTGGTACCCGGCTCTTAAGTCCAACTTAGAGAAGACTCTAGCTCCTTGGAGCTCTCCCACGATGTCGTCCAGAGTTGGTGTGATGTGACGCTCCCTTTTTATGGCCAAATTGGGCAGTCGCATGTCAACACAAATGCGCACCGCCTCCGGTTGCTTGGGCTTTGGGGCGACAACAATCGGGGAAACCCAGGGCGTCGGCCCTTCGACCTTCTCGATAATGTCTCGTTCAATTAGGAGTTGAAGTTCCTTTTCCACCTGGGCCCTCAGGTGGAAAGGAATGCGGCGGTGTTTTAGCGCCGTCGGTCTGACCGACTTGTCGATGTGGAGCCGCACAGGATCAGCCTTTAGTTTCCCTATCCCTCTGAAGAGACCATTAAAACGTGCCAGTAGACCGTTCAGATCTGACAGGTATACAGCGAAAGTGAAGTGCACCAAGTTAAGCGCCTCCGAGGCTGCACAGCTCAGCAATGAATGCGGACTTACACTCGTGACGAAAAATCTCGCCTTGATGCTGCTCCCGCCGTGGGATACCGGGGCTATGAACACTCCTTGGATAGGTAGGGGGGCGTCCTCGCCAAATGCATATATTTGGGCTCTTGATTGAGAGAGTTTCGGCGGGCCCGCTAGGGCTTTATAGTGTCTGTCTGCGAGCACACACACCGATGCCCCCGTATCGATGAGAACTGGAGTGGGGACTTCTCCAATATTCACGGTGCATGTGGGTTTACGTCGAGTTCCGGGGCCACTTGCTATGCTGGAGATACAGAAAATTTCACCTTCTTCTTCCTCTTCTTCTTCTTCGGCGATGTTCATGTCCTGTACCTCTTGTTCCAGAGAAGAAATGCCCTTCACATTGCGGGCACCATACCTTGTGATCCTCTCTGGTCCCCTGTTGGCTGCCACGGGCATAGTGGCCCTACACATCCTGGCATAGTGTCCGGGGGCCCCACATCTGCCACATGTCCTCGACTTGGCTGGGCACTCACCCCTGTGAGGGAGATCATACCCACAGTCTGAGCAAGATGGAGAAGAGCTCGATTTCGTGGTCTTTTCCTCCGCCCTCGGTGTCCATCTGGCCTTTCCCGGCGTGAAGCGCCTGACAGCGAGTGCCTCTTCCTCCCCTTTGGGGACGCTGGCTGCGTCCATCTTTGATCCTCTGGCCTCCGCCAGTTCATGCGCCCTTCCCATGTCTAGGATCTGCCGGAGGGTTAGTCCCGGTTCTCTGAGGACTTGCCTCCTGAGTTTGCCAGAGCAGCATCCCTGCAGTAGTTGGTTTCTGACCATTTCCTCCTCATCGGCCCACCTGCAGGAGCTCGCTAGGCGTCTCAGACGGGCACAGAACTGGTCTAGCGATTCTTCGCTGCGTTGTCTTTCAGCCCCCATGACAAATCTGTCAAAATCGACATTCGCTAGTGGTAGGAAGTGATCCCTTAACGCTTGCTTAACTGCGTCATATGTTGCCACTGGAATTTCAAGGGAGTCGTATATCTTCTGGACCTCCGTGCCTGCCGAGTACATCATGATGGCAATCTTTGCCTCATCCTCTGTTTCCCCTGAGGCCCTGAACATCATTTCCAGTCTTTTAACCCACGTGAGCCATTTGGGGCCGAGTTTTGATGGTGGGCCTGTGGTGTCAAACTCGGGCATGGGCGCTAGGGTGGTGCGTACTCTGCGTGATCCTGGGGCGGCGGCACCCTCTTCTCCTGATTCATCACCCATCCTCCTGAGTACTCACAGTTAAGTCTTGACAAAAAAAAAATGGGTAATCCGACTCCCGGCTATGACAAAGATCTTCTCTGTCCACCTTTGTCTCTTCTTTTCTCACAGCCCTGCTCCAGCTGGGCTGTGAAGTGTCCAAAAATTTTTTTTTTCTTGGTTGCTGGTGACTCACAGATGGCGCACGAGCACCCAGAACGGGCCGCAACCACTGGATGACTTCACTCGAGCGCTCAAAATGGCCGCCGGCTATTTCAAGCGGTCCGCGACTGCTTCGCGCTTCGTTCCTGCGATGTTGTTGGAACGAGGTCGTGGTTCGTATCCCGCCTCGTCGCCAGTTTTAGGTATTCGCGGGTGATCCGCGAGTCATGTCACACGCGCTCATGCACTCAAGCACAAACGCACCAAGGACACACGCCGGAGACGTGCGATGGCTCCGGTCTCCGGCTGCAACTGCCGGGCACCGCCTTTATTTTTCAACCGCGCATGCGCGAGCTCCATGAGCCTCGCGCATGCGCAACATGTGTACCCAGTACACAACACCAGCGCGCGTGAGGCCTAGAAGCAGCAAGGTGGGGTGAGGTGAGGTGAGGTGAGGTGAGGTGGCTCTGCGGGGAAGATGGTGATGGGGATGGGCGGTTGCATGAGTGCAGGCAGAGAGTTTTGGCAATTTGGGGGCATGCGGGCCAGAGGCCGCTTGTGTGGATAAGGGGTCCGAGGGAGGGAACACGTGGGTCCGTGGGAATATGGGCCTAGGCGCCATGTGTGAGGCCGTTTGAATGCCAGCAATCACTTGTGGGGTGGAAGGGTGAGGGGAGTGTCTGCGGGAGTTGGGGTAGTGGGGCACGGATCAGACTTTGCGCCGTGTGGGCAGGTGATGGGTGGGTGCCGCTCAGGGGGGCTTGCGGCCGGTAGGCGAGGGATGGTCGTCCCTTAGACTGAGTAAGGGGCAGTGCCACAGCCGTGTGTGGCCATGCATTCGGGTGACCATGGCAGAGTGCCAGGGTCTGTGCCATGCGCGTGGCGGCCTCCCATTGGTTGGCGGGGGCTACCGTGTGTTACTTGTCACAGTTGAGGGTCTGCAGGGCTCGCGTGTTTGGTTCTGCTATGTCCAGGTGTTGTACTGTACATTAATGATCCCCGCAACTCTTGAGTTCAAACGCTCCTTTCTGCCACACAAATAAATGCATAGGCCATGCAACCACGCACAAACACACCGAGATGTCTCCCATCCTCCACCCAACGGAAGCAACAGAGCCGTGCATCTGTTAAACGTACCGAGAAGAATCATTTGGTGACTTCATACCGTGTGTATATCGCCTAGATGCCGCACGTTTCTAAGCGCTGTACATGTTTTACTTGCCATCATTGCACACCTGTGGTACTGAACGAATCATTCTGGGGCATGGGGCGAAGGGCTGAGCCCCCCTGGCCGTGTCCTGCTTCCATGGCAAAAGCATTGCAATTGAATTATCTACCCAGTAAATAGTTGGACGCCCCAACCATGCCCCCCGGCCCCTCTCCATTATCAACTGCAACTATTGGAGAAGTTGCCCAGCTTTCCAATAAAGCCACGCTCCCACCTACTATTTAGTGATTGGTTCTGTGGCCTTGTTGGTAAGCATATACCTATAGTTGCAATGTAAAGGCCGTATCCTAGCTCAGTCTGTTGAGTGCATGCTGCAGACGGCGCTTCATCTTTGTGTGGTTAAAGATGAACACTAGGGTGTGTCCTAACTCTTGTCATATGGTGCAGTGAGGACCCAGGCTGAGTCCGGGTTCAGTTCGCATGGCGTGTGTTCCACTAGAGGCCGGGGTACCGCTGTGGAGGGGGTTTGGGGGGGTCGCATCACTCGCAGAGATGCTCATTTCAGATTGAGGGCAACATGGGATGGGTTGGCATAGCGATGGTCCGCTGAAAGGGATTGTGGGTGGGGGGGTCTTGATCAGTATTTGCGGCCGCTACTGTGGCAGCAGTGCTTAAGGGGTTCCTGTGCTTAGCCTCTGGCCCCAGTTGGGGAGAGGGTTTCCTCGTGCGTGGCTTATTGATGGGTTCAAACGCGGTGCGGGGAGCTCCCATGTTTGGTGGCGCGGGTGGGTGCGTTGGGTGTTGTGTAAGGGGATGGCAATGGGCAGAGTACTGCAGGCGCGTGCCCGCTGAGACAACGTGGCCTTTGGGTGTTGTGCAGGTGGCCTCCACCGTGGGAGGCTTACAGGTGTTGCCCTGGGGAGACTGCCCCTCCCCCCATCCTCCCAGGACAGATGTTGCTGCAGACCAGTGGCCCCTCGTTGTGCGCGTTCCAGCACCATGCTTGCCCTTCCCCCTTGGGACCACAGATACCAGAATGCAATGGGGATTTATAGCGAATGTCGGGAAGGGAACCTTATGCTCGGGGCAATGTTCATAGAAGTGCTTGCACCAGGTTGCTCTTGTTGCTGGATGGGGGAGGGGAGGTTGTGGGTGCTGTGGGTGGCCCGTGCGGGGCAGAGCAGGGTCTGGTCGCGGGAAGAAGGGGTAGGGTCACCGGGTAGGTGCCGCTCTTGTGCGAGCCGAATGGTGCTTTGGGATCCATTGGGGGAAGCGCGCTGGTTGCCTTTTGACTGGGATTGCATGGAAGGGCCGGTGCATTCTGGGTGTTGAAGTCTTGCTTCGCGTCAGTGCACGCAGTTTTCGGTCGTCGTGTATTGCAGACGCTCCTGTTCTCCCCCACTTCTTATACAATGGTTACGTTAGGGTGTGTCCAGCGACTCCTTTACTTAGCCCCCCCCTCCTCGAAACGTCACTGTCCCGCATCAACGGTGGGCGGGGGAGGAGACGTTAAAAGTCCTGCCACTTCCTCCCCCAAATAGCAGTGTGTGCATGTCCATACAGTTTCATTCACGCCCCCAAACCGCCCCCCGCCCGCCCCTCTAAGCTGAGTCATGGCGGATTAGCAGCGCTCTAGTCCAGTATTAGTGCCCTGGCCTCGCCGTATCTTGCACTCGATAGGTGTTTGTTGAAGAATGAACGCATCTGCTTCTTGGAGCTACATGGGGGTCGGGAAATGACATGAAGTAGTTGCGTTTAGTTTCAGGCAAATCGGGACACATTGCACCATTAATTCAATGACTTACCTTTGCTGTAATTCTTTGTCCACCTCCCCCTGGGGTGCTGCCCCATGGGCGCTTTGAAACAGTTGTGCTTATTGTATAACCGCTAACAAGTGACCGATAAATAGAATATCAATTTTGAATCCAGACGGGAAGCTCTTGCCTTCTAGTTCTGTTACTTCTCAGGTCTTCTGTATGTTTTTATCGAAATCCTTGAGTTCCAGAGCCCCCCCCCCTCCTATTCTGATTATCGCTCTAAAGCGATTCTCCACATCCACATCTCTCCACCTGCCGTGTCTTGAAGTAACTGTTACTATTCAACAGAATTAAGAAAGCTGTGAGCAGTCTCACATTAGGCCAGTCTCACATTAGGCCAGTCTCACATTAGGCCAGTCTCACATTAGGTCAGTCTCACATTAGGCCAGTCTCGGGGTCTTGACTGCCTCCCTGCTGAGTTATTCCTTTTTCTGATCTGATATCCCCTTACTTGCTGGAGTCATACTCTCATTGTGGACACTTTGTTAAAGATGAGATGTAGGACCCTGCTCTAAAGCTTTGCTTATTCCTTTTCCCAATCAATTCAGAGTCCGACCTTCTCTCTAATCGTGGAGACACTTGTGTCTTCCCCTGTTCATGAATAGTCAGGGTTTCCATCATCAGCCTCCTGGACTTTCTGCTGCAAGCTCTGCCATGGCATGCTACAGGCTCCCTGTTTTATTGCTTTAGTTATAATCTTTTACTCGTCTCCCTCTGCCCATATGTCTGGGACACGTTGCTATGGTGATGTCAGGGACACCACGTCACTATGGTGAATGTGGTGTTGTGCACCAGGAACGTGGACATCATGTCTGCCACTGTTCTCCCGCACACTAGACGCAATTGTATCTGCAGTGCCTGGCTGCAGGCTGATGCAGGGCACCAGGATCTTTTACTCTGCTTTACCCGCTATGGAATTTGCTGGCTCTCTCTCTCTCTGCTCTGCCGCAGATGCTGCCCGGGTCATCCTGCCGTGTATATCTGCTGTTTCCTTCTCTTTGTTCAGTTTTCTTCCCTTACTTTCCACTTTCTCCCTTTCTGGAATGTGCCCTGCCTTCGCCCTCACTTCCACGTGCAAGATCCCCCGCACACATTTATTTATTTCCTGTGGGCATCGCGGCACTGTTACAGGAATATGTCTCTTAGTTGCATATTTATAATGTGCTTAATACCCGGGTATCAAACCTGTGGTGCTTCGTGTCTTCTTGTTTCAAAGGCGAGCAGGTTGCCACTGAGCTATCCTCCCGGTACATTTGCCCATTACACATGCAATATGTGTGCAGGTCACTGCAGAGACTCTTTGTGTGAAACTCATCTCCCCCACAGCCACTAGGCGGGCATGTGTGCGTACGCGTGCGTGTGTGTGTACTGTTAGCGAGCTTGTCAGTGAGAATGCTGCAACTCACTCTCAAGGTTAGTAGTTCAATTCCCAGTTTTCTCCTCCAAATCCCATAGGATCGCATGAAATCAAAGTGACACCTGCAGGTGTGCTCTGGGTACTCATGCCTTGGCATTGCCACGAGAATGGATTGAGTGCACACATAGGCAAACAACGATTGCAAGCTATGTGTCTACCCTTGCATACCACACTCCACCTGTGTGTGTGTATATACCAAATGTTTCGGCCTATTGGCGTTCCACCTAGGACCCAAAACTCAAAATGTGCTATTTCTATTGCAAGGGTGGAGAAGTATGAGTCTGACACAGTGGTGGCATGCTTGTTGGCAAAGGCTTTATTATAAAATTAAATAAAAGGAAAAACCTATCTTGCCCTATTTCTATGAGTGGTTGCCCTACCTCCACAAAAACCCTAAAGACTCTGTTAGGAAGTCCGTAAAAGTATAATGCCCACCGTCCTGCGTCTAAACCTATTTCCATCCCTTACACTAAACTAACTGAGAAAAAAGTGGGCCTCTTCTTGATGCAGAATGAGGCTTCTCTCGCTCTCTGGTCACAGCCCTATAAAGATCAGTGACCCAGTTCCCAATTATGAAAGGGGGGGTCTCCTCCCCCTTGTTTCTTCCTCAAACTGTAGAGCCAAGGCTGGTACACTATCCTGTCGGACTTGACTGTAGAATTCAGAACTCTAGCAAATATCTCGTCCTTTTGAAATGGGTTCTCAACCCTTGTTTTCAGCCTCTTCTACTCTTCCACATGGGTCCCAGATCCCTCTGGGCTGTCACTGGTTCCCCCTCAACTTGTTCTCTCTCTCGGGTTCTCCTCGACTCTTTCACATTGGTCTCCGATCCCTCGGCGCTGTCTAGTGTTCTCTCAGACTCTTTCACATGGGTCTCAGATCCCTCAGGGCTGTCTCAGGATCTCCTCGACTTGTTCTGTCATTCCTTTCTCTCCTGTGTGGGTCCCAGACCTCTTTTTATCCCCTCGGGCTCTCCCTGACATGCTTTTGGCCACATACGCTTGAAAGTGTCTCTTCCTCTTGTATGGGTCCATAACTCTTGTGCCCTGCCTTTGCGGGCCTTGTCCACTTTCATATGGGTCCCAGACCCTGGTGTGTTGCTCTGTCAAACAGAACAGACTTGGTGTACTCTCCAGCCAGGTACTGTTCCACGTAGGATATGTTATACAGTTAGATCCAGCTTTTCTTTTCCCTTATATTGCTTTTGTGTCTCTTAACCAGCTTTGCTTCTGAGATTCACTTGGGTCCCAGATCCCTGTTTGCTGGTCTTCCAGGACACTTGGTTTACTCTCCTGAAAAGTGTTTACTGATGCTGTATGTCTCTTTGTATCTCTTGGGTTCCTTGACCCCTGCATTATCAACTTCCACTCGTATTGGGTTCTCGACCCTCCTTAGGTTCCCCTGGTTCGGTTCCCTGCCCCCCTCATGGACCACGGCAGCACCTGTACCTTGTTTTCGGTTTCCTGCTGTGTGGCATGTTCCTCAAGCTCCTCCGAATCTCTGTGCATCCTTCCAATCCCCCGTCTCTCCTTGCACTGTCTGCGGCATTCCTGCTTCTCCTTTATTTAGTCGGGCTGCACGGCTTCGCTCCACGAGGCATCTCAAGCCTTCCACTCTCTTGGGTTCTCTTCTGCTTCTCGTGGTCAGCTGGGTTTTTGGCAGCTCCTTCAGACGGCAGCTTCATTCCACTGTCTTCCCGGTCTACAGCTTCTTCCTGTGTTTCTCCATCTACTGCATTCAGACTTCACTCTCGGTCTCTACGGGGCAAGCTCATTGTTTCTAGGCATTAGACACAAGTGTAGGTAGATGGGGACAGTGGAAGTATGCATGAATTGTGTGTTTTGATTGAGGGGCATACACATAAGGTGGTGTGGGAGGAGGCGTGATATTGATGTGCTGTTGTGGGGGTGAAGGGATGCTGAGCGAGCTTCCCATATATGTTGTGAATACACCCTACTGTGTATTCTTCTGTCTTCTTTCCCATCCCCACCTCCTGCATTATTGTTCCATGAGGATCGTACAGGGGTGGAAGAGGGATGCTACTGAAGGGGGTGCCTGACACAAAATAACATTGCAGATGAACAACCATCAACCAGCCTCAGATCTTCACCAGCACTAAGAGTTCGAAGATGGGGACCTCCTAACTGCCAGCCCTTGTCGCATCACCTGGAAGCGGCATAAATCGTGGAGCTTGAAATCCTTGCAGCTTATTATGAAAATAGCACTTGTGGTAGGATTTTCATTTTAGATCACAAATAGCGTTGCTATGAAAGAGTGCTTTTAATTCTTAAATGCTCATCTAAATTCACCAACAACCGTGTGGGATTGAGCTGCGTATTATACTGCCTACCATCATTCTGAGGCAGTCTGCATTGTGGCTATGTGTGCAACTTTCACATGGCTCCTTGTTTTCCTGGCACTACGCAGCATTTTGAAGATGGCCGCCTTCTTCTCATTTTGAGAAGGCCCCCGGACGTCATCCTCACTCACCTCCCTCTTCTTGACAGGCTCGTTCTTCCTTAATTTGGCCTATCCGGGACCGGCAGGCTTTAGCTGGCCCCCTTTTCAAAGGCCCACAGCTACGGCCCTGTCTTCTCCTGTCTGGTCCTGGCTGAGCTTTGTGGCCTCCCTCTTTCCCAACCCCTCATGATGCACCTGGAGGTGGGGTTCCCTATACTGGCACTCCTGGGCTATGTGACCCTCCCCCCCACCCGTTCAGCAATGACGTAAGTGAGGACCTGTTTCTATGCTGCCTGCACCATCTTCTGAACATTGAGTCTCTCCCAAAAACCTTATTAACTATCCTCTGAAAACATTTTCCTCTTACTGTTGTATCTTGGACTTCACCCTACTGCCACACCCCAGTACTAACCTGCTTATATACCTGTTGACCCACAAAAAAATCATATTTTGGCTGTGTGCACATATTGATGTCCTGCTGCTGTTTTAAAATGTGTAATGTAGCAGTGTGCATAACCTGCTTCATGAGTATGTCCAGTCTGCTTGTTCCTCCACCCCCCTCAGTTCCCATTGACACTCTGTTCTGTTACTCCCTTCCGCCCTCCTCAGTCTTGTGCCCTGTCTCTCCCCACCTCTACCTACAGCTCTCCCCGCACCTCTGTAACCTCAGCCTGGTTAAGTGCACCTTACTCTTTGCAGTTCACTATGGTGCTCTCTATCTCGCCTATCTTCTCTAACTGCTTCTCTATCTCTTATCCTCCTCCCCTGACCAGGTCCGCCAGGAAGAAACTCAAGAAGGACATACTGGGCTCTAACCCATTCCTTCGATTGCAGGCACCCATGTCTCTGCCTCTGCCAGAGAGACTCTCACCGACATACACTTTATTGTTCCCTCACCCGACCTATGGACTCTCCATATGAACGCTCTTGTCTTCCTCACCCATCAATTGCCCTCTCCACCTCCAGGGTCATCATTAATGTCTACCGCAATGGTACCGTCATTGTACGGTGTCCTCAGCCCAACCTTCTACTCTTTGATAGGCTCCTCCCCTGCCTTTTCACCCTCCCTCTGCCTTCTGCACCAGTTCCTCCCGCAGCCCTGACCCCCTTGCCAGCTGTGCCCACCATGGCCCCCTTGCCGCCTTATAACCACCTTTCAACCTACGCCGCGGTATCCTTGCTGCCACCCCACACATTGACAACCCCATCAGCCTCCTCCTCCTTGGTGAACCTGCCACCCACTAACACAGTATCTGGGGCTCCCTTGCCCCCTGCGGCCCCTACTGCACTGGCTCCCTTCTCAATCACTATGGTCCTGGCTCCCTTGCCGGCATTGACTACTCTGCCCCCTTCTACCTCTGTCCCTCAGACACTCTTGTCACTTATGCGGGTGAGGGGACCACTGTAACCTGCTCCCATCCGTAAGCCTTTCACCGATGGCAATCTGCTCCACATTGCCACACTTAACACTTGCTCAGCTGTCAAACACTCCTCTGACATCTGCAACCTCCTTGACCTCCTGGATCCTGATGTTCTTGCCCTCACTGAAACCTGGTCCAAGGAGTTTTGACACACTTCTCCCAGAAGGTTACAAGATACTCTCTCTGCCTAGACTAAACACACCAGGTGGGGGAGTAGCACTGATCTTTTGGGAATGGATCCCTGTGTCTGTCATTCCCATGCAGACCTACACATCCTTTGAGTGCCTGGTCTGCAGGCTCTCCCTCTCTCCTAACTCCTCACTCCTGCTGGCTACCTTCTATAACCCACCTGGTCAGCCCTCCCTCTTCCTCTCAGAATGGTCTGACCTGACCTCCTCCCTCCTTTCTTCCTCTTCTCGACTCCTCCTACTGGGTGATCTGAACATCCATCCCAACTCACCTGATTCTTCAGGACCTTTCTGCAACCTTTGCGACTCTCTCTCTCTCTTTCCATCTTACCCTCACTGCCAAAGCACAGCACTGGCCACACCTTGGATGCTCTCATCTCAACTGAAATTCCTCTATCTATCCCTCTCACTACTTCACTCTCCTGTACTGATCACGCTCTCCTCTCTTCTCACTTGAAGCTCTCCTCACCTCTCGCATCGGTAAGCCCAGCACTATGTCTCCTGCCTTCAAGGTCATCTGACCCATGAAAAGAGTGTCAGTAGCTGCCTTTGCCTCCACCTACTCTGCACATTCCACTCCTGTGGCTGACTTCCACCCTGACACACCCCTCTCTCACTTTAACCCCTCAGTTTCCAAAACTCTTAATATTCTTGTCCCTGTCATGAGGGTATGACTGAACCCTACCAAAAGTGCGACGTTTGGTATGACTCCGAACTGGCTGCCCTTAAACGCAAGTGCAGGGCAGCCGAATAGAAATGGGATTCCCGGGGGCATCCTCTGACATACTGGCCTGCCGCCCCATCCAAAGGCTTCCATGAAAAGATTCTTTATTCAAGCCCGCATCTCTGTGGCATCCAATAAAATGGATGAACCTTTCAAAGTCTGTAAGGAATCAGCCAACCCTGCTGCAGTCTCCTCCACCATTTCACCCACCTAGGCCCTTTGCTCGGCCCTGGCTGCACACTTCAACTCAAAAACACAGGATATCCTATCCTCACTCTCTTCCTCACCACCTCATGCAGTAACATCTCTTGTACCACCCTTGGCCATCTCAACCCCCCCCCTTCTCTCTTCTCTCACTCTTATCACACCTGAGGAGGTCACTAGACAAGTCTTGTCTACGAAAGCCTCTTCCAAGCAGGTGGGACTCCTGTTCCTCCAAAACCACCAAGGACAACATTGACTCTCTCGCCCCAGCCTTAGCCGACCTCTGCAACCCCTCCTTCCCCAATGGAGTTTTCCCCACTGCTCTTAAGCACTCCCTTGTGCACCCTCTCCTCAAAAAGCCTTCTGCTGACCCTTCCATTCCGGCCAACTATAGCCCGATCTCTATCACTCCTTTTCTGGGCAAACTCCTAGAGAAGTTGGCTATTTCCCAGTTTACCCTCCACACGGAATCTGTTGGCTGTCTTCTATGACCACCAGTTTGGCTTTAGAGCATCCAGAGGCACAGGAACTGCTCTTCTGAACACACGTGAAGAGCTGATCTCAAATCTTGATTTTAACTGTCCCTCTGTCCTCATTCTACTTGACCTCTCCCTTGCCTTCGATACGGTGAACCACAACACCCTCATCGCACGCCTCTGTGATATCCTGGGCATCACTGATCAGGCCCTGGCGTGGCAATTCTCCTTTCTCTCAGACAGCCCATCCCAAGTGGAACTAGGGCCTTTTATCTCTTCCCTATCACTCTCTCTACTTGCAGTGTTCCCCAGGGACCTAACCTACCCCCCCTTGTTTTTCAATGGCAACAATGCAGCTCCCTGGCCTATATGATAGACACCTTCACATCCAACTTTTAGCGTTACGTGGGTGACACGCAGCTCTCTTTCAGGCTACCGTTGGCCTCTTCCTCACTCATACCTGACTGTAAGACAGATTGTCCTCATCGGGACCCCTGCTCCTGCCTCCCTTGGCCCTGCGCTTCCACCTACCAACGAGGCAAAAAACCTGGGGGTCATCTTCGACTCCACTCTCTCCTTCTCGTCTCACATCGCTACCAGCTGCACCTTCTCAGAGGTATTCTACCTTTTCTCACCTTCCCCCAGAAGCTCACCATCTCTAGAGCCCTGGTCCTCTCTAGGCTTGACTATTGCTACAGCCTCTTTCACAACCTGCCCTCTTCTACTCTCCGTCCTCTTCAACTCATCCGGAAACAGAACTGCAAGACTTACCCTTGGCCTCAAGCCCAGGGACCTCATCTCGCCGGTGCTAAAATCCCTTCACTGGCTCCCCATGGCTGCAAGGATTAAGTTCAAGACCCTTTGCATTGTCCACAAGGCTTTCTGGGGCCCGGGCCACTCTATATGCAACCTTCTCTTCCTAAATACTCGCCTTCCCGAGCCCTCTGCTCATCTTCCTCCAACTGCGGGTGAGCCATTTCTCCAAGCAGAGACTTGGGGGTGAGAACTTTATCCTCTGCAGGTGCCTCCTCTGGAACAGCCCCCCTACCTATCTCCGTCTTGAGCCAGATCACCTTAAGTTCTGGAAACTCCTCAAGACTTTCCTCTTCTCCTCCTCCTCCTCTCTCCCCCTCCCCTGATAACCTCCTCTTTCTGCTCTCTCGCTCTCTCTCCTCTACTTCTGCTCAGTTTCGCTGCCTGGTGCACCTTCAGAGTGTCGCAAGTCCCAAGCTTTCCTCGCCAGTCTCCTGCACTTGCCCCCGGGCCTTGCACTTGCCACAGCACTACTGCACTTTGGTTACGACCCATGAGAGTGGTATCTCTCTGCACTTAACCCATGTTCTGAAGGGACTGGGCGCACTTGACCCTATTGCCCCGCCTAAGCTCTTCTTTTTCTGTTCACCTGCATGAACTGAATGTACCATGCCTAGTAAGATCATTTGTCTTGTCATCCCTATGTCTCCCCCTCCCATGCATAGTTGCGCTTTGAAACACTGCGTGTAAGTGTATAATAAATAATCAATCAATCAATCAATCAATCAATCAATCAAAAGGGTGTATTTCACCTCAGGGTTCTGCTGGCACCATCGATAAGTTGAGCTTTGCTCTCAGTCTTTGAGATTTTCCTTTGCACCCCACACTGGGATATATCCCAGCTGATGACAGTTATCCATCTACAGTTCCTTGTGACTCTACCTTTCTAGCCTGGGAGTCCTTCGCGATGTCTCTCTTGCGGTAAAACATGTTTTGTGCGCTCAAGTTGGTTAGTAGTACCGCTGTTACCCTAGTAGTAACTGGAAATATTAACAGTACTTTAAAATCATTTCTCTTCTATGTGCTGCTCCTCAGAGCTGAGCTGCAGCTTCATTAATACAATATTTTTTTGTGATATATTACAAGTGTCTATAAATGCAATATACAGTGTAAGTGTCCTGGCTGTGTCAACCAATTACCTGTGGCTCTAGTCTACAAAATGTGTAAGTACATTAACTGTGCCCTTATTCTGCTAAATTAAGTTAAAGAATGTTTTTTTGATGAATTAATGATCATTGTTGCAGAGCATATTTCCAATCGCTGTCTAATGTCCTTTCTCTTCTGCTTTAGCTCCAGTTGATTGGTCATAAAGATGGCTCTGGAAACAACACTGTTGGTGTTCCTCCTGCTGGGGGCGTTCTCCGGCACTTTCTCCCAAACATACTGCAAACCCCCTGCTGGAGAGAGTCGCCCTCAGACTTTCCAGCGACAGCATTACGACAATCCGAAGACAAACCACGGAAACAATTACTGCGGTGCAATGATGCACAAAAGGTGTATGACAAACCAAGACCCCCCGAAGACAAAGTGCAAAGAGACCAATACGTTTGTCCACGCCCCCAAGAAAACCATCCAATCAGTGTGCAGCAATGGCGGCACACCTTACAAAAATAGCGCTAACCTGAGAGTGAGTAATGCGCCTTTCAGTGTCACGACCTGCAAGATCAAAGGCAATTCTGGGACCCACCCATGCGAGTACAAAGCGAACTCTGACACCAGGAAAATCGTCATTGGGTGTGAAAATGGATTGCCTACGCACTATGATGAAGGCATAATTGTGCCAAAATAAAGCAGATGATTGACACCTGTTCCTGTTACTCTCTCTTTTCTCAACAAAACCATGTTATTTTGGGGAAAAAGCAGAGCCATCCATAATATGTATTTTATGCTGCAGCCGGTTGGCTTTCATTGCACTAAAAAGATCAGCATTTGGATGAGGCCAGGTAAACGCTTGCACTATTCTGCAGTATGTTTGGACTTGTCTTGTTGATGCAATAAATTCTCATCCTACAAAACACACCTCTCAACAAAGTTCACTATTTTGTGTAGTGGCCGCCGGGGCAGGTCCTCCACAATGGGCGATTTATCCCGCGAACATCGGCTATTATGCGCCAGCCAAAACCCACTAGTAAAAACGCTGATTGCTCCTGCAGCTGCATCTGAGTGTAAACTCCTGGGCTGGCTTAACTGCGAAACAGTTTCAGTTCCCGGGTGAGTATCCCCAATGGGTCCTGTAAGGCTGGGGGGCATTTTGCTGCAACCACCCGAGCAAGCCCGGTTGGGCTGGTTTTAACTGTCAAAGTGAAATATGGTTTTCCTTTGACAGTTTCAGTTCCCTGTGTGCATGCAAGGTGTGGTGGAGGGGGCATTTTGCTTTCCCAACCTTGCACACCTGATTGAGGAAGCAGGCGAGGGAACTGTAGGCCTAAATGTGCATAGGGAGTTCTACTGCACCTCCCCCACACATTTAGGTCTCACTGGGTGGCCTTAAGAAGTCGCTCTGGCACCACTGCACTATTCCCTCCCGAATCAGGAAGCTCTCTGCTTCTTGGTTCCTGATACATGCAGGACTGGAGCTGTATGGCCCTCGTGGCAGGCAGAATCCAGACCGGGGCTACAGATAAGAAAAGAAATGTAATTAAGTATACATGTTTGGATATATGTATACATGCATGTGCACAAGCACAAGTTTATATCTGTATGTGTGTGTGAGTGAATGAGATAGTGCCAACATCCTAAAGGAACAAGCTAATAATCACAGTACTATCTGAGAGGGCACAAGCTAATACTCACAATACTATCCGAAAGGGACACTCTAATAATCACAAGACTATCCGAGAGGGCACAAGCTAATAATCACAGTACTATCCGAGAGGGAACAAGCTAATAATCACAGTACTATCCGAGAGGGCACAAGCTAATAATCACAGTACTATCTGAGAGGGCACAAGGTAATAATCACAGTCTTATCCTAGAGGGCATAAGCTAATAATCACAGTACTATCCTAAAGGAACAAGCTAATAATCACAGTGCTATCCTAAAGGAACAAGCTAATAATCACAGTCTTATCCTAGAGGGCACATGCAGGACTGGAGCTGTATGGCCCTCGTGGCAGGCAGAATCCAGACCGGGGCTACAGATAAGAAAAGAAATGTAATTAAGTATACATGTTTGGATGTATGTATACATGCATGTGCACAAGCACGAGTTTATATCTGTATGTGTGTGTGAGTGAATGAGATAGTGCCAACATGGTAAGTGTTATTACATAGCTAGGCTTGCCAACATTGGTGGTACCTGTATGGCCATAGGTTCACACTGTGGCATGAATAATTGTTTACTTGGATTCAAAGATCAAGCAAACATAAGTGTCTTACATCAGTACATGTTTTACTACAAAGGGACATTGTTTAAATCACAAATGTATTCTAAATGTCATCAATTTTACTTGATGTGGTTACTAGTATATACATTTCATATTACTAGTGTCTGCTTTCACACAGCCACACTTTTACAATAAAAAGGTATATTTCAAAACACACATTCTGTAATCAACCACATGAATTCTTCTTGATGTTATTGTCAGTCTCTATTTTTCCATTGCTAGTGCCAACCAACAACATTAATTCAGCGTAATGTCGTTGTATCTAATTTTCATATGTCTAGTGCCGACACGTGTTTCAATCCATTTGCGTCTTATTCAACGCTAAATAGATTAGCCTTATTGTGAAGATTAGCCACTCGTCATACTTAGAAAGAATTGTGAAGATTAGCCACTCGTCATACTTAGAAAGAATTGTGAAGATTAGCCACTCGTCATACTTAGAAAGAATTGTGAAGATTAGCCACTCGTCATACTTAGAAAGAATTGTGAAGATTAGCCACTCGTCATACTTAGAAAGAATTGTGGGACTTGAGTATGTTACATGGGAATACTGGCATATTTGTGTGCAGCCAGCAGGGACATGTCTGGCACAGCCAGCATGAACACAATTTGTATTGGCATATATGGTGGGACAATGCATTATGGAAATGCATTGGAAAATGCTCATGTTCACTTTTGGTGACTTGAATCAGTTGGAATTTGTAGTGTTACTGTTATGAAGAGGCAGGAGGTGACAGGTAAGGTTCAAAGGATGTATTTATAATAGCTAATAAATGGGAAAAGACCCCCAGCAAACGCAGAGGTTCCCTTCCTCTCTGTAACTTCTCCAACTGACATAAATAGAACACAAACTAGAAACACAGCAAGCAAGGTTCTATGACATCATATAGAATATGGTGCCTCAGAGAGCTCTCTCTACATGCATTTAGTACAGGCAGGCTACCTGCAACTTGGGAAAAGCATCACAACAGTTATCCTGCAAAACTGATTGCAGACAGTGTGGCTTTTGACCTAATGTTTCACATGAAGTGTGCTGTAAAATGCACCACTTTAACCTATTGCATTAACACATTTTCCCCCACCTTTAAAAAAAACCTTTGGTTAGTTTGGGCTCTCTCGCTAGGTTCAGTCCCCCCACCCACCCCTCATATTCGTGGGAAACATTTACTCCCAGTCAATTAAAACAATAAATTGGTGATCACAGTTTCAATAGGAAGCTTCAGCAGTTCATCAGTGCAGTCTTGTCTTTAAAAGTTCTGCATGCCTTGATGATAACAATATATACTTGAATGTTTTTTTTTTCTCTCTGTGGGATGCCAATGCTAACTGGGCAAATGATATATTCCTATGACACAACCGATATATTCAATTGTGTACGTCACACACTAAGGATCATAGTGCCGACTAAGTGCAGGCTTTTTACAAAACATTAACTTGCATGTGATAGGAAGTTCTTCCTGCCTTAACAATTCATCCTCACACAATTAAATAGTTTAATTTTATCACCAGAATTAGAAAACAGAAATCTGCTTCGGATGCCACGCGTGGGTTCATGTGTGTGCAAACACACGCCGTGCCATGTATCCAGCTTCCCTCTAAAATGGATGCATGTTTTTCCATACTTGGGGGGGGAGGGAGGGGTTAGGTGGCAAACAGGGAGGCATCGAGCCGCCATTGATGGGATTCTTTTCACATGTGCCTTCCTCCTCTTTTTGACACGTGCACTTACTATACCCGTTGCTGTCATGGCAGCACTGGGGGTGGGACCACGCCTGATTTGCATATGGCCTTTCCCCTTTCTGTAATGGGTTGGTAGGCGAAGAACTATGGTCTGGAGGGTTGCCCAGAGCAATGCTAGAGGTTAGGATTGATTCTAAACCTTCTGGCCGTCACCTCTTTATTTGTGACACGGCAGCACTGCGCCTGCCCTCCAGTTCTTTAAGCAGGTCAGTGGTACAAGTGTACATGTTTCTGTCATTGGATTGCCACACAGGTTTGAAAGCACGTACACCTCAGTTTTAAATTGCATACATTTACATGTCTTTGTGGATGCAACCTGCACTTGCATAAGCCCAAAAGTTTCATAGAAATGCTTTGATTTTGAAGTGTGAATGGCATGTAGATGCGCCCACTGTCTGGGGTCCACACACCCTACACTTTTCACCTAACCTGAGACTGGGCGATCAGCTTCTGCCCCGCCCCCGTATTTCCTGGTTGCTTGTAGATCCCTTGCTGTCAAATTGCCCGCTTTTACCTGTTAGCGCCCTTGTATCTCTGCTTCCCTCACTGCGTACTTCCCCCCCACCCTATGAGCTCCCTTGTATCTCTGCTTCCCTCTCTGCATACTCCCCTCGTATGAGCTCCCTTGTATCTCTGCTTCCCTCACCATGTACTCCCCCCCCCTATGATTTGTAAAGCATTCTGTTGCTTCCCAGCGCTCACTCCACACTCAATAAACAACCCTAATGATAATAGAAACTGAAAACATCCTTTCTTACTCAAACACAACATGAGTCATTCTGTGAACAATTGTGATTAATACAAAATGGGTATTACCGCCCTTCAGTCCATACTTGCAGGTAATAAAATGGCCTTTCAAGATGTTATTACATTTTAATTGTTGGTTAATTGAAGGTTGCTTTGGTCTGTGAGCATCCATTTGGAAGCAATACATCTGCCATCTATAGGACCCCGGCTTTCCTATCCTATGAAACACATGTTTACATCAGCTAGGCAGACAGCCAAACTGCATCAGATGCCCATGTTTGTTGCTCCATGATAAAGAACAACACTCATTTTGCAGCTAGGTGAAAGATGACAGTCTGCAGCTTTAGCATTTGTCTATAGTCGGCTTTATGTCCAGACTCACATTAGCATCCTGGTGGGGGTGCCAGCTAATCAGGTGACTAGGAGCGCAGGCTTGAACAGTCGGTGCAAGCACACATTCCATGCCGCCTGACAGCTAGCTCCCAACACAGTTGACAAGAATTACATTTCCTAGGGAACTAATGTTTTGGGCACCACTGATGCGTCGGGGATGAGGGAGCAGACATAGCTCCTGTTACACCTCTGTTTCACCACCAAGCTTATATAAACTCACTTGACAAATACAAAAATATACCAGACTGAAATACTTAGCCAAGATAAAAAAAGACTGTAACACAGCGAGACCTAAAAAAAAAACAACTAGAGTGTACTGAAAGCTGAACAATTAAACAGTGTATTATCAATGGAAAATATCATTTATGTGTTTGAATGTACACAATTACTAGAATAACTGTATTAATACCATACTGCACACATATACATAGAAATATATTGAATCGACAACTCAGTAATAGAAGTTTAAAAACCCAACTAATACAATTTAGAAGTGGTCATAAAATGTGTTTCTTTCTTTGTATCTGTATTCACAAAACACTTTCAGGTAATATACTCATAAAAGGAGGTGGTGCACGGGATGCTTTCCGGACATCAGAAAGATGTATCCAATACCGCAGTTCCTTCTCCTAGACCGCAAGTGCAGTGGCATACACTACCGTATAAGGTCCATTATAGCGTGGCTCACTCCACCTGCAGACAACATTTCTGACAAACACTACATCCCCGGGTGCAGCTGGAGTGGTGGCGGGCTTTCAGAACCTGGTGCAGTGCTGTTGTCCTCTTCCGCTCGTCATGGTGCAATCTGTCAAGAAAGACATTTTGTTAATTCTGTGAGACATGATTTGAACTCCTCTCCTAGAATTGATGCAGCCCTGTGAGCCTCAGATGCCCTATAGACAGGGGATAGTGTCATGTGCGCATCTCCCCGTCACTATCTTGTGAGGGGAGAGGTGATGGTCCTTACAGGGCTGGGTCCTTAAACTGAAAATGGCCAAAGGTAAGCAATAGACCCAATTTTTCTAAGTGTGGCACACAGTTAAGACAGCTTATCCTTCAAGAGGCTGTTCATGTTTTCAACAATGTTGTTGGGCTGGGGATGGTAATTGGAGCACATCTTGTGTTTAATTCCTTAAAGAGCTGCAATTTCTTTAAACAGCTAATTGAATAAGTGGGAGCCATTGTCACTTTTGAGTTTTGCACACTTCCCATCAGGGAAACGCTTCTCTGACCAAACATGTAGCTGCCTATTTGGCATCAGTATGTGCATATGGACCAGCCTCAATACAATGGGAGAAAGGACACACCACAACTATGAGATAGAGGGAGGTATTACACCGCTATTCCTTATCTGAAAAATGAATGTGAAGATCTCAAAATGGGCTGATTGGATGTGGCAGTGTGGCCCTCAATGTCCTTAGGGTGTGCCCAGTGTTGTATGTCTGACAAATCGCACAGTTAGATGTAAACATTTAGTAGTTCCTGTATATTTGACACATACTAATCCTCTTGTATATCGGCAGTGATATGCTGCTTAGACACTTGTGAGGGGTAGTGGAACTGATCAAATGCTACTAAAACCAATTCCTGGGGCATGGCCGCTTTCGCTGTGCTACCCTGTCTCCATACTAGGTCCATAGGAGACTGAATAACCCCTCCTTTGTCACAGTAACCTTTCACTCTGAGATGCTTGGGCCTGTAATTCAATAACATCAGTAACGGGTAACACAGTATGCAGAACCTCTACAATTGCATACCAACAAGTGTTGGGTGTTAAGGGATATCTGCCACTGGTAAATTTGCAGCCAATTTCATGGCCGTGTCTGGGGCTTCATTGCTAAGAACAATGAAGTCCCTGCCATTAGTATGGGTGACACACTTGACGATTGTGGCATGTGTTGGCAGTGAGAGAGAATGGATCAGTCTATCTAAGAGGGCTGCATTCAATACTGGAGATTCGTCAGCTCTCCGAAAACCCTCTTCTCTTCCATTTCGACAATCCGAAATTCACGGTTGTGATCATGCCGAGTCTGAATAAATCGTTACTCGGCATCCCTGTGCTGTCTCTAGCGCTTCATTCAGAGCAATCAGTTATGCCGCCTGGGCAAAGTAATGCCCCGGTAGCCTCCGTTGGGCGAAACCCCTGTACTCTCCATTAACCAATCGGACCACTGATGCCACAATATGTCGCTGGCCAGTCTCCTGATCAACAGTCTGAGCCGTCAACAAAAAACACCTCTGCATAATGTACGGCATAATCACGCGCTTTAGGAATGTCCTCATCCGGTCCTTCATGCGTGACAGTCATGAACGTCAGCATCTTCAAAAGGTGACAGGGTTCACTGTCCTACAGTGAACAATGTGAATAGATGGGCTAGACAGGGTAACTTCATATGCTGAGGCTCTCTGTGGAGTTAATGTGGACTTGGACCTCTCCAGTATCGCAAACACTGCATGTACAGAGTCACCGAGCGCCCATGACAATTGTGGCTGACTTTTCAATAGCAAAAGTAGCTGCAGCTAACACTTGTTCACAGAGAAACTGTCCTTGTATGACGGAATCTAACATACCACTATAGTATGCCAAATGTTTATGGCCCATAGAGCTGGGTTGTGTCAGTACTGCCATCATCATTTGGCCAACTGTGTGAAAAAAGGTAAAACTCTTTAGTGTGATCAGGGATGGACAAAACAGGGGCAGTAGAAATATTTTTCAATTCCTGAAAACTGGTGAGCATCTCGTCAGTCCAAATAATAGTATTTTTTGTTTGTTAGGCTGTGTGTTCTCATTTCACTCTCTTACCGTTGACTGAAATCAATTTCCCTAAATACAACACCTGCTGACAATACTGCAGCTTCACTCTATCCACCTTGTATCCTGTGTCGGACAACTGCAATAATATGATGTAATCTTCCGTACACTGTTGCTTAATGTTGCTACACACCAACAAGTCATCCACATATTGAATGATGGTACTGGGCACTTGACTATTATCCAAATCATTGTGCAGAACCCTGTTAAAAATACTGGGGGATTCACAGTACCCCTGTGGGAGACTAGAATGTTAGAATCGCCTCCGGGCAAATGTGAACGCAGTGAGGTATTGTGAATCAGGATGTAATGGGAGCGAGAAGAAGGTGTTCTTCAGGTCCACGACAGTGAAGTGTGTAGCCGCCATGGGTATGTTGCACAGTATTGTGGCAGGATTATATACCACAGGAAATTCTGCCTGTACCACATCCTTAAGGGGTCATGAATCCTGGATGATTCTCCAACTTGCCCCCTCTTTGATTTCTTTACATGGTAAATAGCCGTATGGCATGGAGAATTGGATGGGACTGTAATGCTCTGGAGTTAAAGGGCCATAATATGTCATAAATATTTGGAGGGCACCCGCCAATACTGATTGGCCACCTGCAGTACTGTACTGAGAAGTACTGTGATCCCATGAATAAACAAATCAGGGGCGACTGGTATTCCTCTCACCACTGCTTAATTTCTGAAAGAGTGTATGAGCAACGTGACCGTCACGTAACAAATACTGAGGGTCGAACACACCACTCCCCTGAGTTTACTTAAGATATTTCTGCTCAGCAGATTGATGGGGTCACAGGGGAAAACAACAAACATGGCCCATATCACTCTGTCATCTATTTTAATGGTAATTCAAAAGTAAAAGGAACCGATTGTACTGCCCCAGAGACACCTTGCATGTCCATTACCTCGCCTGACAAAGGGAATCCTTCCTCAATAATGCATGATTTTGTTGCACCTGTATCCACCATGAAAATTAATGGTGTATTGCCTCCATGGCCACCGAGGGTTCCACTTGTGGGTTGGCAGTGACTGATAGAACTGGGCACGCTAAAGACCTCTGTGGGCTGTCCTAGTCGCTATATGTGTTTGTTCCTGGAAACATGAATGGGTTTCCTCCAACAATAGTGGTCCCTTGGAAGTGTGTCACTGTACCATTGGGTACTGTGTTACTATTCTGCACTTGGAGAACTATTCTGCATTTGGAGAACTATTCTGCACTTGGGGACCCTGCTGCTGCTGCCCTAGGGGTACCACATGTGTTGGTGCACCACTAGAACCTGGGGATGGCAGCTGCGGAAATGACAGTGGGGGAGCAGGGGGGAGGGGTGCTGACAGTGGCACACCAAAAGTGACTGCTGGGGTGTTTGGATCTAAGGCTGGGGATACAGGTCTTCGCCTCCCTGCAGATATGGGTATGGCTGCAGCAGGTACATTACTACTTGTCTGCTCTGCCTATCCATCCACATGTCCGAGACTGTCCTGCACCTCCCCCCGTGGTCCCATACGTCCAAACCCATCTCGTCCTCCCTGTTTCACTGAAAAACCCCTCTTCCCCCCTCAGATCCCTGCTGGAAATCCCCTTTGGTAATGAGTCTGGTGTGTTCACCTCCCCAACCAGTCGCTGCTCGTACTTCTGCCTGACCACCATTGTCTCTACCTGTCCTTTTGTCTGTACCGCTGTCCCTGCCCCTTCCAAAGCAACTTTCACTAACCTTTTCTGTACCAGTTACGCTTCCTCTATCTGTGCTCTCTGAGCCATTTCCTTCTCTTTTTCTTTTAACCATTTGCAATGGTGTACAATAATAGAATGTATTTCCGCACATCCTTTAGCTTCCGTCCCCACTATTTGTCAAGAGTATTCTGCACTTCCTTCAGAAGTTCCCTTTTCACTACAAAATAAAAGAATAAGGTCACCCGGATTCCAGGAGTCTCCTGTCTCTACCCTTGACATTTTCTGTATTTGCGAGATATACTGTGCAGGGTCCTCATCATCTCGCACTGTTTGCTGCATTATCGATTGAAGATCCGGCATATCTGGATACGTGTGCCACCCATACCTGGATCCTAATGTTATTAAAATGGGCTCCATCATGGCTATCATCCCCTAACTTCACTCCCAGATACACAGCCCTAACCCAAATTTCATCAGACTGATCCCCTGATGTTGAAACAAATAAACATATCAGATCCCCTACAGCCAGGGTTGTACCCGCCATTTGCTTCTCAAGGGCATATATCCACTTACCCGCTCCAGAAGTGAGAGACGGGAGTACCTTCATTAAAATATTTTTGTCTACGTGGGCCCATGGTATATACTGGGCCATCCCCAGTCCGTTTTGCAATAATGGAAACTGTGCCCCCACCGCCTTAGTCACTTTCTTTTCCCAGCAAGTGATCTTTTCACTACTGCTATACAATCATAGCTATTACTCAACTCATGGGGGAAATTGCAGGCAGCTGCTCCTCCTCTTCCAACTCATCCACCGTATCCCACTCATCCTCTCCTGCTCATGAGTGTTTATAGTACTCGTCAGATCGTACCGTCCCACAATCCAACCTGTCTGCCTGCCTTCTCCTTATGTCCTCCTTCCCATTCTCTATGTGCACATCCTTGATAAAAGTGATATCTATTTGAAACAAAATGTCTTCTGCCTTCCATTTGTCAGACCCTACAGGTGCTCGTTGTCTGTCTCTTCTGTCTAACTTCAACCTGGCTAGTTCCTCTTCCACCTTTCTAAACACTTATTCCAACTCCTTCTCTGATTTCCCATCTCTTTCTTCCAGGGCTCTAACTCTCGCGTTCACAGTCGCCAAAGGGTTGGGAGGTTATGATACTGGGCCTGTGTGGGCGGTGAGGGTGCAGTAGCAGGCAAAAGGACATAAGTAGGATGTGTGTATCGTGACGTAGTATGGGTGGGGCAAAAACCTAGCGCGGTAAGGGACTGTTCTGTTCCTGCTGGGAATCCTGGAGCCAAGGGGGCCTGGAGCATTCGGGGTGGTAGGCGTGGTTGCAGTTGGGACATAGGTGGTGATCAGCACATTAACTGTTTTAGTTTGATTGACAGGGACATCTTTCAAATCTTCCACAAGTTTCCACAATTCCAGTACTTCCTTCCTGTTTTTGAACGTTTTACCCTCTGTAACCATTCCTTATTGTACTTAAGAATTTTTTCTTGATACAAAGGAAAAGCTTTACACAACTACTCCGGCTGAGTTACCGGCTCCATTGTAGCCGCCTCTCTGTCACCACTATAGAATACTTCTGTTGGTCGCCCCCAGAACCAACGGGCTGTTCTCCCCTGTTACTCCTGCTATCTTCTTACAATTCCCTGTTACTGATGCCTCTACCACAACTACTTCTCGTCCTCATGCCCCCCTTACAATGGGCAGAGGGATCCCAGGCCCACTAAATGTACAGAGCCACAATCCGTATCCTTTTTCCTTTGTTACACAGCGCTATCCTCTTCCCTAGTTAAAGGGTCCTGTTACACCACAATCCTCTATATTATAATCAAGCCAATCTATATATAATGCCACGTGGTCTTCCACACTCACTCATCACTTACTGTGCTCACACCATTCCTCATGCCGTCAAACACTCACTTTCCCTTCTCTTAACCCACTAGTTTTTCTCAGCAGAAGGTGCACTTGCATCTATGTGCCCTCCCGAAATCCTCCATCATAGGGTCCCATCAATGGCCTGCACAATGCGGGACCGCGACCTGCTCCAAAGAACACGCAGGGATTCTGATAATACAGCTCCTGTAAACCTCTCCAAGGTGTGCAAAAGGGACTGGTTGCTGTAAATGAGCACAGCCCCTGAGTATGTGCAGCCAGGAATCCTCCATCCTCGCTGGGGAGCCTGGGATCATGTTGGGGTCACCAATTTGTAGAGTAACCTCTCGATAACCAGACCAAAAAATAACAACCCTCTGAGGAAAAAAGGCTTGTTGCACCCTTTTGTGAGAAGAGCAAGAACTTTATTTTGTATACAAAAAGGAAAAGGCGACAAGATATTATAAGTCCATTGCCATAGAGCTCTCTTGTCTTCAAAGCAAACAGCATATTAGAACTGTGAGAATCATCATTTGTGGCATATACAATATACAATGTACATCCCCCACCCTCATTGACTGCTGCCTATTTACATACTACTAATCGCATATAGACTGTCACGACCCTCGCCCAAAGCCCCCTCTGGCAAACCCATTGGCCAGGTGGAGTCAGGACTCGGGCCTCTAGAGCCAGGCATCCTTTTCCAAAGCCCTCTTGGGGCCACTCCTGGCACCTATGGCGCCAGGCTCATACACCATGAGAAACATGTGCTTGGGATCTACTTATTGTGTTGCCAGCCAACATGGAGGCATCCACATAGCTAGGTTCCCAGGAACTAAGCTATGCGGTCTAGTGTTTTGGGTGTGGTAGCCTAGGGACTACTTTACCTGGACCATTGTGTTGGGGCTATTTAAACCACACCCGAGCAAGACAACACGCTTCGCGTTACTTTGCAGCTTGCAGCGTGACGCTCACCGTGTCCAACTATTCCCTCGAACCTCGGAGAAGCAGAACCTGCAAGGAGACAAAAGGAACATCATTAGCAACAGCATCTTCCCTGCAGTCTTCATCTTTAACCACTTGCAGCTTCTGAGAACAGCTTCCTTGAATCAGCACGCCTCCCAGACAGCACGACCTGAAAGAGGAAGATAGAGGCAACATTAAAGAAAGCAGTAGAGACATTTGTAAATTACAAACTGCTCAAAAGGCTTACCTGGCTGGTCGCCTCATGGCTGGCACCATTCCGGACATTCTACTCGCGTTGAAGAACACCGCGACCTGCAAGGAAGGAAAACACAGGTTAGCAAAGGCAAGACTCCGCATGCGCTGCGCATAGCGCTTACTTACTGCATCATAGCGCTCTTAATGCGCCATCATTTACCAGCGGGGCTCAACCATAGCCAGTTTGCCGTGCTGAAGCTCCACATACCTAAGGGAGGAAAAAGAGACATTCTAAACAAAGAAAGGCATGCAAGATAGCAACAAAACTAAAGAACAGCAATAAAACCTACCTGAACAATCTCAAACGGGCCGGCGCCAGTGAATTACCTGGAACGCACACTCCCCTGAAAGACAAAGCACCCCTGCAAAGAAGGCAGGACGGAGTGCACGCCTAATTCTACCACCAGGTGAGGAGAGGGCCCTGAGGGGCTGAAATCATACGGGGGTGGAGGGAGGATACTTACCCCGGTCGGTCAGTCTGAACACAGTCCTCCTGTATTTTCAGGGAGAACCTTCCCCGCTGACCACATCTGGGCAAAGCTGAGAAGCATACCAGCGAGTGACCCGGCTGGGTGGCGCCCCTGTGGAAACCAGGTGAGCGTAACATAGACCCCTAGTTAATTGGTTGTGTCGTCTCTGACTCCGTCTTCATGCGTGGGTGATGATTTCTTCAGATTGGATCACTGTAAAATGATTGGGTAGGCTTCTGAAAACACTGCCCTGCCCTAAGACCTAATCACGTGATGGTCAGTCTGGTCCCTTTTTTCATTCCAGACACTCAGGCGCCCCGTCATGCCCCCCTGTCGTTATCGTCTAAGAGTAAGCATCATCCTTTACTCTCCCCAGTACAAATCATACGGGGGTGGAGGGAGGATACTTACCCCGGTCGGTCAGTCTGAACACAGTCCTCCTGTATTTTCAGGCAGCACCTTCCCCGCTGACCACATCTGGGCAAAGCTGAGAAGCATACCAGCGAGTAACCCGGCTGGGTGGCGTCCCTGTGGAAACCAGGTGAGCGTAACATAGACCCCTAGTTAATTGGTTGTGTCGTCTCTGACTCCGTCTTCATGCGTGGGTGGTGATTTCTTAAGATTGGATCACTGTAAAATGATTGGGTAGGCTTCTGAAAACACTGCCCTGCCCTAAGACCTAATCACGTGATGGTCCGTCTGGTCCCTTTTTTCATTCCAGACACTCAGACGCCCCGTCATGCCCCCCCGTCGTTATCGTCTAAGAGTAAGCATCATCCTTTACTCTCCCCAGTACAAATCATAGACTTTATTGTCCTCTGCTTCCTCCTTATCAGCTACCCCTCAGGGGCATGCCAGGGTTTCCTGCAAGTCCCACTAATCAGTCTAAATAGTGAAGGATTTAGGAGTTTTGCTTATGGGTAACTGGTAGTTCAAATAGGATGGCCATTATCCTGGGGTTTGGGGGGTACTAGTGTCCTAAATCTCTGCTTGTTTATTGGCAGCTGAAGACCTCTGCCCTGGCTCCCATGGATTTGTCCTTCACAACCAGCCACAGCCCTTACATCTGTTGGGCCAGTCACATTCCTTTCTAATTTTGCAAAGCTCAAACAAGATGTATTCATGTGTGCTTGTGTTCCCTACTTCGCCTGGGGTGGGGCGGAATATTCAACCACAAAACCTTGCTGTTTTGTGCTTCCAACACAGCCTGTGCCAAATATCCATTCTATATAAATATTGTCTGCATGCAAAGTATTCACCTCGCATTCTATAAAGCTTGTTGGTTGTTTGCCTTATAAAGTCCTATAATAAGCGTGCCATGTGCCTTTCATCTATACCCGAAAGTCTCCCCCCATACCTGCCCATGTTTATTTCCCCTGTATTAGTACACTTTCCACAATCAACATCATTTGGGAGGGGCTGGAATCTGAACGTGCATCCCAACAACTGCCACTTGCCCTTTTTGTTGCAGATCTTCCAAAATGTGCTGCTATGCCACCACACAGTATGGAGAAATACCTACTGCATTATAATATGTGTGGGCGATGTTATGCAGTGTTGGTGTCTAGTGGTGTGTGGGGCGATACAGACATTCATCACTGTTTCCTGATCAACATTCCAGCTCTCCAACCCAAACCACTTCATCTCCATTGGTCCTACTCACAACACCATATACAGTGGCACAGGTTACTCTGTACTATTTTACCCAAACACTGAGTGCCTACAATAAAGACAGCACATTGCTCAATGTGGGCAACACGAGTTATCAGAATCCAATGGGATCAGATGTGAAAGAAGCCCACAGTTCTTTGTAATTTTGAAAACGTTGTTTATTAATATTGTCACAGATGATCGTAAGAATATCCAGGCTACAGAGATTGGTTCAAGTGTTTTCATTTCAAAATTGGCAATCAATATGATGGTTTGATGGCAGCATGCTGAATTGTGGCACACTAAGGGACATCCCTCTCTCATCTCGCATGGGTGTCCTGCCTCCCCTAAAACAGTCGTCCCTAAACCCCAGGAGCAAGAAAACATCAAGTCTCTGTGTTCTTGTCTGCAAGACAAAATGTAAATCTATCAATGGTACTGACACCAACGGCACAGATTCATCTTCCATTTGAAAAAAATAAATTCCCTTGCAAAGTAACACCTGTTGCCTCCACACCCTAGAATATTCTGTTGCCTAACAATACACCCTGTCCTCTAGCTGCCTTGCTAAGACATTGCAGCTCGTGAGGTTGCCGGGGCCATACGTTCCAACTGGAACCAATACCTAGCCATAGGTGAGTGCATGTACCTGGGGCAGAAATCAGGTAGCGAACAGGGTGTCCACAAGGTCCCACCTCCCACACATCATTGAGTAACCTAGACCCAGTTACAGCCTGCCTTGGGACCTGGTACAATCTTGCTGGTTGGTACCCATACTCCTCCACTCGCTGGGTCTTTAGCCTTGAAAGTGCATGCTCTTTTTTCACATTACCATCCACTGCCTTTCCATATGTCTCACCAGAGCCACGCATCTTCAAGAATTACACAATCATTGCAGGGGATTCTTGGCCAACTGTTATACACTTTTCTGATGCTTAGTATGTTGTTGTTGAGATAGTCTTGCACTTGCAGGCAATGTCCTACTGTAGCACTTCTGCTGAGGATACTCCTCCCTCAATCATTGGGACAGCACTCTCAAGTCACAGTGCTAAGATTTCTACTCACAAGTAACACCCCAATGCTCATGTCTGTGTTGGTGAACTGCGACTCAGCGATAAGCCTTCCACCTCGCTCTAGACTACGCAATTGTTCATTTAATCTCTGGTCCTGGTAGATTCCCAAAGCAACAAGGGTTTGAGCCATCTCAGACCCTGTCAACCACTTCCTTTCTAATGTTCCTAGCAATGAACTCTTTGTTCTGTTGCTACAGCCTGATAGCTCCTACTGCCGAGCCATATGAAAACTGTGTTTTGACATGAAAGGCAATCAAAAGAAGGCAACGCTCTATGGGCGAAATCGGGGGTGTTACAAGGGCTAACAAATACCTTGTTTCAGAAGTCACTCAATGACCGGGGTTATACCTTCCTCAGCTTCCTGTTTTAATGGCTATTGGGGATGTTTTTTGGAGGGGCCAATTGTAGTCTTAACAGGATCTCCATTGCAAATGTGGTCATTTCATTATCATGGACAGACCCTGTGGGAAGCCACTTCTTAATTGTTGAAAATCAGGTGACCACTCTCCAGTCTCTGGCGGTCAGGGTCAGACTGGGACAACACAGGAGCCTGGGCAGCAAAACGAAAGTGGCCCACTAGCCCCCAGCCCCAAAAAATGGGCCACATTAGGAAACTGCAATTACAACATTTTTGTATAGCATACCATCTAAAATAAATCATCTCTAGGGACCAGCAATTTTGGAATGGAAGGCACAGTGAGATTAAATGAGTTACAGAGGATCACACACTTTGGTTAAATGTTGAAACCTGAATATGACCCCTTCTCCAATTTGCACACCTGGCCACACTATTCTGCATCTTAATTTGCACAGCAAGATAAACATTCGTGTGAATATGTGGGTTTGAAGATCTGAACATATTATCTGTTTCATAGTGATGACTTGCAATGTAGACACACTTTATGATGAACCAAAAATACATCCACCTAACTAAATGTACATATATATTTTGTAAAAAAATAAAAATGTATAGAGATGCAAGTTACTCAAAAAGAAAGTGGTTGAAGCTTTGTTTTTCTATTTTAAGTGGAAGAGTGGAAGTATCACTATGCACAGCGATATGAGACTAAGGTCATAATTACGAATTTGAAGGAAACTGAAAATAAGAAGCAATAAAACAACCTCCTTTTTTCAGCACGCCTGATTATGGGTTGAGTTATTTCCTCTGGAGGTAATTCTTCCATGCTCCAATGAAGTCATATGGGACCCACTCGCTCAATCAGGTGGAGATTCACTAGGTACTACTGGTGGTAATTTAATTCTGTTCGAAGGGATTAGTACTGCAAACACCTCCAAACTTTGAATGCAGTCCTACATCTGCTTTTGCTTTTACTACTGTACTCCCAAGAATCAAAATACAAATAAACTTGTGATGAAGTCACTTGCTCATGGTCATTATTTGACAGTTATGCAGGTGTATAAAACAAACTGAACGATGCTTCTTTGTGAGGGAGCATGAGGACAGTGGATTTCTTTGCTTCCCTCGTGATTGCATTTAATAAACACCAACTTGTTTCGCTCTTATGATTGACAACCACTTGAACACCTGATATTTGTGAACAGAGTATGAAGCTCTGTGTGAGAAGCGAGAACATTCTTACCCCGAGAATCCACGATTTCCTAATAACGGAGGAACAAGATCAAACGCTCCAGCATATAGGGAGATAACTGGATTAGTCACTCACACTACAAAACTAGACCTTCTGCTTTGTGCAAGGTCAATCATACTCCCTTAATAATGAACTGTACTGCTAGTACAGGGTGGAGTGAGTCCTCAGGAACAGAGACTCTTGCTCTAGGAAGCGCCCTCAGTCCCCTTTGCACTCTAGTTCATTCACCTTGGCACACTTAGCAAACATCTAACCAACATTGTAGAGTTCACAAATGCCTTTGTTATATTTAGTTGAGCTTGTGCTGTACCTGAAACCCCACACAACCCCACTCAAGTCCTCAGTGAGTCCTTACTATGGAATGAGCCTTGAACAAGAAACACATGCTCCTAGGAGTGACCCAGTGGACACCATAAAAGAAATCTCAAAAGCAGCAAAAGTATTAATCACTATATGTGGTACAAAACAAATCAATTGAGTGCCTAAAGAGGACCCGGTCTGCAATGTCCACTATACCAGAAAACCGCACAACGACCTATAGGCAATTTGTGGGCACTATACAAGAAAATGTAATCTCCTAAACGTGATTTGGTGTGTCATGCACAAATAACCTCTCAAGGTCTTATACGTGATTGGGTGTGCATTGGACTATACAAGAAAATCAATTCAAACCCCTGGAGAACATTCACAGTGCTTATACTAGAAATCTCACTAGCTCCAAGACCTGGTAGGTGTGGGGGTACAAAGGAAAACATACTAAAAACCTGGATTTGGTGCACATCATTCACTGTAGAAACAAATCCACTTAGCCTCAATGATTGTAGGTGTCCACAAAAAAAGATCAAGCACCTAAAGATGATTGTTGTGCATATACACGAAAGCTCACCAACATGTACATCAGGCCTCAAAATGTGCACACACAACTAGACATTGGCAAGTGGTAATTGACTCCTGGTGAGTAGGAAATGCTGTGCATGTAGAGAGGTGGGAGGTGAATAGCCTTTGGTGTCTGACTACTAGCTTGAAACTTCAAATTTGTACCCCTGGCCTATGTGATACGATGAGGTTTAAAGACAACTTGAAGTCCTAAAACCCAACAAATCGAGTCCCAAGACATAGTGCCTCATTACGAGTTTGGAGATAGCCATGGTGCTATTAGTGCCACGGCTGCCTCCAGACTCGTGTCCGGGTCCGGGTTCTCAGAATGGGGACGTACCGGGTCATTGCAACCTTGGAGGACCCGGTAAGTCCCCATTCTGAAAACCATTCCCCATTCCCATTCGAGCCCCCATAGGGCTCGAATGGGAATGGGGAAGGAGCTAATAACGGGTCTACAAATAGCTGGCCCGTTATTAGCTCCCTGGTCCCTTAGCGGGTCCCGCTAAGGGCGGCTGGTAAAACCAGCCAGCCTTATAGGGACCCGCTATGGGACCTTGGAATGCGGCAGGAGGGGGTTAACGGCACTGGCATCCTTACCGGTGCCATTAACCCCCTACCTCCGTACATGTAATGACCCCCATAATCTTCAAAGGTCCACACAGAAACGGTTTTTGCACTTGAACGCATGAAGTATAACCATGTCATGTAGATTCCCGAGGGAGAACATTCCCACCCAGAAAAGTATAGAGGTTTCCACGTTCAGCTGCAGCAAGCAGCAGACCTGCCCTACTGACGTACACCCATGAAATGACCTGCATGGACCTCCATTGCATGTTCAGCTGCAGCAATCAGCAGACCTGCCCTACTGACGTACTCCCATGAAATTACCTGCATGGAGCTCCATTGCATTTTCAGCTGCAGCAGTCAGCAGACCTGCCCTACTGACGTACTCCCATGAGTTAACCTGCATGGAGCTCCATTGCATGTTCAGCTGCAGCAATCAGCAGACCTGCCCTACTGACGTACTCCCATGAGATGACCTGCATGGAGCTCCATTGCATGTTCAGCTGCAGCAATCAGCAGACCTGCCCTACTGACGTACTCCCATGAAATGACCTGCATGGAGCTCCACTGCATGGGCGTTCATGAAAATAAGCCAGAACGATGGCTCATTGACCACCTGCTTCATTGATCTTCCTCATGCTGTGTGGTCCACCCTAGCCCTTATGATTGTTCGAAAAACGGTCTCCTTGTCTGGACCTGCCTTTTTCCATTAGTGGTTATTCCTCTGCTAATTATAACACCTTTGAGTAATTCGTTGGACCTGGTGTTTTTTAATTAACCTGATTGCATTTGTCTTTCTCCATTGACATTCACCATCATATTGCTCCTCCCAACTATGTTCAGAAGAGGCACTTTACCCTCATCCTGCTATTCAGTCATAAACGAGGATACCTTTGAGGACCTGTGTCCTTCATTATGCAAAAGAACTAGACCGGTGTGGCCCTTAGACTGCGCTGAAAGCAATGGCAATGCTTTAAGCGGAATCTGCCCTCCATCCTTCCCTCAGAATGCTTTGTGAGGGAGCAGCCCTCTATCTTTCCCTCAGAATGCTTTGTGAGGGAGCACGACGCAGCTGGCAGTATTGAGTGCTCACAAAAACAAGAAACACAAATAAAAACACAAATAGAAAGCACCCTTTTTGGAAATAGCCCAACATCAAGTTGCGACCCGTGGCAACCCCAAATGACGTCCATGATGTTAGTAACACAGCCTGTCTTAAAGTGAACCACATTGCAAGCAAAATTGCCTGTGGCCCTGTTCTGCCATTTGAGTGGCATTTTCCAAAGCCATGATTTCCTCTGAGCCCCAGGGATAATTTGGCGAACCTTACCTCCTCTCTCAAGAGAACACAGGAGCCCCACTAGGCTACACCAGCCACTTTCAAGGGTGGTGGCCTTCACCAGATATGCCTGGGGGTGGAAAGGAAAGGGGGGCCGATAGCAGAAAGGGGAGCCACGGGGAAATTGCAGGGGCGAGTGGAACATTCACACTTTATTATATAAAAAAAACGGATAACTCGAACGTTGTTCTTGAGTGCGTTGGCGTTTGGAGGAGTGAGTAAAGTGATTGCCACTCACAAGGGCATGATTGACAGGTGCTTGAGTATGTCACTTCACAAAGTCATCCACAGTCTGACCTGGTTTTTTAGGCAATTTTTGTGGTATAGCAGATGGTTCTTGAGTATGTCACTTCACAAAGTCATCCATAGTCTGACCTGGTTTTTTAAGGCAATTGCTGTGGTATAGCAGATGGTGCTTGAGTATGTCACTTCACAAAGTCAGCCACAGTTTGACCTGCTTTTTGCAGGCACTTGTGGAATAGCTGACGGTGCTTGAGTATGTTGCCTTTCAATTAAAAGTGCTTTGTTACTCTTTTTAGTGCCACTTGGTAATTGTCTTATATTTATCCAGGGTCCTCTTGTTAGTTTGGCTATTGCACCACCTATAAGCTGAAACTATTGCATTAGAGTACAGCTAGGGAAAAATGGCATGAGGAGGGACACAAAGCTTGTAGGTGTGGTTTAGTTATTTGCCCACCCATTGAGTGCCCATGGCCACACTCATCCCTATGGCCATTCCCACATAGTTCCTGGCCCTCCACGCCCAAAATACCACCTAATGGGAACTCTTTCAGCTCGCTTTAATCAAGCGTTACCTTCAAACTTTGCACTCAAAGTTCCTGCCAGTATTTTTGCAAAGCAGTTTTATAAGAGTTAATTACTTAAATGAAGCAGTAAAGTGCTACTAGTGTCATACAAATGTCTTAGCCAGGTCTGCCTTCAGCCACTCTATGCATGTCCTTCACTGAAGTCTTCTTAAAAACAAGCATTGGCAAAGCCAATAGTTTTGGCTTGTATAGAAAAAATGTGGCATTTGCCTGGCGGTGCTATTAGTTGCCCGAGTACTCGCACCATTTTGCACCTGCTATCATCAATGGGCAGTTAAAACCATCTGGCAAATGTCTTTCCCATTTATAAACAAAAGGCCAAACTGTTGGCATTGCCAATGTTTGTTTTTCATTTGGTAGGGCGTTGAACACCACCCTTTGGCCGTCTAACCCCAGAGATGAAACAAGGAATACATCAACCTCCAAAGAAACAAGGAATACATCAACACATCACAAATCATTCTCTATTGTTTTTTAGCTCAATTTGTCAATTTGTATACAGCCTTTATGGACCTGGATGCTCGACTCCTTTTTTTGTGAGAAACTATCTATGGTTTAGCCCTTTAGCTATTGGAAGATGCTTCGGCGCCCATCATATCTTTATTGCAAGCCATGCACTGTATGTATATGATATATACTGTGTTTATTGGGTTTTCGTCATCTTTACCTTGTTTCTTTTTGCAGGCAGGTCGCTGTTCAAGTATCCATTCTAGTCAGGCCTTAGCGCGGAGCTACCGGCAACAGCCAGCCAGGCGAGCCCATCCCTGTGGGTAAGTAACCACTAGTGACTGTATATCCTCAATGCAGTGCAATGTAAGGTGGTCCTGTATAGCACACTCAAACCACTTTGGCAGCCTTTATTATGCACACCTGTTGTCTCCCCCCAGCACGGCCATCCTAGGCTCCAGTCCAGCCTATAAGCAGCACAGTGGCCAGGCAGAACTCCTATCCTATTCCTCCTCTTTCAATCTGACCAAGTTTTGTTTTTGTGAATTTGCATTGCATCCAGACCTCATGTGTGCTAGGGCAAAAGGAAAACCTCGATTATACCTCTCTCAAACACTGGGGTGGAGGGTAGGATGATTACACAAACGTGTGCATTTGTGTGCATGCAGCAGGAATTCACTTGCTATATGTATGTTGCTGCATGCACCCTTGGTGTTTTTCATACGTTAATTACAATGCAGCTTTCCTTTATTGGCTACACATTTTTTCTCAGACGTCATACCATAATACAACATCCAGGCCACTGCTGGCCTGGCGAAATGACATGCATGCATCCAGTTCATTTACCATGCCATGGGACTGGATTACTGTTAGACTCAGCATTTTATAGACTGAGCTGGATATGGCGCCCCCACAGTAAAGCAGGATTGAACCGGCCATGACGTCGGGCCCCCACCCGTGCATCCTGGTGGGAGGCCGGCTGGCGATTTTCGTCAGTGTGTGGAAGTCCATCTCCACCGACCATTGGGTGCTGGATGCCCTGGCCCACGAGCACACCCTGGAATTTCAACGGAAGTGCCCAAGCATTCCACCAGTGGCCAGGAAGGAAAACCACGTCCCTCAACTTCTGCTGCAGGTACGGGCCATGCTGAAGAAGGGCGCGATAGAACTCATCACAAAAAGGCTCCGGAGTGTACTCCCAGTACTTCCTCGTCAGAAAGAAGACGGGCGGTTGGAGACCCATACTAGACCTCCGCTGCTTCAACAAGTACATCAGGTCCCAGAAGTTTTGGATGGTCACCCTTCAGCACGTGCAGGATCAACTGGAAGAAGGGTATTTCCTATCGTCACTGGACATGGAGGATGCCTATTTCCACATCTCCATTCACAAGGGACACCGCAAGTTTCCGCGCTTTGAAGGGCAGCATTCCCAATTCAAGGCCCTTCCCTTCAGATTGAAGTCTGCACCAAGGGTTTTCACTAAGTGTCTGGCGACAGTGGCGGCGTGGTTGCGCCTGCAAGGGATTCACGTCTACCCCTACTTGGACGACTGGCTCATCTGAGCGAAGTCTAGGGAGACCGACATCGAGCGCACGGTGGGGACCGTCTGGCTACTCATGGAACTGGGTTTCTTGATAAACTTTGCGAAGTCCTGCTTGGTGCTATCGCAGGATGCGCTGTTTCTGGGGTCCCGGCTCAACACAGTGTCGTGCCTGGCGTCCCTGTCGGAGGAGAGAATAGCAGCCATCCTGGGCAAGGTACAACAGCTGTTTACCCTGAAGATCACAAGGGTGAGGTCCATCAAGTCCCTCCTCGGCATGATGTCATTATGCATATACCTCGTACGCCTGTGCAGGCTGCGGATGCGACCGCTTGCAGAGTTCCTCGACGCCCGTTGGATCCAGGTATCTGGAAGCTTCGAGGACAAGATCACCATCAACGAGAGGTTCCATCAAGCGATTCGCTGGTGGGGTGTCCGCATCTGTAGGCAGGCGCATATTTCCAGAGCCCCCTCATCAGGAGACGGTCAGAACGGACGCATCCCTGGAGGTATGGGGTGCACACACCAGTCGTCTCCACACAAGAGGCCTGTGGCTAATGGAGGAGAAGTCATTGCACATCAACGTTCTGGAGCTACGGGCCGTGTTTTGGGCCCTCAAGTCTTTCCTTCCGTCCCTCAAGGTCAAGGTGGTGCGGAACTTCACAGACAATGCCACCATGATGTTTTACATCCGGAAGCAGGGGGGCCCCAGATCAACGGCGATCTCCAAAGTTGCGCAGGACCTGTGGCGATGGGCCATCGCCCAGGAGATGTTCCTTGTCCCATTTCATCGGGCTGGAGTGAACAACACTGTGGCCGAATCTCTCAGCAGGGAACTGAACTCGTGCCACAAGTTTGGGCTTCCGCAGGACCTAGTGGATCTTCTATTCTGATGATGGGGCAATCCCCAGATTGATTTGTTTGCAGCGGCGACGAACACCAAGTGCCTGGGACGGCCTGTTCCTCTGTGTTTCCCCTGTTGCCATTGCTTCTGCGACTCATCAATCAACTCAGACGGTCCCGGTGCCGGATGATCCTCGTCGCACCGGCATGGTCAAGGCAGATATTGTACCCAGACCTTCTTGACATGTCCGTGTCCCCTCCAGTCAAGCTTCCGGCGGACGCAGATCTTCTCGCCAGGGAAGGAGGCGCAATTCTGCACCATGACCCAGGGTAGCTGAACTTGCAGGTCTGGCACCTGCAGCGCTAGAGCTTGGCAGATACGATTTTACGGCGGACTGCAAGGAAGTGCTTGCCAAGGCCAGGGCTTCATCTACACTGAAATGCTACGGACATAAGTGGAAGAGGTTCGCTGTCTGGTGCCGTGCACAGAAACTCGACCCTCTACGGATTACGGCCCTGCAGGTGCTGCCATATTTACTGCCGCTGGTCAAGGCAGGGTTGGCTTATGCTCAAGGTTCATCTGGCGGCTATCTCCTGCTACACCAGAACTCCGGGCGGTCGTCGTTATGGTCACACCACCTGGTCAAGGAATTCATAAAAGGACTTTTCCGTTCGTTCCCGCTGGTGAAGGTCTCCGGCCCCGGGGTGGGAGCTCAATGTGGTGCTGACTAGGCTCATGGGTACCCCGTTCGAGCCTATGCCTTCAGCACTGCTGAAGACTGTATCGTGGAAAACAGCATTTCTTGTGGCCATCACAGCCGCATGACGAGTGGGAGAGATTCAGGCCCTCTCTTGTAAACCACCTTACTTGACATTCCATGAGACGAGGGTGGTGCTGTGGACGCACCCCTCCCTCCTTCCTGCCCAAGGTGCCGTCGGACTTCCATCTCAATGAGCCCTTGGTGTTACTTGTTTTCTTCCTGTTGCCTTCATCGCTGGCTGAGAGGACTTTGCACTCGCTGGATGTGGCTAGAGCGCTGAAGTTTTACGTGGACCGCACAAAGTGTTTTCGGAAGACATCACAGCTGTTTGTGAACTTTGGCCCTGTGAACCAAGGGAAGGCCCTCTCCAAGGCTTACATTTTCTGGTGGCTCTCCGGCTGCATCACCAATTGTCACCGGTTGGCAAACTGACCGTTGCATGGCCATCCAAGAGCCCATTCAACCAGAGCGATCACTGCAACTATGGCGTTTGTCTGGTGTGCCCCTGCTGGACATCTGCAGGGCTGCTATGTGGAGGTCGACACACACCTTCACAAAATTCTACTGCGTCGACCAGGATTCCAGGGAGGAGTCCAGAGTCAGCCAAGCAGTGCAGCGCAACCTATTCGCTTGAAGGTGAGCCTGGTGAAGTGGTAAGAGATGCTTAATGTTGAGCCCTGCCACCTCCGGTGGTTGTGCATGTGTGCACTGATATGTATTCTTTATTCATGAGCATGTGAATCCATGCCAGACCCCATGCTGGAGAAGGAACAATTTACTTAGCCATCCATCGAGGGAGCCGGTGCTGTGAGTATACCCATATTGGGCTTTTCCTTTTACAATTTCCCCCCAAAAAATGGCCCTCAGGCCCCCGAAGCACCCCTTGTGTCCCCTTTCCTCCCCTCACCCTCTTCCTGGTCTCCCTCCTGCCTCCCGACCCACCTCCCCAGCTCTGATTGGGCCTACTACCCGTGCTAGAAGGGTCTAGTGACCCAGTGTGCACCGGCTTCCCTCCGTTCATTGAGGGAGCTGGTGCGGTGAGTATGCCCATATTGGGCTTTTCTTTTACCAATTTCTCCCCAGAAAATGGCCCCCATCCCCCCGAAGCACCCCTTGTGTCCCCTTTCCTCCCCGCAACCTCTTCCTGGTCTCCCTCCCTCCTCCCAGCCACCGTGTCCCGATTGGCCCGTAGGCCATGCTACCAGGCCTTTACAGACCTATCCGGGACAGCCCTCTGCTCGGCAGCCCCATCGGCTAAGGACCCTGAGGCAAAGGATGGCTCCAACGAGATGGCTCCAGATCATATCTGCAGGTGTCCGCAGGAGAAGCAAGAAGCCAGAAGCCTGCCGTCAACCAGCACCAACAAAAACGCAAGTATGGCAAGGGTGGGGACTGAACCAATCACTTCAAGCCTGAAAGCCCTACCACTCTTACCCAAAAATCCTACTGTGTTACATCATACAGTCACATATTAAGTTCCAATGATTTTCCGTACCCTAATAGCGTCACTGTGTTAGAGTTGCATCTAGAAGGTATTCCCAACATCATTTTGTGCCCCAGTAGCGTCACTGTGTTACAGTTGGACTTAGGAAGTGTGCCCTAATAGCATCACTATGTTAGAGTTGAATCTAGATGGTATTCCCAACATCATTGAGTGTGCCCTAATAGCGTCACCGTGTTAGAGTTGAATCTAGATGGTATTCCCAACATCATTGAGTGTGCCCTAACAGCGTCACCGTGTTAGAGTTGAATCTAGATGGTATTCCCAACATCATTGAGTGTGCCCTAATAGCGTCACTGTGTTAGAGTTGAATCTAGATGGTATTCCCAACATCATTGAGTGTGCCCTAATAGCGTCACCGTGTTAGAGTTGAATCTAGATGGTATTCCCAACATCATTGAGTGTGCCCTAATAGCGTCACTGTGTTAAAGTTGAACTTATAATGTGCGCCCTAATAGCGTCACTGTGTTGATTTGAATTTAGAAAGTGTGCCCTAATAGTGTCACTGTGTTAGAGTTGAATCTAGATGGTATTCCCAACATCACTGAGTGTGCCCTAATAGCGTCACTGTGTTAAAGTTGAACTTAGAAAGTGTGCCCTAATAGCGTCACTGTGTTAGAGTTGAATCTAGAAGGTGTTCCCAACATCATTGAGTGTGCCCTAATAGCGTCACCGTGTTAGAGTTGAATCTAGAAGGTATTCCCAACATCACTGAGTGTGCCCTAATAGCATAACTGTGTTAAAGTTGAACTTAGAATGTGCGCCCTAATAGTGTCACTGTGTTGATTTGAATTTAGAAAGTGTGCCCTAATAGCGTCACTGTGTTAAAGTTGAACTTAGAAAGTGTGCCCTAATTGCGTCACTGTGTTAAAGTTGAACTTAGAATGTGTGCCCTAATAGCGTCACTGTGTTGATTTGAACTTAGAAAGTGTGCCTTAATAGCGTCACTGTGTTAAAGTTGAACTTAGGAAGTGTGCCCTAATAGCGTCACTTTGTTAGAGTTGAATCTAGACGGTATTCCCAACATCATTGAGTTTGCCTGGTTGGATGCACTTTACTAATTACCAGAATATCACACTACTACGCTTACTCTCTCCTATACACCACCATTCATCTAGAACACAGCTGTACTGTGACACATTCGGTATAGCTGTTCTCATACTAACATCACCCATCAAACTACCCATCATCCTAATAAAACACAGCTAGCTGAACACATATCAGCTAGTTTAGGCATCTCCTCAGGCCTAACTCAGCCAGAACTCAGTCTGGGTGTCCACCCTCCAGACTGAACACATTCAACTGATCACCTCAGCACCACACCTACCACTATGAAGCAGCCATCATGCAACAACCACACCAGCTGCACACATACCCGGTGCGCCCACGCACTTTACGACTCTCTCTCTCTCTTTCTCTCTCTCTCTCTCTCTCTCGACTGACTTGAACTGCGGTTCCCAAGGGTGTTCAACCTACCAGCGCTTTAAGATCATACCAATGATACATAAGGCACTATACAAATTCCAAGTAACATAACATAACTAATAGTGTCACTGTGTTAAAGCTGTACTTAGAAAGTGTGCCTAATAGCACCACTGTGTTAATGATGAATCTACAAAGTGTGCCCATTGGCATCACTGGGTTAAAAGCTGAACCTAGAAAGTGTGCCCTAACAGCGTCAATGATTAAAGTTGAACTCAGAAAGTGTAAAAGTTGAATTTAGAAAATATGCCCTAATAGCGTCTCTGTGTTAAAGCTGAACTTAGAAAGCGTGCCCTAATATCATCACTGTGCTAATGTTGAATCTACACGGTATTCCCAACGTCATTGAGTGTGCCCTAATAGCATCACTGTGCTAATGTTGAATCTAGACAGGTATTCCCAACATCATTGAGTGTGCCTGGTCGCATACACTTTACTGATTACCACAATATCACGCTACTACGCTTACTATCTCCTATGCACCACCATTCAACTAGAACACAGCAGTACTATGACACATTCGGTAAAGCTGTTCTCATACAAACATGGCTCATAAAACTACCCATTATCCTAATAAAACACAGCTAGCTGAGCACATACTGGCTAGCTTATGCGTCTCCTCGGGACTAACGTAGCCAGAACTCAGTCTGGGTGTTGTAGTAATATATATAGCGTTTTGTAAGAATAAATAGCGCTTTACTAAATGTGATGGCATTTGTTTTGTTGTTGCCATCAGTAATGGGGCACACACATATAGTTATTTTTGTGTTGCCAATATAACATGTGAATATGTTGTTGGTGGCATGCAAGGTACATAATTCATAACACAGCAAAAGCCCAATGTGAAACTGCAGAGAATAAAGTACACCATTTTCTTTCTTGAATACTTATACATAGAAGACTACATTATTCATATAACTGACTAACTTTAATTAACATTTACTAAACACTAACTCTAACTTCCTTAACATTATAATGTAGTCTCATGTGCAAAATGAGGTGAAAATACATATTTTGGAATTCGTTTTTAAATGTGCACTGGCATTTTTTTCTTCTCTCTTTCTCTGTTGGGTTGCAGAAAGCAGAAAGTATGTATGGAAGGAAATACAATTGTAACAGTTGCCCTGTGAGCAAGGATCCCATTGTGAAGAAGTGAAGGGTGGTTGTGAAAACATGCTTTCAACCTGATTGGAGGAAAGTGTCTGCAGACATAACACGTAGACAAGAAAGGGAGGTCCCGAGTTCTGCTAATGGGAAAACTTACAGAGAGAAGCAGTTTGTGTTGACTCGGCTCTGAAGACAGAAGTTCATGGTGTCACTGAGCGCTGGCTTGAGAGTTTCTCGCCGTGCTTCCCAGACACCCAAGATTACAGGAGCAGTTTGTGCTGACTGGGCCTGTCTTTCTGAGACGAGCAAAGCACGGTCGTGTGGGGGAACTTCAAGCAAACACTTTTGGAAAGGCGATAAGTTAAGTGAGGTCACTGTGTGTGGTTGCATGGATGACTGAATTATAATACAGTGTAGACAGGATAGGAAATCGCCTGTATTTTTACTTTGTCATGTTCAGAGTGTTATAAATTAACGCATGTTTTAAAAGGCTTGCTTTCTCTGTTTCTTTTTCTTATGTATTATAGATGATGGTGCAATGTTTATGGTAAGAACTGATAATTGTGAATTGTATTTGTATATAATATGAGAATATAAAAACAAATGGCTGAGTGTCATTTTTGCATCTGTGAATTTATATGAATACACAGGGGAGATTCATTCCTTTTAGTAGTGCATTTGTCAATTTGCCCATGCAGATAGAATAATAATCCAGAATAAGCTGGTTATATTCAGTGATAAAGCAGGTTTGTGTGTGTGTGCGCGTCTTCCTTGCATGTTGTTTGGAAGGAATCTGATATAATATATAGATGTGTGGGTGTAGATAAACCAGTGATGCCCAAGGGCGCATAGATCGCTGGATGTAGATAAACCAGTGATACCAGCCACAACATATAGGTGGCGCTCTATATAAAATTGTTGCATTTCCATCACTTGCATAGGTCCAGGGCTCTCTATAGATCACTGGGAGGTACTCTAATAGAAAGAACGGTTTTGTTTATGATGGGGTTATAATATAGGGAAGAAAAATATTCTCACCACTAAATACCGCAAACAATACATCACCACTAAATACTGCAAGTAATATATCACTAGATTCCCCAATATAATATAACAAGGTATGGTCACTAGAATGATATGAGGCCAAACCCAATCTAAATGCAAGCATAATTTACCATCAAACTACTGCTCATATTTTTATGGTAAGAAAATACCACCAAACCCCAAAATTACACAAAATATCCTACAATGTCCACCCTCGAGACTGAACACATTCAACTGATCTCCTCAGCACCACACCTACTGCTAAGAAGCAGCTATCATGCAACAACCCCACCGGCTGCACACATACCCGGTGCGCCCACGCACTTTACGACTCTCTCTCTCTCAACTGACTGGAACTGCGCTTCCCGAGGGCGCTCAACCTATCAGCGCCTTGAGATAATACCAATGATACATAAGGCACTATATAAATGCAAAATACCATAACATAACAAATACATCAACACCCATAGCAATTAGGGGAATATTTCAAAAATATTAGAACATTTCAAACACCGAAAGCAGTTTGTTGAACGGTGATAACGGAAACAAAGTTATTCAAGTTCTTTTATGTGCTAAATTAATCACATAATCTATTCATTAATCATGTTGCCTTGGACCTGATAGTCTAGTGGTCGTGGGCGAGTCACATGTCACAGCGGATTAATTTGAGGTTATGGTTTCATCAGAGACAAAAGGACCACAGTGGAACATGTATTAATACATAAAACAATCTGTAGGTAAGAAGAAGAAAAAAAAAAAGATATCACAAAGAATTAGAAGTTTGGATTGCAATGTAAGGAGCGTGTGACATAAACATAGGGCCTGGGTCTGCATATCCCAGACTAGAGCACAATGTACTGCCTTCCAGGCAAGCATAACCGTTCTGAGACGTAATGATGGTGATTGTGCACAGTTTAAAAAGAACTATTGACCCACCCCAACACAAATACCCTACATTGGAGTCGGCTCCTGGATCCTCTGTTTCTGCGCACTTTCCTACTCCTTTCCTCTCTTCCTTCCCTTTCTTCTCAGCATGCTGAACTGGCCAAATTCAGGAAACCTTCACACCTCATGTGAAAGCTAATTAACCTTCACATTCTCTCCTTTAAAGACAGGACATAGCACCTTGAAATGAGAAGGCAGCCTCTGCTACTTGGTTGGAGGCACATGTTGCATGTGAGGTCTGGGTGCACGTGTGGTTGGAGGATGAGAGGAGGAAGAGGGAAGACATTTAATTTGTGTCTGCTTTCTCCCCATGCCAAATGACAGGAGAGGGCCTGCACCTCCTGGCTTTTGTTGGTAACACTTTACGGAACAAAGCTGTGGCGTCCCCTTTGAGCGTGTGGTGGAGAGGAAATGGGAGAAATTGAAATAGCAAGTAGCTGTCATCAGAGGCACATGGGAGGAGTGCTTCACTTTTGTAAGGCACACACATTAGGCAACTTTCAATCTCCTAAATGGTGATCCACACCATATAAAATGTGCATAATATAACATCTGTAATGTCATTTCACCAAAATGCCAGGGGTAGCGGAAGTGACATACCATGACCCTTGACCTCTGATGACATCACATCATGCAACCCCAAGTCATATCACAGGAAGTAATGGCACAAAACCGTTCACCCCTTGACAAAACAGGAAGTGGCATCACATAGCAGTATTCCTCATTACACTAATAAAAATATGGTTATGATATCACTGTAATATGATATACATGTATTACAAGAATGGATCACCATATGTAGCATTAATATCAATGTGTAATTTGTTGAATGGTTTTATTAAGCATATTGTTTTAACTCAAACCTTTGCTATATCACGATCAGTTAACAATTTATCATGATTCCAATTTACATTTAAAAATTGAAAAAAACACAACAGTTCAAAGGAGCACCTTTAACAATCAACATCCATATTACCAAATTACTGTGAATGTAAACAGACTGCTAACACAATAAGCTGGCTACAGTACATCACTCGGGCTAAAGTGAAAACTGACAGAGCATCCCGGAGAGGACTAAACCCCAAAGCGCAGACATCCATTGCCTGCCAAGTGTCTGGCCACAGACTGGAAAGAGCAACTGACCAACACAAGTCCAACCAGAAAAACGATGCCCAGAGCGGAGCCAGTGGTTATGAATGATTTGAAGCTTCTTAGTCATCCCCTTTCTGTTTTGCTTATTTGGTAAGTAACAGACTGTTTATTTTGTTAGATGAGAGATAGAGGGCAAGGATGTGTTGCAGGTTTTCTTTTCTATTCAATAGTAACCAGCAGCAGCAGCTCCATCACATCACCCCTAGAAAAGGCCCATTTTATTATTTTCTTTGTCCATTATATGTTGCCTAATGCCAGCCTCATCCAGCTCCTAAGCATTGGAAAGGGAACTGGACCTTGTTGCACTTTATCCTCTTGTTTCCAAAGCAAGGGCATGGCCCCTGAGCTATCCTTGCATATACATATGTGTTTGCTTGAGGAAGCAACAGATGGTTTACTTCAAAGGCGGAGGGCAACTTCATGTATATTTATGATCTCACCATGTGTCTATCTACAGTGTGCCTGTGATGCAGGTCTCGGGTCAGGTCACAGAGTGCCCAGGTTGCAGCCTACTCTTAGCCACCAGAATGTGAGAAGCCAAACCTTTTGAACAAGGGCCGCACAGTACTGTACAGTGAGATGAAATTGCCTGACAAGTATCACAGTAAAGTTTGTTGACAAAGCCGGGGTATGAGCCTCAACACCTTAGATCCACTTTCGTGAAGTGGCTACAAAGCACTAGATACACATGGGCAAACCTGTGCGACAACCAAATTGCGAGAAAACAGGGGGGATGCAATAAGAATGACAATTAACAGTAGGCGCCATGCTGAGCCATGTCTGTCACACCGGTCCACAGTTTCTCAGCATGAAGGGCACAATGGACTGCAACAAAAAAAAATAGAAATAAAATGCTCTGAGCATTTCGAGAGCCCACCGACCGTGGCCGATTGCACTGCATTTTCTGCTAAACTTTGGTAACTTCAGAAACTCCAACATCCACACACTGTTGGAACCCCAGTAATACTGAGGAAGCCAGTACAGCAAATGTCAGAAGCTTTCAAAGGGAGCAGCGTGTCGCTGAAGCGCAATGCTATCATTAGTTTGAAGTCACATGAAGAACTTCATCGTGACCACTATCTGGGCTGCCACACAGGTGGCCATCTTTAAGTGGACCACACTCACTGTATTTTAACCAAGAAAAAGCTGTGAATTCTACATGAGACATATATTGTTCCCAAAGGCTCGTAATTGTAACACGAGGGCAGCCTGCATCAAGTTCTAAATAAATAAAAAATAAAGGGGAGCAAGGGAGACAACAGGGGTCACTGCTGTGACAGCAAGGGTCACAGCTGCAACTCCTGGTGACTGCCAACTGATTTCCCTGCATAACATGATCTAACAACAAAAGTACATTAAATCCAATAGTATGGGATTTAAAAGACCCATAAAGTAGTCCCTCAGTTTCAGCGATGTAAACTAATGTGGAATTACACCATATATGTTTAATTCACAGAGGTTCGAAATTTGTCTTAAAAGCTGGATAGTGTAAAGTATATAACATAGCACATAATGCTTTATAAGATGACTTTTAGATATCGAACAGTAGCCCCACCCTATCAGGGAAGAATACCAATGAATAAGGTCAATTAAACATTGATTCAGATACATTCTAATTGTGCATTAAAAGCTGAGTAACATAGCCACACTATGGGCCTCATTACGACCCAGGCGGTAAGTTACCGCCTGGGCCGTGACTTTACCACCATGGTGTAAACTACGTTTACACCATGGTGGTTGGCGGACTTACCGCCCCATTCCGACCTTGGCGGGGCGGTAAGTCCCCAATCCCCATTTACCCTTCCCCATTCCCATTTTTGCCCCATAGGGCATAATGGGAGTGGGGAAGGCGTTAATTACGCCACCGTAAATTACAGTGGCGTAATTAACTCCATGGTCCCTTAGCGCCATGGATTTTAACACCCGCTAAAATCGGGTGTTAAAACCTCCATGGCGCTAGGGGAACTCGGAATTGGCGGTAAGGGGTCGGCGCAGCTAACGCTGGCGTTAACCCCTTACCGCCAGGGTCGTAATGAGGCCCTATGTCAGCAAAGTGGCTGGATCAGGAATGACACCTAAACATTCTGAGTCGATGAACTGCAAAATGTACATTTATTGCTGAGTAACATAAGATAACCCAAATAGCAGAGTGTAGACAAGTGTGGTCTGCGGTGGCTGTGGAGTCTCGCTGCTGGAATTTGTAAAGAAGAAACTTGGAGTTTGTTGTTCACTTTCTTTACGGGAGTAGGAGGAGTTGAAATTGCCTATATAATCCCACTCACCATGCAGAGGGTGGCACACAGCGCAGAGTGTAGATTAGTGTGCTCTGCGGTGGTCCACGGTGTAAGTGGCAAAATGCATGTGAGTCTGAAGCCTGCTGTTGGTCTCTAACTGAAGTAAAGGCAATGAGGTTTTACTCTGCACCCCATAATGGAGATTTTCAGTTGGTGAACTTTAGTATTGCATGCTGTGAGCCATTTCTTCTTCTATTGTGTTATCCGGAAATTAACAGATACTGTTTGAGAAACCGCGTGGTCCCACTTTTGCCTCTTTCTTCAAAGATTTAAAAATAAAAACAACTACATTAGAAATCTTAGTTAAAAACAAAGGGTTTTCCATCTGAGAGATCCAACGGGGCTTTCAGACTTCATACAGCACCGCAAAGTGTGGAACGGGAGAAAGTGAAGGTCTTCTCACTTTCACCAGTGGTTCAAAGCAACAGAGATTCTGAAATGTGCAAAGAGCTTGTGACTGAAGTCAATGAATAACCCGGGTCTTGTATGCCCGAGGTTTTGTCTGCAGCATCGCTCCACAATCTGCTTGCCACCCCTTCTTTCCCCTCTGCTCTTAAACAACTGTGATTTCATACCTCTTTGTCTGTGCCCACTCCTAAAGTACAGTTGGCATTGGGGGAATTCCCTAAATCAGCCCCACCGCGGGCCATGAGTAGCGGAAAGGAGGCTGGCATTTTTCTATTTGGATCAGCGCAATTCCACTCTTTTGATTACCAAGACTTTTCTCATAGCTCAGGTCCTGAGGCACCTTTACACTACATCGACAGCAGCAATGGGGCAATAGGAGCAAAAGGAGGGTTTACAGAGTCCATAGTAACCCGGGAAGCTGCAGGAAATCAGGCTTTTTTAAGTGATTTTTATAATGCATTTGACAGTAGGGACATTTTAAAGAAAATTACAGATTTGGAGATACTTTCCTGCCTATTATAGCAAACAAAACATGTTAAAATTAATCTGGCTGAAAAATTTGAGCTCTGGCTGTTTTTCACCTATGGTGGAGACTACTGAACCTCAGTATAATACAACTGTTATGTTACTGACACCCAGACACAGTAGCTTTTATGGAGTCTTTATTTATAAGTTATTATCACCAAATACCCCCAGCAATGTGAGACAAAGCCACAGCCAGTCTTGCTGAGCTCCAACTGTCTCACTTCAGAACCCCAGCAAATCTAAACGCATAAGCATAGGCAGAACACAATGCAGGGAACACTCCACTTGACATCATCACATTCCATCCAAAATAACACTATAGCACAACCCTGACCACCAACCACATGCACTGCACCTCTCAACACAGCCACTACCCTCACAGGGTCTGAATACAGCGGTTCAACCTTCCTCCTCACAACACCCTTCTTTATCCTCAACATGTCACCACATTCAACCCTCAACACTTTCTCACCTCTTCTTACATTCACTCGAGCCACCCTTTCTTCCTTTTTCTTATTTAACACTCTCCTCACACCATCCACAAGATGGTCACACTCCCTGCTTCTACCTAACCAGGGCGGACTAACGGTGGTATTGGGTTTACGACCCCTCATCAGTTCAAACGGGCTTATTCCCGTAACAGTATGCGGCGACATGCAGATTTGCAAACCATCTCTCCTGAACAGCCACTTGTTCTATCACACACACACTCTATAGCCATTTGTATGCTCTCCATGACACACCTGTTCATCCTCTCAACACGCCCATTTGTCTCAGGATGGTATTACGCTGATCTATTATGCCTCACCCCACACTTCTCCAAATATCTGACAAAACACCCGCCTATGAATTGTGTCCCATTATCTGTAAGTATGCTTTCGGGAACACCCTCCCTAGCAAACACCTCCTGGATCGTTTTAACCATGGTTCCACCAGAAATATCTCTCACAATACTGAACTCACACCACCTGGAAAATAAATGCATTATAATCACAAAGTACATTCCCCTACCATAACCCACATCTACGGGGCCTAAAATATCCATAGCTAGATCTCTCCAGACACCCACTGGGACATCAACTTCCACCAGAGGCTGTCTTCTTGCCTCTACTCCCTTACCCGATCTAATACACAATTGGCACTCCATCAGCTTCCTCTCAATGTCCTTGTCAAAACCGGGCCACCAATAGTCGTTTCTCAGAATGCCCTTGATTTTTGTTATCCCAATATGACCACCATGGACCAAATCAATTACCTATTACGTATCCCCTTGGGAACCGCTGCTCGCTCCTACCTGAACAATACACCATCCGTCAATCTCAACTCATCCCTCACCTCCCAAAAAAGTTCTACAACCTGCTGTAGATCCACCTTCTTGGGCCACACCGATGATTCTACATGCCATTACCTGTATGAGAACATCATCCTTACAAGCTTCCTCCATCCACTCTTCCATTGAGACAATTCCCTCGGTGTTAATTCCCTCGGTGTTAACAAACACCATTTCCATCTTCTCATCCTCCAACTATTCACAACCTTCAATCTTGACAAACTATCAGCTAAAATGCTTTCCTTTCCTGGAATAACTTCCACCTTAAACAGATGACATTGCATGCGGGTGATCCATCCAGCAACTCTTCTCGAAACTTTGTCTAAACCTTTATCCTCGAATATGTCCTTCAGCGGCTTGTGATCTGTCTGAATAATTAAATCTGTGCCCCAAATAAAGTTTCTAAACCTTTCCATGGCCCAGCAACAAGCCAGCACTTCTTTTTCCAACACTGAATACCGGGATTCAGCACCTCTCAACCTCGAGAAGCATGTGCAATTATTTTCTCAGCTCCCCCAGCTTCCATCTGGAATAAAACAGCGGCCATTCCACCTTCAGATGCATCAGCAGTGATTATACTAGAACGGCGTGTATCAAAGCAGCCTAACGGATGCGCTAAATCAATCTCATCCATTAACTTCACAAACTCCGCTTCACCACTTCTGAGACACACACATTCCACTCCTGTCTTTAATAGCTTTCTCAACTCAATGACTTTGCTAGCATAATTAATGATGAATTTTTGGTAGAATTCTGCCATCCCTAAAAACAACCTCAATTCCACCTTATCAGTTGGATGTGTGACCTCTTAATAGCATCCACCAAGCTATCTTTAGGTTTTACCCCACTCGTAGATACCTTGTCTCGTAAGTACTCCACTTTGGTAGCTCCAAATGTACACTTCTCCTCCCTTAGTATAATGCCACTCTTCTCAAATATCTCAAGGACCTCGTCTAGTGTTTTATCATGATCTTCCTCAGACTTCCCCCACACCAGCACATCGTCTTGAAAACAAAACACACCCTTCATCCCTCTGAATAATCTGTCCATGACTTTTTGAAATACTGATGAAGCCGATACTAAACCGAAAGGCATCCGTCTGAACTGAAAGACCCCGTCATGTGTAATGAACGCTGTGAGCTTCCAACACCCTTCCTCTAATTCCACTTGATTATACGCCGATGCCATATCCAGCTTAGAAAACACCTTTCCTTGTCCCACTCTACTCAACATTTCTCCCATATTCGGAAGAGGATGTCAATCAAACAACACACACTTGTTCAGCTCACACAAATCCATGCACAACTGCAATTCTCCCGAACTCTTTTTAACTATTACTAAAGGCGAGGTCCAATCCACCCACCCTGCTTTCTTAATGATACCAAGTTGCAACAACTTGTCCAACTCTTTCTTGACTCCTTCCCTTAGGGTCAATGGAACAGTCCTTAATTTAGCTGCCACATGTACGTTCCCCTTCCTCAAAATAATTTGATGCTCTATCCCTTTGATCCTCCCCACACCCTTCTTAATTGGGGTGTTGCTCCACTGCCGTACACCCCACCTGCAACACTTGCTCAACCTCATTGTGGTCAAGGCTCATCCTCGACCTCTTCTGTTCTCTCCATCCCAACAGCATGAGGCCCTTCTTGGTCACATAAACCTTTCCCTTACCGTGGCGCCCCATAAATTAAAACTCTCCAATAAAATATCCCAATAGATCAATAGCATCCTGATTATATCCCCCAGTTCTTGTATCAGGAGTTAACAAATTCCAGACATCACCCTTTATATCCCTCTCAAATACCTCCCTAGACATGAGAGAAATCTTTGACCCTGAGTCCGCCATAATCCAGACACGCATACGGGTGCTCACACGTGTCATCATTTCTATTGCACACAACATTGATGGTGTTGAGAGTAATGTTTTGTACTGAGTATTCCGTCCGTCGACTTTCGTCCCTCTTCCTCATTGACTTAGAGTACTCTCCTCTGGTTGACTTGGTTGAATTAATAAGTTTTACAACAGTTTGCCTTCGACATTTTGCACAGATGGCTTTCCTTCCCGGACGTATCGCTGATGCAGCAAAATGGCTATTTTTGGCGCACCAAAATCACAAACGTTCTTCTATTTCTCCCTTCTGTTTGCTTGCCGTGGCCTCCACCCCACCTCAAACAATGTTCTTTTCTCTTTTCTTTGCTTTCTTCTTGTTCTTAGACTCACTCACATTCAAAACTTCCGTCTTCTTTTTATTTTTTTATTTTATAGTAAAACTTCAGTTCAATACAAAATCAAACTTTTGTTACATTACAGTATCCCAAAGTTCAGCTATTAAGTTCCAGTAAGAGTGCATATTTGGACCGCACCCAAAAGCATGACGTTGAAGTGCATTAAGGTGTTCATAAGTTCTTGCACTTTAATTTGGACATGTTGTTGGAAAACATTTTTTTTGGTCAGTGACCAAGATCATATCTAAAAAGTTAATTATGCTACATGTGAGCATGATGTTTCTCCCAATCGAGACAAGTTCCCACCAGTCATCGGCATCATAAAAAATTGGTTTGTAGGAACAAAGATGTAGTTCACGAGGAATATTGAGTTCTGTGCATGCAGTTATAAGATGTTTTAACAACTCGGTTTCTCCTGTCATGCAAAACCTGCATTTGTCGGAATCGATGGTTTTGTCTCATCGTCGCCAGATTGTTTCTCTTGTGGCGAGGGCGTTCATTCTGAATTTCAAGAATTGGTTCCAATGATGACGAGAGGGACAAGATGATAAATATTTCGGAAGAGAGTGTAGTTTCAACATGCTCTTAGAACCTGGTAGAGTGGATTTAAGAGATGCACGGTGTTCATAGGTTAGAATCCAGTCCCATAGTTCAAGTTTTTTTTTTGCATGTTGTGGACGATCGATTAGTTCCTCGAAACTGATGTTGGCAGCTTCCATGATATTTGTCAAAGCAGATTGCCATGATTGAAGTAAGCACGATTGTGAACTTACATTATCGTTGCTAAAAATTTCATATGCTGAGATTTGTAGACCAAGCTTCATTTTCCTCAGAGAGGATAAACCTTTCCAAATTATTGTCATGTGAAGTGAACTCAAGGCCAATTCGTATCTCAGGGCCACCATTAAAATGTCTTTTGAGACCCCCAATGCACGTTTCCAGAACCTGCCTTCAAGCTTCTGCCATAGCCGATAATCGAGGTTCCATCCTGACTCTCCACCAAAAGTTATAGTGGGAATGAACTTCTGCAAATAGAATGTTATTAGAGGTTCAATTGAGAATTTTGCATAGTCTTTATTGATTTTTGCACCTTGAATGCCGAGTGTGTTCGCTCTTTCCAGTAGGTCATTCGTCCAGGCCGATTTACAGAGGGAATGGGTTAACCATTATTCCTAGCTATCGTATAGATGTCACGATAATAAGCGGAGCTTTCCCAATGGCCCATCGAAAGTTTTTGTCCCTCTGTGAGACAGCTTTGCCAATACACATGATCTTAGTTTTTCCTGTATTTAGTTGCAGATCATTTACTTTTAGATATTCATTCAACTTCGACAGCATGTTTTGCAAGTCTATCTGAGTGCGATCAATCAGCACAATATCATCAGCATAGACGAGGCAATTAACTGGCCTTGTATTGATCTTTGGGGGAAAACAGTGTGCGTCGTCCAACCATTTTGGTAAATCAGAGAAAATATTTTGAACAGATCGGCCGCCAATGGACACCCTTGCTTGACACCTTTGTACGTTGGAATTGGGTCAGTCAGATCACCTTGAGAATTCACTCTTACTTGAACAGAGGTGTTGGAATGGAGCGCTATAAGAATCTGAGATGGACAGTTCTACTCGCTTAATTTAGCCCACAGTTTTTCGCGATGAACTGCATCGAAAGCTTGTTTCAAATCGACAAAGGCAAAAAAGATTTTTGTTTTAGCTCTTAGGACTTCAAGTTTTAGGGTGGTTAGTATGGTCAGATTGGCATCAACGCCTACCTCTTTCGTGAAGCCTGTTTGTCGACAGTCCACTTGTTTCGCCTTAAGTGCCCAAGCAGTCAACTTCGTTCGAAGAAACGAACCGAATATTTTGCCCATGGTATAGAGCAAGGCTATTGGACGATAGTTTGACGGATCATCTCGGTTACCCTTCTTATAAATTGGTACCACTATTGCCTTAGCCCAGGACTCGGGTGTTTTACTCAAGATTGAAATTTGACGGCACAAAGATTCCATAAGTTTGGCCCAGTGATGCTTGTGTTTCTTTAGCATGATATTGGTTATTTGGTCAGGTCCTGCTGCCTTCGAATATTTTAGCTTTTGAATTGCTAATTCAAGGTCAACATATGATGGAGTTATATCCCATTCTTTAGTGGAGGGAAGACAGTGAACTTGGGATATTTGATGAGGTTGTTCATAAGTCTTTGTAAAATAATCCACCCATGAAGAGCTTGAAATTGCATTTGAGATAATTGGGCTAGTTTTTGTGTTTCCTTTATTTAGGATAGCCCAGATTTCTCGAGAGTTCTTTGTAATATTTACCTTTAGCATGATTTCAGCTCTGTTTTGATCGATTATGACAGAGTGGGATTTTAGCCAATTTCTATATACCTGACGCCGAGCCTTTATGCTTTTTTGTATGTCAATTTGATTACCATGAGTTTTTCTTAGCATACGTAGGTCTTTCCTCAGTAACTTTTTGGCCGCTGCTATTTCAGAGCTGTAAAGATTTTTCGACATAAGGCCGTGGGATTTTAAGTTATCATATTGTTGTGAACATGCAAACAACAAAGGAACATATTCCACGTCGTTTGAGTCTTCAAGATGCAAGGCTATTTTCTGAATTATTGTGCCGGTAGTTTTTAGCCGATTTCCAGCTGGGTTTATTGCCAGTGGCATTTTATAAGGCTCTGGTTGTGTGAAAAATTCCGAAATCCAGAGATAGACGAAGCATATCATGATCACTTACGTCTTTCTGAACTACTTCAAGTGAAACAACTCTTTCAAATAGATTACAAGAGACCCAAATGTAGTCAAGAGTGTTTCTAAGTAGAAGTCGCTTCCAGGTTGTCTTGCAGGGTTGGTCTCCTTTTGTGTTGCCATTAACCATCTGACAATTTCACGACGAAAGTGCTTGTGACCATAGTTTTCCTCGTTCTGGTACTTCGTCTTCAGATATAACACTGTTTTCCATCGTTTGATGATTAAATCGATACCAGCTACAGTTCAGATCAGCGCATATGAGCACAGATAGATCTGAATAATTAAGGAAAGCATCGTCAATCAGAGTTGTTATCGATTCGATAAAGTCTGTGGTTGTGATCATTACCGGGTTCCAATAGCTGTTGATTATGAATAGATGGCTGTATATTCCAGAGTTCATCTTCCCAATTTGAATTATCGTACCCTGTACAAAAGGGTTTGAGTTGACCGCTTCGAGGGGAGTCATCCAGTTTTGAATTTTTAGTAAGGTGATTAGGCCTGAATAGGGACGACCCTTGGTGTTTCTTTTGGCTGGATTCAAATAAGTGGTGAAACCATCTCGATTTGGAGCATCGCGTAGCCATGTTTACTGAAGGCAGATTGCAAAGACCTCATCAAGCGATTCTGTAAAGTTATTAAACAGATGAGAAAATCCACGGGTGTTCCAGGAAAGTAGCTTTAGCTTTGTCCGTGTCGCTCATTGTTATTGGATATTGTTATTAGCATGCTGGGTCTTCTGTCTGGTTCCTCTGTTGGTGGGTTTATAGTCTGTATCATTTTGTGGTCTGTGGAAAAAAGATAGTGACTTCCGTAAGGATGTTCGACAGACTGAACTTTTGCGATTTTCCTGAAGTTAGTTGACTAGTCGGAACTTTTTTTTGGATTATCAAATCAGGTTCGAGGGTAATATCGAATCCTTATACTAGCAGTTCTTCGACTGCTTGCAGTAAGATGTTTTTTACCACAGACGAAATTATGTGTAGTAATACTTGGTTGGTTGTTTTTTCCGTTGCGTACTCCACAATCTTGATGTCATCTGTGGTTATTGTTCTGAGTTGAGGAACACAGGCGAATAGTTTTAAGACATTAGCTCTGTTCAGGTTTACTTCGTTTCCATCAGAATAAATATTCTGGAGACGAAGCTTCCATGAACTTGTTGCAGATTTTGCCCTTAAGCTATCATGTACTCTTGAGCGAAAATGTGGATAATTTTTCCTCTGATTTGTTGTTAGCTTCGGATTTAATTTGGAGCTGGCAGGTAAGAGCAGGCCCTTTGAGGTAGTAGGACGTTCCGTCCTTGGGGGTTCACTGAAGTGACATCTAGTCGCATTTTCTTTCAGGAGGGCTTTCTCCCTTGCCTGGTTTCCTATTTCATTTGGTGCCGGGGCTGCCGAAGAAGAGTCGTTGTTAATTTCGCTATTAATAGAGTACGTAGATAAATCGCATAAGTCAATAGAGCTATCTTCGCCAGCACAATTTGAAATTTCAGAGTCCGTATTCAAGCGACAGCGTTTAGTTGGTAATTTAGACAAGACTTTCTTTTGATCAATTGCTTGGACTGACCCTTGAGATTGTGTTAATTCATCATGTGGTTTAACGTTGTCCCGTACAAACAGACTGTTTTTTTTTGGTGTTGTCAAAGTTCTTATGAATTTTTTAACGTTCGTACGTTTGTTTTTTTGCTGTGCATCTTTTGGTCCAGATTTAATTGGGAGTTTTCCATCGAGCTTTGGAACGTTCTTGTGAGTTTTGGTTAGATCTAGAGTTTTAGCTTGGCCACTAAAGATGTTGAACGAAGTGGGTTTGAAAATCACTGAACCAGAGGGTACCGCTTGAATCTCATTAGTGTCATTTGTGGGAGGGAGATCGTTTTGTGGTCGGTCAACGCTTCTGCTAATGCTTTCAACTGTTCTGGGGGGCTCAGATACAGATTGAGAAGATTGGGTTTGAGGTAAAGCAGGGTGGACCTCATTCGAAATCGACACTGCAGAATTAGAGTCAGGGGTTGTAACATTAGGTGGTCTTGCATCCACATTTTGAGGAGCTAGAGTACTTAAGGCCGTGCCTGGAGGGTCTAGGGTTTGAGTATATTGAGTGGCATTTTTTCTCATCCAGTTCACGGCGTCTAGAAGACCTTCTGATAAAGTGTCATTTTGACAGTGATGTCTAGTGGCCAAGTCACCTAGCCGCTCTTGCCATCTTGTTGATATGTCAGCGTTTTTTTCCATTTCTATTTGAAGGAAATTCGTGAAGTGATCAATTTTTTCTATTTTTGGACCAAGTTTTGGATGATTGCACCTTGGTCACTTAATTGCCCGTGTAGAGCTTCATATAATTTAGTGAACGGAGCCAGGGACACAGCTGATGCTGCAAGAACGTTATTATGGATTTGTGTTAAAGCTTCCATTGGAATATTCAGACAGGGCTTTGCCGGCCGAGGGTTGTTCCTCACTTGAGGACGCGTTTGAGCAGCCCAAATGGAACTTTGCGTTGATTGGTGAGAGAGTTCTTGTTAGATTGGACATATGGGGATCCCTATAAGCGAACTCATTCAGTGGGTGAGGCGTACTAGCCTGACTGGCTTGCTGGTCGTCTGGTTTTTGGGGGAAATGCATTTTAGATTTTAATTCTGCAATTCGTTGTAGGCGGCGCGCTCTTGCAGAGGAGCTTCAGTCCAGGTCAGATATTTTTGGTATCGCTGTTTGCGTGGTCGAATCCAAAGGGCGTCGATGTGGACCACCAAAAGGAACGCTAGAAACATCTGGCGCCTGGCATGCATATCCACTGTGATTGCCTTGGGCGAGAGCATCAGGCGTGTTGTTCATTAACGGCTGGGTCTCCTTAGACATTGCAATCGGTCTAACCAGAAGATGGCAGTTCTTGTGATTTAGGTCGAGGGAGGATTCCTTTAACGCTGACAGTCGATCATGGCGATTTAAAGACTCTACGCCTGTTGGTAGCAAATATAACAAAGGCAGATGGGGCTGGCTGCTAGGTGCTAAAGTTGGAGCACAAGAGCCTGAGTTTGCCGATGGTGCTACCCCGGGGGGCTTCGCCTGTAGAGATGGAGATTTTAGGTATGGGGGGTTCTCATTCACCGGAAAAGGATGAGAGGACAAAGCATTTGAGATGTTTAATAGTTCGTCATCGCTCACCGTAAAAGGCAACGTTACATGTTTGTTGGAGTCTGTAGGTCGGGAGGGATTTGAAAGCATTGCAATTATTGTGTCGTGGGCTGTGTCATGGCCTACTAGATGTGCTTGTAGTTGAGAGACAGAGGTCACGTCTGTGCTCAGTTGTGTTGTAGTGCTTGAGTTAGTAGTTGAATAAGAGGCGATTGCGGTGGTTGGAGAATTTACAGTCAGCGAAGCCGCGTCTTCGTTGGGGACGCTAGCCAGGGGTGCTGGCATCAGATTAGCAGGACAACCATGAGAGGGTGTTGCAGGCACCGGACTTGCGCGCCCGTTTACATGGCCGTCACCTTGAATTGCATCTTGGTGGTCATGAGTTGGCATTACAGGAAGATTCATGTATTTTCCTTGATGTATCTGATGTACAAGATCCCAGACCGCCGTGTCAGTGGCAGTGATAGTGTCAATTGTTGCGTGGGAGATACGGGCTTCAGTGCAAGGTAATAAATCTTTGCTGATGCCTAGGGTATTTTGCACATCTTGGGTGGGATTTATTGTTTGCGAACCTAAGGAAGAAACCGGTGTGGCATGTGAAAGCACTTCCGGAAGAGTGAATGAAGCAAGTAAGGTTCGACTTGCAATTTTGCTTACCTTTTTGCAGGCGGAAGCTTTCATCGTCGTCCAAGGATTGAGCATACGCCGATGTTGGAGAGTTTTTTTTTACGTGTCTGGGGGCCTGCATTGGCGGCAGTCAGCATCATTATGCTGACTTACTGCAACTGCGCCGCAGGGCAAGGACGCTTGGAAGCGGTTTTGGATGGAGTGGAAAACACAGAAAAAGGGGGGACTGTGTCACGTCGTGCAGCTCCTAAGATAGTAACAAACACAGGGGAAGTGGTGCAGAAAAAAAAGAAAAAAAAACTCTACTGCTGGACTCTTCTGAATACCTGGACGTCCCAAGGGTCAGGCAAGCTTTTCTCCTCGCGTTGGGTGTAAGACACGCCACACGCCAAAGCAGCCAAACAGCCAAACAGTTCCTCACAGCCCTTCTGCCACAGGGCTTGCACCGCAAGGGCGCACCAGGTGTCCTAATGAGCTCAGCTGTAGGACATGTGACATGCACGTCACTGGAAAGAAAGTTTGTGCAACTTTAAAGAAAAAGAAAAAGAAAAGGCGTCCTTTTCACCTTTCGCTTTTTTGCTGAAGTTCGTGCTGGCAGCAGGGTAGAGCAAAGGGAGACTGCTTCATGCTCTCCACTAGCTCACTTGCAAAACAATCCAATGTGCGAGCACGGTTAAATAAATAAATAATTTGCAATGCCGCCACAGCCAAACAGTTCCTCACAGCCCTTCTGCCACAGGGCTTGCGCCTTCACATCATTTGTTTCTTTTCTTGTTAACTTGGCAACACAAGCCAGTGAGTGTTCTACTCCCCGGGCTATGCTCAGTACCTCCTCAAGGGTGGGCTCATCCCTTAACGATAACTCCTCCCAAATCTGTCTCAGTTACAATGGGTCATAAATTGGTCTCTTATGTGTTCATCATAGGTCCCCTGCAACTTGCATGACCACGCCAGGTGGTGTAGAGCCATGACGTACTCTTCCACCGACTCACCTGGCTACTGGACTCTCATACGAAAGTTAAATTGTTTCAATATCGTACTGGGTTTGGGGTTAAAATGTCAGTCCAGTCTGAGCAATGCACTTTCAAGTTCATTTATAGTGTCAGCCGCACCATCATTTGGAGGTTGCGGTAGGGTCTCAAAAATCCTCTGTACTTCATACCCAAGATAGTGCATTAACAGAGCCACCTTTCTGTCGTTGGAGAATGAATTGCCACCAGCTGCCTTTTTTCCACTGCGACCACTTAATTCTCACCAGACCAGGCGTGGCCATAAACATGGGTGGACCTGATACACTTGACATTGCCATGTTGCTTTGACTTTTTGGCTCGCACTCTCAAAGTGTTTGGCTGACAGCCGTGCACTGGATCTGTCTATAGAATTTTCATGCTCTTTACTATTCCTTTTGTAGACCCTTGTACTGTGATCCTTTAATAATAATTTTCTGCACTGCAATGCTTCCGCTCCACACAGGAGTTTCTCCCCTCATATCGTGTCTGTGCCTCTTATTGATCCATTACACACTGTGTCTGCCTCCCCTTTTTCTTTCCTATATTTTTTTTGTGTGATGGCCCCACTGCCTTGTCCCTTTCTTCTGCTGTTCCTCTAGTCGTATGCTCTCCTCCCTTCTGCTTCCTCACTTTCCTCGCGAGCATGCAGCATTAATCTCCTTGCGCCTCTCTTACTTGAGAGAGGGCGTTTCCTTTATCAGCTGTCCGTCTATACAGTGGATTACGGTGTTGGGAGAGGGCCGTATGGAGTATTCAGTCCATGATTATGGTGGGGCGCTCGCAGCTACTTACTTGAGTGAAAACAACTGCTTCTTTATTTTCTTTGGGCCACACGTGGTGCGTACTGAGGCAGTCCCTCGCTGGCCGCTGCAACGTTGAGGAACGGAGCAGCGGTCACTCGCTGGCCGCTGCTACGTTAAGGAACGGAGCCGCAGGACAAACTCTTCCTTCTCACTGGGGTTCCTGTCTGGTTCGAGATCCTTGTCACCAATGTTATGCTACTGACACCCAGACACAGTAGCTTTTATGGAGTCTTTATTTATAAGTTAGTATCACTAAAGATACTAGCGCCATGGCTGCCTCCAAACCCGGGTCAGGGTCCGGTCTCACTGAATGGAGACTTACCGGGACATTCCAACCTATGCAGACCCGGTAAGTCCCCATTCAGTGAACCATTCCCCATTCCCATTTGAGCCCCCATAGGGCTCAATGGGAATGGGGAAGGCACTAGTAACGGGCCCGCAAATTGCGGCCCCATTATTAGCTCCAGGGTCCCTTAACGGGTCCAGCAAAAAACAGCTGGTCAGACCACCCGTTCCTGCTAAGGGACCTCAGAATAGGGCAGTAAGGGTTTACCGGCATCCTTACCGGTACCCGTGAACCCTTACCGCCCAACTCGGAATGACCCCCTGTTTAGAGTGGAATAAACAGAAGTACCCTGAAATGAGTTTCACTTTAATATTAAATCTTCATTGGAACTCTGGGGCTTTGGAACAATCCATATTTTTCGAGCTTGAAGTTTGGTGTTTTTTACATTTGTCAAGGACATTTTTCTCGTGGCAAATTAAGTCGAATTCTAACTCTGTTTTGATTTTTGGGGATATTAATGCTATCTGCCCCCATTTGGTAGTACGACGTGCAAATAGCAAGCATAATCTGGAGCTTATTGCACGAGGGAAAGCTTGGTTAGCTCTATTGGAGGCATGGGGGCTTAGTATCCTGAACGGAAAAGTGCCTTGGGTTACCCATCCAGTCATGCATGGCAGAGAGGTGACTCAAATGTATCCTGGATTATTTCTTCATTTCAGGGGACATTTTTCAGGATTTAATCCATCTATCAGTTTTACCCGTGAATATGAGTGAACATCTTCCTCTTCTATTGAACTGGCGATTAGTGAGTACAGGATTTTCCCACCTGTGCCACCCGATTACATTGGAGGTCAATATGGGTAAAGTTGGGTGGCTGGGAATGGAGCCAGTCTGCAAGTATTCTATGGTATTTTAAATAACCTTTATTTCCCTGAAGAACTTGGGGCAGTATTGCTCTGGGTTCCTTACCATACAGTTTTGGGTCAGATATATGCATTAATGCCACAGCAACAGTCAAAGGTCTGTGTGGTGCAGAACCATGAGTAGGACCGCGAGGTGCAGTTGAAGAAGAGGGAGTTGAGGAAACTACTCCCTAAGACTAACAGGGTTAAACAAAGAGAAGACACTTAAAAGTGCTTATAGGGAATGGTTGATGTTACATCGTTAAGCAATGGTGTTGAGAGATTTGCATAAGATGCTGCAGCGCATAGTGACCCGGCATGCCCTGCTGTTCTGGAGATTGATTAACCAAGCAAGAACATCGCTAACATACAGTCAGGTTATTCCGATATCTCAAGCAGCATAGATTGAGCACATTGGGTTAGTGTATTCAGGGTGTGACAGTGACGGACAATGTACAACTGAGCTTATCACAGACCCCTCGAAGTTAGACTTTGATGAAGATGATGTTAGGTCAATAATTAATCATAGTAAGAACTCACGGGCTCCGGGTCCAGAAGCACTATCTCACGTGGTCCTGAAGGAAGAACCTAATCTATGGGCCTGTTTATTGGGTGGTATATTTGAGATGATTCTATCAACTCCGTCCCTTTCTAAATCTTGGACTGAATCAATTATAGCAGCCGTACATAAGATGGGGTTAAGGAACGTGGCAGGTAATTATCTCCCAATAGCATTATTGGATATTCCAGCTACATTCTTTGCCTTTCTCCCCTTGAAAGATCTATCCTTGGGGCTAAGAGAGTGGGTAGACTGGATATGTTCCAAACAGGGCTTAAGAAGGGGACTATCACTCAGAAAAATGTCTTTCTTTTGGGGTTGTTAAAACAATAGGCCTGTTTATATAGTGTTTATCGACTTCACTATGGCCTTTGATAGCGTGAACAAGAACCTACTAAGGAGAATACTACAACTGTGGGGTTGTGCAGGTAGCCTCCTGCAGATGATCGTGGAGTTGCGTTTGAATACCTCGTTGTGTGTTAGATTGAACAACTGGGGAAAGTTACCATCATCAGGTGTTACAAGGTATGGCCTTAAGCAAGGCTGCGTAGTGGGCCCACTTCTTTTTAGTTTGTTCATTTTGGATGTTAATGAAGTGTATAAACATGTGCGTTGCTTTCCTCCGCGTTTTGCATTATTTATTATACGTGGACGATTTAGCAATGTTCGATCACACCTGGTTTGTCTGCAACATAAACTGGAAGCACTGGACGTCTCTGCTATGGCTAATAACCTGTTAATAATGGCACTAAATCAAAGGTATTCTATTTTAGACCCGGAATTAAGCAGAAATATAGATAATTTCAGTGGTGTTTGGGAAAGGTAAAATTTGAATGTGAAGTTTTCTGTATTTGGGGATACATCTGCTTGAACTGCGAGATCAGGCAGAATTGCATGGACACTACAGAGCAGAAATGAGTGCCTTAGCTGCTCAAGCTATCATAACCAATCACTTGTATGGACAATACTCACTGTCGCCTATCTATTTTATAAAAAGGAAGTTCTTACCCACAATAATATATGCGGCTGCAAATCTTTGTCTCCCAGTTCTGCTGGATTGCAATGCGCTGGAAGGCCAGTTTGGAACCTTCCGAATGGGGTTCCAGCACCCTAATCTGATATGAGCTAGTTTTACCTTCAATTGGATCTGCGATGCTATGGAAAAACCTTCCGTTATTAAATAAAATCATGTATCCAGAGAGGGTTAAATTAGGGCAGAACCGAAAGTGTTATTGGAGAAAGATTATTGGCCTTCTTCAACTAAGTGGGTTAAAGAGCGTGAGAAAATTATCTCTGAGTACACCATTTCATGCAATATGTTATACCGAAGCCCTTTGAAAGCGAAAAGAAAGCTCTGTGAAACCGATTGGATTTCTACAATTGAGAAGGTCTGACACATATCATTTATATGTTGACTTACTCCTTGATGTGAGACCTATTGGATTATGTCTGGCCTGCATGATTAAGTCTCCAAGCGCTTTCTGGCGTGCTCAGATAATGGGATTAAGATTGAATTTGGTATTGACTTGTGAAATCACTGGAATAAGAGAGAAGACACAGAGGAATCAAAGGATTTGTAGGTGTTGTAGAGGTATTGATCAATTGGATATGATATGATATGATATGGCATTATGGCATTTAGAACGCGCCTATACACAAGTGTTTCAAGGCGCGACAAGGCAGAGGGGAACAGAGGGAAGACAGAGACAATGATTTTACTAAGCCAGGTGACATTGAGATTGCGCAAGTGCAGGGGAAGTGGGGAGGCGAAAGTGCGAGGGAAAGGAGGATGGGAAGTGCAGTACATAGAATAACAATAAATAAATAAAAACAATTAATAGGAACAATCAATAAGAAGTTCAGCCAGCTGGTGGCAGATGCAAGGGTAAGTGCAGACATCAGGTATCAAGTGCTGGTAGGGGCTGTAGGGTTTCAGAAACAGCCACAGAGTGCATGGGTTGCCAGGGGGGCAGTGCATGTGTGCAACTGGCGGGAGGAGACCTGGGCCCGAGAACAGAGGGTAGCTAGGTTATCAGTGAAGTTTCAACCAGGAGTTCATCAGGGTAGAGGAGGAGAGAACACAGAGGCAAAGAGGAAGGTTTTGAGGTGCTTCTGAAACCGGAAATGCTTCTCCTCAAGTTTCAGAGAGGCAGGGAGGCTGTTCCAGAGGCAAGCCCCAGCCAAAAAAAGAGATCTACCACCAACTCATTGCTTGGAGAAGTGACTGACCCTTAGGGAGTTGATGGCGGATGAGCAAAGAGCTTGAGAAGGAAGTTATTTGGGCAGACAGAGTTGAAAGTATTGAGGCCCCAGGCCCCAAAAGGCATTGTGGACAATGCAGAGGGTTTTGAACCTAATCCTCACAGCCACTGGGAGCCAATGCAGAGATTTCAGTCCTGGAGAGATACGATCCCTGGGTTTAAGGCCATGGACAAGTCTTGCAGTCCTGTTCTGGATGAGAGTCAGAGGGTGGAGTGTCGAGACAGGCCGATTTAGAAAGAGGCTTTTGCAGTAGTCCAGCCTAGAGAGAACCAGAGCTGTAGACAGTGAGCTTCTGAGGGGAACGAGAAGAAAGGAAGGATACCTCTGAGGAGGTGCAGCTGGTAGTGTGACTTCTTAACGATGTCAGAGATGTGAGGAAAGAAGGAGTCGAAGATGACCCCGACATTTTTAGCCTCACAGGTGGGACCAGGAAGAAGGCCAAGAGAGGCCGGTCAGAGATAGACAGGAAAGGTGGGAGCAGGTGTGCCAATGAGGAGAATCTCAGGCATACTGCCATTAAGGCAGAGATCATTGGTGGCACACCACTCCTGGATAGCAGACAGACAGTCAGAGATGAGAGTAGGATATGAGGTGACTGAAGGTAGCCTGAGCATGAGCTGAGTGTCATCCCCATAGCACTGAAAGTTAGGGCAGAGAGCGGCACTGCAGCGGCCAAGAAATGCCAGGTATTGGTTGAACAACCAGGGAGAGAGGTTAGACCCCTGGGAAACACCACAGGTAGAGATAGAGATAGAGGAGAGGAAGGACCTGAGTTGGACCTGGGAGGGTTGATGGGAGAGGAAAGAAGTCAGCCAAGCCAGGGCCTGATCAGTGATACCCAGGTTATCACATAGACGGTTGAGCAGGATGGCATGGTTGACCATGTCAAAGACAGAAGAGAGATCAGGTAAGATGAGGACACAGGGGGTGTTGGAATCAAGTTTAGGGAGCAGGTCTTTACGGATGTTCAGGAGAGCAGTTCCTATGCTTCTGGCAGCTCTGAAGCTAGACTGCTGGTCATGGAGACAACCAACAGAATCAGTGTGAAGATTAATCTGGGAGATGGCCAGCTTTACCAGGAGTTTGCCCAGGAAAGGAGTGATGGAGATTGGCAATAGCAGAACGGGTCAGCAGAGGGTTTCTTAAGAAGAGGGTGCACAAGGGAGTGCTTCAGGGGGGAAGGGAAGGAGTGGTTGCAGAAGTCAGCCAGAGCAGGAGCCAGGGTGTCAATTTGGTCATTGATGCTTTTGGAGGAACAGGGGTGAACCTGTTTTGATGAGACTTTCCTAGATCGGACTTGTCTAGAAACCTCGTCTGGGGAGAACATGGGAAAGGCAGAGAAGGAGGGAGGAGTGGTGGCCGAATAAAGGCCAGAGGAAGAGAAAGGAGTAGAGGAAGGCAGGGAAGAGGAGGAGAGAGATGACAGGATGTCCTGAGTTTTAGAGATGAAATGAGAAGCCAGAGCTGTGCAGAGGTTCTGGGAGGGGACATGAGAGGTAGAGACTGCAGCAGGATTGGCCAGTTCCTTGCAGATTTGAAAAAGTTTGGCTGAGTTGTTAGATGCCGCAGAGACGGGAGCTTGGATATGAGCTCTCTTCTTGGTGCGGACAGAGAGACGGAATTGCCTTTGGAGCAGGCAACGTGCCAATTTGTCAGAGGATGTACCGGAAGCACACCATTTCCTCTTAGCACCCCTGCACTTGTGTTTGAGGGTGACGAGATTTGAGTCATACCAGGAATTGCACTTGGCTTTGGGCTTCAAAGAGATCCTCATGACAGGGGCAAGAACATCAAGAGTATCAGATATAGCAGAGTGAGCACGGAAATGGCTGTGTCAGGGTGTTAGTCAGCCAGAGCGGGTTGGGGGGTTAGAAAGTGGCAGCGAAAGCCTCAACTGACGCGCTTCATTGGTCGAATGACTGAGAAGGTGGATGGCAGTGCTAGAGATGGCTTGGCTTGAGGGGTAGAGACAGTGAGCTGGGAGAATAGGAGAATATGATCACTTCAGGAGAGAGGATTGGGGAGAGAGATAGAATGGGGAAGGTCTTTGAAACATATTTTATTACATTGTCAAGCAGGATTATGAAGTGTTATCAGCAGAGGTGGTGTGGCAGCTTGTTATGTTTTCTAATGGTCACAATCAATGGATTGGGGAAGCTGTGCACTTCCCAAAGGACATGTTATCTTTAACTTTAAAACAAAATGTAACTCAACATGAAATGTATGAATCTGATGTGTGATTTTGTATTTGTGAAAGGTTAAGTATAAGCATGTAACATAATAATACCTAGAAACATGCAATAGCACAGTGACCATCAATAACATTCCATTTTAGAGTCCCAAAGGTAGTCCTTCACTATCAGCAAAGTACACCCATGAGGAAGGCCATCACAAAAGTATTATTCAGTGAAGGGCAACACTAGCATTCACAGCAGAGGAGCATAACATAAAATAACACAACAGAAATGGAACGCAACACTCTATAGGATTACATTTTAAAGGTCCAAAATGAGTCACCCACTACCAGCGAAGTGCATGTATGATGAAGGACCGCTTAAAAATGTGAGTGATGAATTTCAACATTTGAAGGAAAAGCTGAGTAACATATCACAACATAACATACAAAGAGCATACAACTCTATAACATGACATTCTAGAGAACCAAAAGTAGTCACTATCAGCAAAATACACATGTGATTAATGAAAATAAAATGTCTTCCATATGGTTCAGAGAAACTATATCCTTATATTGGATTTGACACAGGTTCCAGAAATGTAATTCATATTTACCTCTCATGTCAGGGGTCGAGTTAAGTCAGATAAATATGACATATCACATAGGTTTACTAATCACTGACCAAGCTCCTAAATGTACGCTCTGGCATAGACCTTTAATGTTGATATTGCAGAGCATTAAAAGTCCTGAGGCCTATTATTTTACTGGTGAAACGTTGACTTCATCGGTTCCTGACAAGCAATGATTCTCTGCCAGCTGTGTTGCTTTCGTTATACCAGCGGATATCTTCTGTGTGCTGCATAAGCTCTTTTATAGTTTACATGTGTTCCTTGACATATCCGTACTCATATTCTGAGCTCCATCTTTGCCCTTGGATTTCTTTTAGTATAACATAATTTATAAGTGGCAGACGCGCTAACGTGAGGAATTCAGCCTATGATAAAGTAGTGGAGTTGAATTTGCATAGTGGTTGATTTATACCAATTTATCAGCTCCACATCCCCCACTGCTAGAATTAGTGAACTCATCATTTTTGACAGGCTATGCAAATAGGGCATGGTTCTTGTGGGGGTGGTTTTCATTTCCTTTTACCCTATTTTCTTTTTTCCATAGTGGTTCCGCACTGTCAATTGTTTGCAACGTCAATCCTTTGTTCTGTCCCTTCTGACAGTTACCTGGCATTCCATCACACAACCAAACGTCCATTAATTCAAGTAATTCTTCCAAGATCAAACCATTTCCATCCCTCTAGAACCTTCAAATGAAAAACCTGACTTTGCATTGTTAAATTTCCCCACAAAATGTACAATCATTCATGATTAGTTAGATGTAGCCAACAAAAATGTTGAGTATACTCATGACATTTGGTTTCTCTCCAGGGCATGTATGCCCTTAGCTGAAGTGAACCAGGGGGATGGACAATGTTTTTTAAATTAATGAAATGCTGCATGTATCTGGGTGTTAGCAATCATAACTTGTTTGCATAAGTGGATCTAAATTACTGCAAGTGTGATTAAAGTTTCTTTAATTTCCAGCTTTGAAAATATTGATTAATTATTTTACATGGCTTCATACATAAAATGTGCACTTTTGATTTGCCTCGGCAATGCTGAGAGTGTTCCCATTTAAAAAATGTGTTTTCCTCTTCACTGCACTCTTAAAATCATTCAGTTACATTTAATTTTTGAGATTGTTTCCAGTTTTGCTCTGTTGTCTCCCTGCCACCTTCTTCAGTGCGCAATGAATATCTTTGTTTCTTAGGCTGTATATCAATGGATTAAACATTGGAATAAATGTGGTGTACATAAGAGCAAACAGCTTGTCTGTGGCTGGTGAATACATGGATACTGGCCGAAGGTGAAGGCAAGTCACTGTCCCAAAGAACATACTGATGACAATAAGGTGTGAGGAGCAGGTGGAAAAGGCTTTGTATTTGCCTTCAGTGGAGTTAATTCTCATAATGACTAAGATAATGTAGGAGTAAGAGGTGATAGTGAGCACAAAGGGCAAAAGAGACAATGTGATTCCAAAAGTAAATATCACAATTTCAACCATGTAGAGGTCACTACATGAGAGCCTTAGGACGGTCATTACATCACAGAAGAAGTGATTGACGATATTGGTTCCACAGAAGGACAACTGGGAAATCAAGAATAAAATTGGGGTCAGTGCCAGTGGAGCAGGCAGCCATGAAAGAGCTGCCAGCAGAAAGCAAATTCTCATGTTCATGATACTGGTGTACCGTAAAGGGTGACAGATGGCCACATAACGATCGTAAGCCATCACAGAAAGAAGATAGAATTCAGTGCAGGTGAAAGACATATAGGCGCACATTTGGGTCAGGCATTCAGAGAAGGAGATCCACCTGCTCCCACCTAAGAAGAAGGCGGCCACATTTGGGAAAGCAACTGACGATTCACATATGTCTAAGAAGGACAAATTCCTGAGGAAGAAATACATGGGGGACTTCAGCCGAGAGTCAAACGACACTGCCACAATGATGGCGATGTTTCCAAAGATTGTTACCAGATAAACCAACAGAAAAAACAAAAAAAGTGGAGGGTGCCATTTAGGGAGAATGGAGAAACCTAACAAAATGAATTCAGTTGCTGATGTTCGATTCTCCATTCCCAATGTAATTTTTGAGATGAATTCCTGAAACAAAATAGAAACACATGAGAAAAAAGTATATGGGAATAATGTATGCATAGGTAAATACCTACGCTCTGCACTCTACAGTTATATTCCATTTTGCCATGTAAATGCACCTTTGCACAGACAATACAAATACATTGAGAAACTGAAGAATATCGTGTTATTATGTACTTAAAACAAATAATTCAGTAACTCAGCAACTGCTGATATTCCAAATGCCAGCATTCCTAGTATAGCTTGCTGTACCCAATAAACATCAATAAGTAAAACAATATTCACCAAACCAATGCAACGCCATGATTTGGAACAGTTTGTGCCAGAGATTTCGCTCAAATGTTCTCTTTGATATCATTTTTATTTACTACTAATTATTAGAATTGCTAGATCACATTTCAAACATCAAACACTCAGTGCATTATGATACGTTAGAAGGATTGTACATACGTCGATGTAGTCCCTTTTCATCGCATCTTGTCTGAATTATTTATGGATTTAAATATTCATTTCACTAAGGTACACCCTCCGATTTACCAGCCCCTAGTACACAATCCTACCCACAAATCATGGACATGGAAAAGCTGTATTTGGACTTAAAACTCTATTTGCAGAAGTTAAGAATTTCAGCCATAGATAATGCCCTTAACATTATGCTATGGAAGTCAACACTGTATAATACACATAAAGACAGCTTGTCTACAGAAGAAATGAACCTGCCTGCACAATCTCACTAACTTTGTAGCACACACAATAAATCCCATTATTCAACACCTTAAATAGCAAAACATTAAGGGGGTAATTCATAGATTCCCATTTTGACGCACCGCGTATTCATGGATTTAAACTTCCATAACCAGCAGTGGTGCAGTGTGGCGCAGCGACCCTGCAGCAGCGCCAGTTACACCCCCAACACCGCCCTGTGCACAAATACGCTACATGGCGCAAAGGCCAGTGGACCAGCATACAGACCCCCAACCACGAAAACACGCTAAAACGCCACTGAGCCCTCAAGCAGCAACCCAATCGCTAGCAAAACTCCCCACACACACCTCAGATTACACGTACCCTGCTCGCGCCAGCAAAATCGCATGTAAAAGTCCCTGAGCACCCCTCGGAATACGTGTACCCCACTCGTGCCAGTGAAATAGCATGTAAAACTCCTCCCCTCCTCGGAATACGCGTGCCCCGCTCATGCCAGAGAAATTGCATGCAAAGCTCCCAACGCACCCCTCGGATTATGCCTACACCACTTGCGCCAGTGAAATTGTGTGTAAAACTCCCCGCCACCCTCAGAATATGCGTACCCTGCTTGCATCAGTGAAATCGCGTGAAAAACTCCCCACGCACCCCTCGAATACACGGACCCCAATCGCACCAGCGAAATCATGTGCAAAAACTCCCTGCGCACCCCTCGAATACGCATACCCCGCTCACGCCAGTGAAATCACATGTAAAACTACCTGCACACCCCTCCGAATCTGCGTAACCTGCTCATGCCAGCGAAATTGCGTGTAAAACTCCCCGTGCACCCCTCGGAATATGCGTACCCTGCTAGCACAAGCAAAATCGTGTGTAATTCTCACTCCCATGCCCCCAGATTTATGCAGCAGTGTGGTGAGAAGCCACATGCACCCCCTGCAGGCAGACCACGCCACAGGGGTCAACCCTACACCCCTCCCCATGCCCCGCAGGCAGCCCATCCACTCTCCCCATGCCCCACAGGCAGCCCATACAGCCTGATCATGCACTGCAGGCAGCCCATCACCCCTGACCATGCCCCGCAGGCAGCCCATCACCCCTCCCTGTTCCCCGCAGGCAGCCCATCCACCCTCTCCACGCACTGCAGGATGCTGATCCACCCTCCCCATGCTCCGCAGGCAGCCCATCCAGTCTGACCACACTCCGCAGGCAACCCATCCAGCCTGACCATGACCCGCAGGCAGCCCATCACCCATGACCATGCCCCGCAGGCAGCCCATCACCCCTCCCCATGCCCCGCAGGCAGCCTATCCACCCTCCCCATGCCCTGCAGGCAGCCCATCCACCCTGACCATGCCCTGTAGGCAGCCCATCACCCCTGACCATGCCCCGTAGGCATCCCATCACCCCTCCCCAGGCCCCACAGGTAGCCCATCCACCCTCCCCATGCCCCGCAGGCAGCCCATCACCCCTGGCCATGCCCCGCAGGCAGCCCATCCACCCTCCCCATGCCCTGCCGGCAGGTCACATGGCACCATGCACTTGGGAGCCCCGACTCATGCCCCCCCATTGACAGGCACCTGCCAGCAGGCCCAGACTCATGTCCCCACACCCCACCCCCATTGACAGGCACCTGCCAGCAGGCCCTGACTCATGTGCCCCCCACCCCATTGACGGGCACCTGCTAGCAGGCCCCGACTCATGTCACCCCACCCCCACTCCATTGACGGGCACCTTCCCGCAGGCCTCGACTCATGTCCCCCCACCCCACCCCCATGTCCTCCCCAATTGACAGGCACATGCCAGAAGGCCCCGACTCATGTTCCCCAAGCCCCCACCCCATTGACGGGCACCTGCCAGCAGGCCCCGACTCATGTCCCCCAAGCCCCCACCCCATTGACGGACACCTGCCAGCAGGCCCCGACTCATGTCCCCCCCACCCGCACCCAATTGACGGGCACCTGCCAGCAGGCCCCGACTCATGTCCCCCCCACCTGCACCCAATTGACGGGAACCCGCCAGCAGGCCCCGACTCATGTCCCCCCAAACACCACGTCATAACAATACAGACCCATGGCCCTAATGCCAACCCAAATCCCACACCCCCAACCCCAGTACAAACACCCAACGATCCACTGCACTCACTCCCTAGTAAATTACCCATTCCATGATAGTCTGAAAAGAACCAGCATGCCCATCAACAAATGTCCTACAGAGCCACACTGTGGCAACACATGACTTAGCCAATGCTCATGGGGACACGCACATAGTAATTCATAGTACACCACACCAATAATGTTGAATTATGAAAAGTATTAAAAAGTAAAACAAATGACAAAATGAAAACCACACATGCAAATGAAGAAAGTGCAATAAGAAAAAGAAAGTCAAATCCAAGGAAAAAAAATCCAAAACATGAAAAAAGTGGTCCATACCCAAAGTCCATAGAAAAAAATCATAAGTTGAAAAACATCTAAAAAAGAAAGTATGTACATGTCTGGAAAAATTGTAAACGGAAGTCTGAAGGGTCCATTATCCGAAAAAAAGGGAAACCTACCTAAAACCTATCGAAAATACAAATATATATAAAAAGTGGAGCAAAGTCCGTGGACTCCAAATCATAATAAAAACCAAATGAAACCTAAACCTAAATAACTATATACAAAGGCAGCGGGCTGGTCCGACAGTCACTTATTGATGTCCCGGGACAGGGCATCATTGAACTCCATGTCCATGTCGATGTTCCAGAGGTGGGCCTGTTCACTGGTCTCGAAGTCTCGCAGGGATGCAGCCATGGACTCCTCCAACTCCCTGCGAGTTGCCTCGAGGCACTCAGCTCGCCTCAAAGCCCGGTGCATGGAGTTCTCCGCCCTGACCATTGTGAGCCGTGCCCTCTTCACCCACCTCCACACCTATTAGCTGGCCCAACCGCTGCCACATGGAAGACACTCCCAATCCTGGGTCCTCCTGCCCGCCGGCCGATGCCTTGATGATGTAGAGGAACCCGAGGCCACATGCCTCCTATGCCGAGCCTGCCGCCGTCTTTCTGCTGCCTGCCGCCGCCACCACGACTGCCTTCGGATAGATGGCAACACCTGGGGCCGTCATGCAGGTCCCCTGCTTGTATGTGCCTGCACATCGTCCGTTGCCAAGGGTCCAGTTGCTGGGGTGACCACCTGTGCTGGAGCTCCGACTCCCGACTGTGGCAGGGATGGGATTACACAGCGGCTGTGTTGGTTGGGGCGGGTCCACAGGGTGCAATGGTGGCATCTGGACCGGAAGACGGCACTGAGAACAACTGACGTATAGTGTGCACAGAGGAGGAGAGGGCCGCAAGATATAGCGACACATGGAGGAAGTCCCCGACCATGAGCCCTCCCAGCTGGTCCACGTTGGCACACATCTCTTCATGATGATGTGCGTGGTCGCTCCAGGAAGCACGCACATCATCACGAATGTCATGTGTGCGCAACACAACACCAATCAGGACTGACTCAATCCTGTCACGGGTCCACACGTCTGCAGGTAGAGGAGTGCCAGATGACGTGGACCTCCCCCCTACCTGCGAACAGGCCTGGGATGGGGCATACCTGCTAGTGCATGGTGATGCAGTCACAGTGTCCGGGACAGTGACATGCATAGGCCCCTCCACGGCGACATGTGCTGCCTCTTGTCCCTGTACCCTGGACTGCACCACTTGCAGCAGTGGTACCACCCCCACCAGGCCCCATGTGCAGCTCAGAAGCTGCCTCCTCCTCCTCCGTACACACTACCAACCTGGATGGCTCTGCACCGTCTTCCGCCGTCGCCAGCCCCTGTGGCGGCTCACCCTCCCCTTTCGCTGCAGCCATAGTGGCAGACGCGGTACCAGTCCCCTCGCTCCCGGTTACCTGAGAGGGTGACTGGGCTTTACGTCACCGGCCGGTGGAGGCATCCCTGCCGCTTTCCTCCACAGCGCCCTCTCCGCCCTCTTCTTCACTTGTGTAAAGAGAGACATTGAACACAAGCATCAGGGTACTGTACAATAGTCCCCTAGATAAAAAGTAATAGCACATGAGTGGCACAGTGAAACGTCACTTCCATCATGTCCCCCCACAACACATGGGTCAGTGCAGGCAACACACATGCAGGAACAGGCATGGCACATGCAACAAACATTTGCATCCATGCCCAAGGCACCGTAGAAACATCCAATGGTGGGCTGAAACTCACATGCATCATGGGACATGCTGATCACATGCACATACATCACGGGAGGGTCATGCATCTGGCCCTGTATACCCCCAGACACAGTGGATACAAGGATGACTAGGCTGTATAAGTGAATCAACACATAGTCACGGAAATGTGTCATGCATCCATGGCATTTACCAGTCACTCAAACACTACTCAGACACACAGACATGTACACCATCCATGTCCATGACAGCAGCACCCATCTCTCACACCCCAAACATGTCCAAGTACAGACACAGGCATGCATACATGTGTGCATTCTGCATGCTTCTCCGCATGATGCATTGTAACACATACACCATCCATGTGGATAATGCCTGACTGGACTCACATGCAACACCATCATGTCCCTGCACACACACATCCATACATGACCCATGTCACACATACAGCCAAGTAACTAACTACCACCACACTGCAACATTCACTATTTTAAATGGGAATGCATGGGCACTTACGGCTCAACTCCAGACGGGCCTGCATGCTGAGAATCTGGTGGTGAAGCACTGGGCGAATGCTCTCCTATACCCTCATCTGCTGGGTGGTAAGGTGGCCCCAGCGCCCCACTGCATCAGCTGTGTCCAAGAGGCACAGGCCTTCTTGAGGGTCCTGGACTTGTAGTCCTCCGAGCGCTTCTGGACGTGTTTGATTTTGCGGAGTGCCACCCCCTCCACGTTGATGGCACCCACTATTTCCATCCAAATCCTCTTCCGTCCTTCCTTATCGGCACGCGATGGTGAGTAGAGGGCATCATAATGCCCCAGGACTTGCTCCTCCAGGATGCCAACTTCATTGGCAGTGAAGCTGGCAGCCCACTGCCTCTCTGCTGGGGGGTTGCCACTGGTGCCGGATGGTGTTGCGTCAGACATGGCAAACCCCAAGGCAGGTGTAAGTGGGCAACTGGGTCCTGGGGCTGGGCTTTGGAGCGTGTCTTCTGTTCCGACAGTGGTGGCCACAGCAGCTGGAACCCTGCAGATGGCTGATGCGCAGGCAGCAAGTGGCAGGACACTGTTCGCAGCAGGCAGGCAGCAGCAGATGGCTCGTAGGAGGCTCCCTGGCGTTCTGTGGGGCAGGAAAATGGCCTTCTGGCCAGGAGCGTGGTCTTCCGTGTGTTGTCGCGTGGCCAGCTTGATGCAGAGTGAATTGGCTTGTGAAAAAACAGCACGTCAGGATGTAATTTGAGGAAAGGGCCTTAGCGCATAAGTGACATGATGTGCGCAGGCATTTCCCTCGTACGGGTGCATAGTGAATCCGCATGTGCAAAAACAGCACATCCGTGTGTGAATGCGTGTAATTCAAGGAAAGGCCCTTAGCGCGTAAGCGCACCAGTGACATTAAGCGCGCGGGCGTTGCCTTCAGCAGGAGTTAAAGGTCCAGCGGAGAAGCAGTCCACTGTACGTGCTGTTCGTGGAGACCGACGCATCTGTTTCTTCTTCTGGTTTCACACGCGATCACTTCACAGCATTTGAAGTTTGGCAGGGTGTTGCCTACGCGCACAAGTGCATGTGTTTTTCTTTTTCTTTTCCAGGTAAGGCAGGCAGTGAGTCACGCACGCTAATTTTCCAACTGTGGTTCCCCATGTGACCTAACCATAGCACCGAGACAGCTCTCCTGGATCTGAAAATCCAACTGGACTCCATTAGAGATTCAGGCAAATTAGCCACCCTACTGCTACTGGACCTATCAGCAGTATTCGACCTGGTAGACCATGACAAACTATGTGAAACTCTAAAAAAAGATTTTAATTTCTCCAGCAACGCCACCCAATGGATGAAATCCTTTCTAACGGACCGTACATCCCGAGTTGCCATCAGAAATTTAGCAGCGGACCCCATAATAGTACCCATAGGAGTCCCCCAGGGATCCTGCTTCTCCCCCACCCTCTACAATGCATATACTAAACTCCTATTCTCGGCCTGAGGCAGCCATAGACGATATGGGTGTCATCTACACCAACTTTGCAGATGACACCCAGATCCTCATTCCCATTACAGGCGACTACACCCAAGACACCGTCACCATCAACAAAGTATACTCTATTATCCAAAACTGGATGGCCCTCAACAGCCTCTGCCTTAACGATGAGAAAAATGAGGTCCTCATTGTGGGCTCCCAAAATAGAATAAGCACCCTCCACCCGGACTACTCTCACATTAACATTGACGGTACACTGATCCCAGTTCTTAAACAAGTTAAAACGCTTGGTGTCTACATAATTGCCAACCTCACTATGCACAAATAAATAGCAGCCCTCTCCTCGTCCACAGCCTATACAGCAAAACTTATCGCACTCAGCCGCCAATTTCTTACCCCCTCAAATTGTATCACACTAGCCAGAGCTCTGATTTGAACGAAATTGGATTATTGTAACATCCTCTTTCTAGGAACTTCCAAAACCAATTTAAACAAAATCCAATTATTACAGAACAAAGCCCTTAGATCGGCACTAGGTATAAAGAAATCTGAACTCATATCCAGCATTAGAAGAGAAAACCACTGGCTGCCAATTGAAGCAAGATTCATATTCAAAACCCTTAGTATCGTCTACAAAAGTATCACCAACAAAGCGCCTAGCTATCTCAACAACTCCATTAAGAAAAAAATCTCCTGTAGGACACTGAGATCCAACAAACCGGCACTCTTAGAAGTTCCTCAATACAAATACAGCAGAGCAGGAGGAAGTAGTTTCAAAGTCCTAGCCCCATTGCACTGGAACGCACTACCCCTTAGCATCAAAAATGAGGACTCCCTACCAAGATTCAAAAAAAGCACTGAAAACTTGGTTATTCAACAAATATTAACCGTTTGAGCCCTACTCTCCCATATACAGCTAGGGGTCACCTTCAGAACTGCAAGTAGTGCTGAAACAAATTGAGAGTGGCTACCTGACTAAATGTAACTTGGTATAAGTAATTTGACAATATGTTTGTTGTAACCTTAGTTTAAAAATGTTTGATATGACTGTTCTACAACACTGTATAAAATGTGACAACTCACCTGTGTTTTCGCCTTGATATCCTCGGGTCTGGGCGAGTAACACATGTAATAAATAAATAAAATAAATAAATGTGAATCGCGTACCATTTTCGAGGTCATAGTAGTCCCTGTGTTCCACGCGTATGTGTTTTTTGTGTCCCTGGGTACCATACCGTACTGCTGGAGGTAAAATCCATGCACATGGGCTACCAGGGTCACATGCATGTTTTTCTTTTCAAATTGTACTATTTTTTAATTTTATACTTTTTTTTTTCAATTTCGTTGTATTCTTTTATTATTGTTTTTTGAGGGGTGGGTCTAAGCGTTGCGTGACCCGTCATTTTTCCCCAGGGATTACAGACAGCCTTGCAGGAGCACAGGGGCACCTATTCCAATCAGTACCCTGCTCCCTTCAACCCAATTGCCCAGGACAATTGAGTGCACCTCCCATCGGCTATTTACCATCTGTACCATGGTTGAGAGCCCACCAAAGGGTAAGGGGGGCAAAGCTGGGTGTCCTCCCAGGGGAGTGCACATGGGCACAGAGACCAGGGGGGACAGGGAGTCCAGGGTGGCCAGGGTGGCTACAGAGGGGGAAGAGGCACGGATGCCCAACCGGGGCAGGATGCCCAGCCATGTGCTGGTGCAGACATGCCACCACCCCCTGTGGCTCCTGGTGATGCAGCTGTTGCATCACAACCTGTGGCCCATATGACCCAACAGCAACTTTCATCTGCTGTGACGGCCCACCGGTAGTGGTAGCTGCAGGTGCAGCTGTGGGGACCACCACCCGGGCTCGGGGTCAGGCAGCGCATGTTGCGTTGCGTGATGAGGACTCCCAGGACGATTTCCATCTTGTCAGGAGGTGCAGGTCACGTGTGCCCAATGTAGCTGTGACCGGGGCACACATATCTGGGGCAGTTCTGACATCTGCTGCCCCAACCAGCCAGGTGGTGGTAAATGCATGGGCAGATGCAGCCAACACCACCGCGGCAGCGAGTCAGACCCAAGCCAGACCTTCTGTCCACATTCAAACACCGACTCCCTTGGTCCAGTCCACCAGCACCACTGCCCCCACTGATCAGTGCCACATTGCCCACTCAGGGTCAGTACCACTGCACAAAAGAAGGAAGTGTGCTCCTGCGCAACAGGCTGAGACCCCAGACATGGCTCCAGCCTCCGGCACGTCGAGGAAGAAGCCTTTCGGCAAACAGGAACTGGACTTCCTTGTAGACTACGTGTTGGCACACCAACGCGATATGCTTGTGGGCCCACAGTGCCAAGTGTTTTGGAGAATTCTCTTCAAAGGCTAATTTCCCTTACCTATAGAGTCCCCCAGCAGCTCTGCTGGATCTGAAGGGTTTATATGTTTCTCCTGCTAAGAGTAAGACCCTTTTTTCCCACTTAGACAGATTGCTATTGTGTGTTTTAGGCTACCTTGTGTGCTTATGGTCTATGGGGTTTTCTCACCCTCATAGGAATCATCTTTTTAACATGTGTGGTACACAGAACCCTCCGAGCAGTGACCCTCAAACATAGACTCCATACCCTGGGACTAACTACTGTTTCCCAGGGCATGTAAAGTGCCCATTGACTTAACTAGTCAAATCTTATGAACACAACCAGTACAAACCATCTTACTATGGAAGTACTGAAAAGGGTTAATAGTTTTTCCCTAGTGTTAATTTACGAGAGGGTACTGCAGTCCTTCTCTCCAAGGTTTCTGGCTGGTGGCAGTGGTTACTACTGTAAATATTCAACCGCAAATATTTCCATATGGGATTTTCCCATTGTTCGAGGCTACCACTTTTACTGACAGCCTCTAACATACCGCCGGGTTATTTAAATATTAACTTTAATCTGGTGTTTTTTTTTGCCAGAACTTTAATAATATTTCTTTCTCGTGTCTTTCTCTGAAATCCTAACCTGGGTCGGGGATCCTTTGTTCGTCCTTTTGGCAGGCTTCTGCACAGAAGCCCTCCTCTCGGCGCCACTGAGTCTGGGGTAGACAGGTTTTGTGGGAGGGGGAATAGGCACCCTGGACAGGGTTGCCTATGCAACCCAAGTCGCACTCTGCCCTGTTAGGCTGGGGGGTTCTCCCGCCATGAGAGCCACCCCACTGTGTGAGTAACAGCTAGGCTGTATGAATGGGGGTCTTGCTGCATAAAAGCAGAGTCCTGAGGACTGGAGGACAAGACGTCGCCACTGGAACTAGAAACCCAAAGAGGAGAGAAGCTGAAGACATCTGCAACGACTGAACCACCGGTGAAGCCCTGCTGCAGATTATCACCACTTTTCTCTAACGACTCGAGAAGATCTTCGCCTACAAGAGTCTTCCTCCCTTGAACTGGTGGGGCCAACCAGTTCACCAATCACCTTCCAGGACCTGCCTTGGTCCAATCGCCAGTGCCCTGCACTCAGAGACCGGATAGCCAGGCACCCATCCACCACAACCGCGATATAATGGAGCGTACCTTTTATTCGTTTTGAAGGCACTGCGGCTGGCTTCATCCCTGGGCAGTGCACTAACTCGAACCTTCCTCCACGACGAGAGTCTCTCTTCCTCTGCTGGATCTCCCGAACTGCAGGAACTGCCAGGAACTACCGCCACCGCAGGAGCCTCTTCCACTTTAAAGGTACATTGTTCCGCCAGGCCTCCCGTTTCGTTGGGTATCACTAAAGGTGTTTTAAATCCTTTACTTACCTACTGGGTTGGCCGCCCCTATCGTCTAACATTATCTATTACCTTCTGCAACCACCTTTTCCAATCGTTAAACAAAGACTTGACTGCAGCTACTAGAACAGTTTGATCCTGGGCACATTGCCTTGTACCATTGACTCTGGCACCGGCCTATTGACTCTGGCTAAATCTGTTACAACTGCCTTCTCTAGATTGCTTCTCACCTAGAAATGTGTTCGGTCACCTAACTCTTATAACCACCTTTTTCTTCCCCTTCTTTTAATATTGTGAAGTGCCCTTTTGCTCGGTTTTCACTTAAGAATTGCTTATGCTAAAGTGCTGCCTTGCCTAACTTGTTCACAATTTGCTTGGGAAGTGTTGCTGGTGTGTTACAGAGTCTAAACCTAAATAAACTTGTCCTTTCCCTCCCTTTTGAGAAATTGTTAGAGTGCCATTTCTGCTTGGTTTACACTGTGCCGTTTTGCTCAGTTTTCACTCTTGCTCAAACTTGTCTACAATTTAAATAGGCAGTTGTGTATACTTTTCTTGACTGTTTTAAGTTGCTTTGATAATAGTGATTTGTGTGTTGAATTGAAGAAGATGTAAAATAAATATATACATTCTTTTAATACAAAGCTTTGGTCAATGTTTCATTGTCCCATAGTACTGAGGCCCTATTGTGTAAACCCTGAATACTGTTCATCTCCCTCTTGAGATAGGTCGGACTGCTCAGCCACAGCTACCAACTAAATCTGTGTGGTACAGACTGATACCAAAGGGGATTTATTGCATATACCTGTAGTCCTGATGTTCTGTAGTGCTCCCTAAGGGAACTGCATAGGATTCTGCCTAAACCTGGTGTACAGAGGTGAGGATAAAAGTATTGAATTTATATTTTAGAGTGCTGCTAGAACCTTGGTTCAATTAACCACACGGCTTAACAATCACTAAAAAGTGAATTTTAAAAAGTCAAAGATGGAAAGCTATAGCCAGGAGACCCTCCTTACAAATACTGCTGATTATTTAAGGGATCTGTGTAGACGGAAAGGTCTTCCTGTCAAAGGCAAGAAATTAGAAATTATTGAAAGATTGTTATAAAAACAAAGTATGGAGAATGGGACTGTAGTGCCTACTCCTCCAGCAACTGTAGCAAATATTGAGGATGATAATATTAAATATGTTATTGTTGAAGCAGGTGAGGAAGAGGCGGCTGACAATGTAACCCCCTCTGGCCCTCTGCCTGCTCAAAGGCCACAAGCCTTGTCTACTGGACCTATGTCAGGTCCCACATTAAGTCCTGACTTAATCTCACTAGAGAAAATGAGGCTTGAACTTGAATTCAAAAGAATTAGTGCCAAATCTGAACAGAAACACCAGGAACTAAGGCTCAGAGAAATTGAGTTCAATCATGAGCTAGAGATAAAGAAATTATCTTTGGAAAATGCTTCTCTCCCCGGATCCTCTAGATCTTCCAGTTCAAAGAGGGCCCGGATGCCTAAAGAGATTGCGTGTATGTATGAACCTAATTTGTATGTGTTAGATTGGTTATCTATGTTTGCATACAATCATGGGCTCCAGGAAATCAAAGGGAATCAGTTGCTTCCCTGGTTATTCTCTAGGCTCCCCCCTTTTGCATCTGATGTGGTAATGGAGTTGGGGTAAGTGGATAGGATGGATTATGAATGTGTGAAGCTAGCCTTAATTGCTAAATTTGGGAAGACCCCTTCCCAGTACCTTAAGAGGTTTCGGTCCCTCAAAAAGCATGATGGTACCCCTTGGGCTACCTGGGTGAGTGAGAGTTTGAAAAACATAGAGGGATGGATTAAGGGTTACAGAGTGAACACATATGAAGGAAAGAAAAATCTTGTCATGTTGGAGTCTATCTATGATGCCTGCTCTCCTGAGCTCAACCAGCACTTGGCTGATTCTAAGGAAGTAGATTCCAAGAAACTAGCTAAGGCTGCTGCCTTGTGGGTTGCCAACAGGGCTACTCACAAGGATTCTGGGGTCACTCAGAAAAAGGAGGAGGGAAAGCAGCCTAAGAAAGACAACAAAGAAAATTCAAATAATTCCAATTCCAAAGAGGGCCACAAACAAAACTCTAAGCGTAAGCCACAAGGGAAACAGAATCAGGCTAGTGTACCTGCTGGTCCCAGACGAGAAGGCGGTCAGAACAAGCCACCATTCAGAAAGACCTTCGGGAAATGTTATGTTAGTGGTTCAAATGATCATGTGAACGGGGATCCCAGATGTAAGGGTAAACCTTCAGGGATCCACACGGTCTCCTTAGTCTTCACTCCAGATAAGGAAGTACCAATGACCAGTGGAAACTTTCAACTACTAGCTGAAGACCCCATCCGAGTCTCAGCTAGTGTATCTCTAGTATCCTTGCGGTTGTGGGAACAACAGCATGTAGATGTGTATAATTCTATCCCAAATAATACTAAAGAGTATTATAAAGACAGTGTCCTAGTGAATGGTCAATAAACCCCTGCCATTAGAGACACTGGGTTCAGCATAACTGTGCTGGATGAATCTTTATACAAAGTGGAGGATGTTGCTAAGGCACACAAATGCCTCACCGAGTTAGCTGGAGGGCCTGTGCAAATGCTCCCCCAGTTACCAGCTCTCATCCAGTGCAATGACATGACTGTCAGAATACCTGTTAGTATCCAATCTGAAGTACCTGGAAGGGTGTTGGTGGGCAATGATCTTAAAAATCTTGGAGTAGTGTTAAGTACCCCCAGACCTCCTAGTAAAAGATTACAGGAGCTCACCAGACCAGCAAGGGAGAGGACCTTGAGAGGCTCTCCTGAGGAGATGATAGAAAAGGAAATCACTCCTACTCCACTGGAGTTACTGACTGCAATTTCTAAGCAACCAGAAGCAATGGGGAAACCCAAGACTTCCAAAAAGAAACCAGCAGAAAGCACTCCAGTGCTTCCAACCAGGAGCTCTCCTAGGTTGTCCAAAATCACACCTGTGATTCCTCCTCCAGCTGAGGCTGAGAGTGAGGTACAACCTTGTCTGGTTGAACTAGAACCTGAGGATTCAGATCTAGTAGAAGGCCAGGATCTTATTGGAGATCTGGACCCTTTGGACCATCCTGAGCTGCAGTCTTTACTGGCAGAAGGTGGACACAACAGGGCAGACTTCAGTAGGGGACAAAGAAAATGTCCAACTCTGGAAGGCCTTCGCCACCAGGCAGCTTCTTGGCTTCAAGGGCAAGAGCCTGGGAAGTATAGGTTACACTGGGAAGATGGCCTCTTCTATATTGAACCGACTGAGTGAACCCCTGGAGACTACAAAAGACTTGTAGTGCCCCAAGAGAACTGAGTTCAATTCTTGCAACTAGCCCATGAGATACCTTTAGCTGGTCACTTGAGTTGCAAGAAGACCAAGGAAAGGCTCTCTCTCTACTTTTATTGGCCTAAAATGGGGGCTGAGGTAGATAAGTATTGCAAGAGTTGCCACATCTGCCAAACTTCTGGTAAGAGTGGCTCCAAGAATGTGGCACCTTTAGTGCCTCTCGCTGTGGTGGGAGTACCATTTGGGAGGGATGGAATCAACATTGTTGGTCCTCATGTCCCTCCAACCTCTTCAGGTAACAGGTTTATATTTGTTGTGGTAGACCATGCAACTAGGTACCCTGAAGCAGTTCCTATGAGAACTGTTACAGCTCAGGCTGTGGCTAAGGCTCTCCTTGGTATTTATACCAGGGTTGGGTTTCCTAAGGAGGTAATATCCGACAGGGGGTCAAATTTTATGTCCCACTACATGAAGGCCATGTGGAAAAACTGTGGAGTTATCTACAAGTTCTCTACTGCATATCACCCCAAACAAATGGGTTGGTAGAAAGGTGTAAGAGAACCATGAAGAGCATGATAGGAGCTTTGGAAGACCCCCTTAAAAGAAAGTGGGATCTTCTACTGCCATGCCTTCTCTTTGCTTATAGAGAAGTCCCTCGGAGGGAGAAGTTACAGTCCATTCAAACTTCTCTATGGCCATCCAGTCAGAGGTCCATTGGCCCTGATTAAAGAGGGATTAGAGAGTGCTGCTTCCCCCAACCCAGTAAGAGTGACTGACTATGTGATAGGACTCCAGAGGAGAATGTCACACATGATGGCTGAGGCAATTGATAATTTGAAAGCAGGTCAGGCTCTGATCAAGCATTGGCATGACCAGAAGGCCAACTTGGTTGGGTTCTCTCAAGACCAGCTAGTTCTTGTTATGGTGCCAACAAGGCAAAGGGCCTTGCAAGACAAATGGATAGGACGCTTCAAGATTGTGGGAAAACTTGTAGAGGTGAACTATCTGGTGGACTTAGGCAATCCTAAGGAGGCTCCCAGAGTCTTTCACACCAACCATTATATCAGCAAGTAGAAGGAGTCAATCTCTCTTCTAACCTGACTTCTGAACAACAGGAGGAGTGCAAAGTTTTGTTGAATCAATTTGCCCCCTTGTTTTCACTTTCGCCAGGCTTGACCCCTTGGGGCCAGCATGACATAAACACTGGTGACTGTTTACCTGTCAAAACCAGGGGTTACAGAATGTCAGAGAATGTAAGAACCCACATCAAAGGAGAGGTCAACAAGATGCTTGATCTCGGGGTAATAGAACCCTCTACTAGTCCATGCTCTAGCCCAGTTGTGTTAGCACCAAAGGCAGGATCCAACGAGTTGAGATTCTGCGTGGACTATAGAGCTCTAAATGCAGTCACTAAGACTGATGCCCATCCATTGCCAAGGACAGACAGATGAGCTGGTGGATAGACTTGGTTCAGCCAAGTTCCTCAGCACATTTGATCTCACGTCAGGCTATTGGCAAATAGCCCTGGCAGACCATGCCAAGGAGAAAACTGCAATCTCCACCCCAGTTGGCTTATACCGATTTAAGGTTATGCCTTTTGGCTTAAAGAATGTACCTGCTACATTCCAAAGGATGGTTAACCAGGTTCTGAATGGGATGGAGGACTTCTGCATGGCATACTTCGATGACATTGCAGTGTTCAGCCCTACTTGGAAAGAACATGTTGACCACCTAGGATATTTTTTGCAGGCTCTTGAGCAAGCCCAACTGACCATAAAGGCAAGTAAGTGTCCAATTGCTCAGAGTAAACTGTCTACCTTGGGCATGAGGTAGGAGGTGGTGAAATAAGGCTGTTACTCAGCCAAATAGAAGCTGTGCAAAATTGGACAACACCTACTACTCAAACCCAGGTGAGAGCCTTCTTAGGTCTCAATGGGTATTACAGGAATTTAATTGAGAACTATGGGATCATAGCTTCTCCACTGAATGTAATCTCCTCTCCAAAATTCCCCGAAAAGGTCAAATGGAATGATGAGTGCAATCAGGCCTTTGAAAGCCTAAAAAGAGCCCTTTGTCAAGCTCTAGTTCTAAGATCTCCTGACTACCACCAACCCTTCATTGTGCAAACAGACAGGTATAGATGCAGTCCTTAGTCAACTGGATGAGAAAGGTAGAGAACACCCCATTTGCTTCATCAGTAGGAAACTGAAGGATCCTGAGACAAGGTGGGCCACTATTGAGAGAGAATGTTTTGCCATTGTGTGGTCTCTGAAGACGTTTAGGCCATACTTGTATGGTTCTACTTTCACCATTCAGACTGACCACCTCAAGGGTGGGATGGTTGATGCAAATGAAAGGGGAAAACCCAAAACTGTTAAGATGGTCAATCTGCCTCCAAGGGTTTGATTTTACCATTGAGCACAGGTCAGGATGTCACCACCAAAATGCTGATGGTCTCTCTAGGATGTTTTTAACTGACTAGAGGTAAGAGACTCATCCAGGAGTGGATTAGATCCTCCTGTCCCTTAGTCTGGGAGGGAGGGGGCGAGTGTTAGGGAGAATTCTCTTCAAAGGCTAATTTCCCTTACCTATAGAGTCCCCCAGCAGCTCTGCTGGATTTGAAGGGTTTATTTTTTTCTCCTGCTAAGGCACTCCTTGACAGATTGCTAGTGTGTGTTTTAGGCTATCTTGTGTGCTCATGGTCTATGGGGTTTTCTCACCCTCATAGGAATAATCTTTTTAACATGTGTGGTATACAGCACCCGCCGTGCAGTACCACAGTGGTGTCGTAGCGACCCCCAAACATAGACTCCATATCATGGGACTGACTACTGTCTCCCAGGGCATGTAAAGTCCCCATTAACTTTACTAGTCAAATCTTATGAACAAAACCAGTACAAACCATCTTACTATGGAAGTACTGAAAAGGGTTAATAGTTTTTCCCTAGTGTTCATTTTCGAGAGGGTACCGTCCAGTCCCTCTCTCCAAGGTTTCTGGATGGTAGCAGTGGTTACTACTGTAAATATTCTACCAAAATATTTCCCTATGGGATTTTCCCATTGTTCGAGTCTACCACTTTTACTGACAGCCTCTAACATACCGCCGGGTTATTTTAATATTAACTTTAATCTGTTATTTTTTTTTTTGCCAGAACTTTAATAATATTTCTTTCTCGTGTCTTTCTCTGAAATCCAAACCCGGGCGGCGATCCTTTGTTCGTCCTTTTGGCGGGCTTCTGCACAGAAGCCTTCCTCTCGGCGTCACTGAGTCTGGGGTAGACAGGATGTGTGGGAGGGGGAATAGGCACCCTGGACAGGGTTGCCTACGCAACCCAAGTCGCACTCTGCCCTGATAGGCTGGGGGGTTCTCCCGCCAGGAGAGCCACCCCACTGTGTGAGTGACAGCTAGGCTGTATGAATGGGGGTCTTGCTGCATAAAAGCAGGGTCCTGAGGACTGGAGGACAAGACGTTGCCACTGGAACTAGAAACCCAAAGAGGAGAGAAGCTGGAGACATCTGCAAAAACTGAACCACCGGTGAAGCCCTGCTTCAAATTCTCACCACTTTTCTCCAACAACTCGAGAAGATCTTCGCCTGCAAGAGTCTTCTTCCCTTGAGCTGGTGGGGCCAACCAGTTCACCAATCGCCTTCAAGGACCTGCCTTGGTCAAATCGCCAGTGCCCTGCACTCGGAGACCGGATAGCCAGGCACCCGTCCACCACGACCGCGATTTAAAGGAGCGTACCTGTTATTCGTTTTGGCAGCTCCGCGGTTGATTCATCCCTATGCAGTGCAGTAACTAGAACCTTCCTCCACGACGAGAGCCTCTCTTCCTCTGCGGGATCTCCCGAACTGCAGGAACTGCCAGGAACTAGCGCCACCGCAGGAGCCTCTTCCACTTTAAATGTACATTGTTCCGCCAGGCCTCCCGTTTTGTTGGGTATCGCTAAAGGTGTTTTAAATCCTTTACTTACTACTGGGTTGGCCGCCTCTATCGTCTAACATTGGGTCTCATCATGACTTCGGCGGTAACCCTTAAATCCGGCGGTAGCGCTATTACCAGCTCTGAGCTGGGGTGGAAATCCGCTGAAAATTTGCGCTATTACCGCCGGCGGGAAATCCGCCGGCGGTATTAGCGCGAAGATTCCCCATTGAGCCCAATGGGGAATGGGGCATTCCCGAATGGGCTCAGTGGGGAATGGGGACTTACATTACCGCCAAACTAGTGATTTGGCGCTATTAGCGCCGGGGAGTTCGGCGGTAGGGCTAATACCGGCCGCGCTAATAGCGTTACCGTTACCACCCAAGTCGTGATGAGGCCCATTGTCTTTTACCTTCTGCAACCGCCTTTTCCAATCGTTAAACGAAGACTTGACTGCAGCTACTAGAACAGTTTGATCCTGGGCATATTTCCTTGTACCACTGACTCTGGCAAGGCCTATTAACCCAGGCTAAATCTGTTACAACTGCCTTCTCTATATTGCTTCTCACCTAGAAATGTGTTGGTGCACCTAACTCGTATAACCACCTTTTTCTTAAACCTTCTTTTAATATTGTGAAGTGCCATTGTGCTCGGATTTCACTTAAGAATTGCTTATGCTAAAGTGCTGCCTTACCTAACTTGTTCACAATCTGCTTGGGAAGTGTGGCTGGTGTGTTACAGATTCTAAACCTAAATAACTTGTCCTTTCCCTCCCTTTTGAGAAATTGTTAGAGTGCCATTTCTTCTTGGTTTACACTGTGCCGTTTTGCTCAGTTTTCACTCTTGCTCAAACTTGTCTACAATTTAAATAGGGAGTTATGTATACTTTTCTTAACTGTTTTAACTTGCTTTGATAATAGTGATTTGTTTGTTGAACTGAAAAGTGTTTTAAATAAATATATATTCCATTAATACAAAGCTTTGGTCAGTGTTTCCTTGTTCCATAGTACTGAGGCCCTATTGTGTAAACCCTGAATACTGCTCATCTCCCTCTTGAGATAGGTCTGACTGCTCAGCCACAGCTACCAACTAAATCTGTGTTGTACAGACTGATACAAAAGGGGATTTATTGCATATACCTGTAGTCCTAATCTTCTGTAGTGCTCCCTAAGGGAACTGCATAGGATTCTGCCTAACACCATACAACGCATCAGCAGCGTTGGGTCCACTGGCAGCATGTTACGGATGGTGTGACATCCATGGGGTTCCAGGTGCGCACGGCTCAGGACTGCTACAAGTGTTTGAATAACCTCTGATGCAGTGCAAAACAAAAGCGTGCCTCCAATTATTCCATGTCTCTGGTGACTGGTAATGGGCCAGCACCAGAGGAGGATGAACACGCTCAAGCCAAGGAATTTGCTGCAGAGTTCATCCCAGAAGAACAAATCTGTGAAGTCAGAGAGAGGATGGATTATGATGCATCGTCCGGTGAGTATTGATGCTTGTTACTCAATGACATGTGTGTTTGGCGTGTGTGACCCTCCCAGCTACAACTTGAGTCCTACTTTTCATCAATCTCGCGCTCTACCTGTCGTGTTCACCAGGGGTCTCGCCTCTCGGCCTGGCTTTCCAAACAGCACCTAGCAGCTCTCGCCTACTGCATTTTCATTTTCTGCTACAACTTCCAGAGCTATGCTGATGACACTCAACTCATTTCTCCCTCCCTCCCTTATTTCTCACTTCTGATTGCCTCATTGACATTTGAAATTGGTGTACTGCCAATGATCTCTGTCTAAATGCCAGCAAGACTGACCTCCTCTTCATCGGTGCACCTTCACCATCCTTTCCCCTTACTCTCTGGACGGCCCCCCTTGGCCCTCCTCCTACCCCCACCTGCAAGGCCAACAACCTTGGGATCACCTTTGACTCCACACATTCCTTTTCCGCACACATTTCTGGCGTTTCTTGAGATATATTAACTTCTTGCTTAACCTCCTCAGGGGTACTGTGCCTTTCCTCTCGTTCACCTACAAGCTCACAGTTTCTCAAGCTCTGGTTGTCGCAAGGTTGGACTACTGTGACAGGCTCTTTCACCTGCCTCCACACTCCGCCCTTTACCACTAATCCAGTACAGGACTGCGAGACTTGTCCTTGTCCTCAAGCTCTGGGATCCTATCTTTCCAGCTCTGAAATCCCTTCATTGGCTACCAGTGGATGCAAGTATGAAAATGTAGAGCCTCTGCATTGTGCACAAGGATTTCTGGGGCCTGGGTCCAAAATACCTTCAACTATCCCTCTGCCAATACCTCCCCTCTCGAGTCCTTTGCTTCTCTACCTCACACTCCCTCTGGGTCAGTCGTTTATCGAAGAAACAAGCTGGGGGCAGATCTGTGTCTACAGCTGGGACCTCTCTTAGGAACAGCCTACTTGCCACGTTGAAACTTGAGGAGAAACATCTCTGCTTCTGGAAACACCTCAAGACCTTCCTATTTGCTCATGCATTAGCTCCTCTTCTCCCCAGCTAAACAGTTTCCACTCTTGGCACTGTGCATCTGGACACCCTATGTCCTTCTGGCCAAGGTACCTGCTCAAAGTGCCTCTCTTCTGCACTGCCTCCAGGCCGCCCATTGCAACGGGTCCTGTACGTGTACCCATACAGTACCCCACTCTTCTTCTGCACTCATCAGATGTGCCCTATCCAAATGATATTGCACTTGCCACTTGCTGGCTGCACTACCTCTGTTTGAATGCCTATTCTTTCATTGGACATTCTTTGGTCTCCTCGGTTTGTCACGTTCCACTTCTCCCCCTTCCAGGGTCTTCAACCCTTTATCCCTTCCCCATGCACTTGCATGTTCTCAATGTTACTGTGCCCAGTATGATTGTTGTTTTAATTTCCTTTTATCCCTTGTACCACTCCCTTTGCTTGGTTGCGCTCTGAGCCACTTGTGTAAGAGGGCAATCTTGATGAGATATCCTATCATGTCATATACATCCTTTGTCCTTAGTGCAGTGTGTCTCACTCTGACTGTGCTGATAGCAGTGGCTCCCCATGCACATGTGTGCACATTCATGTTCCATGTGAATTCCATGTATGCCCCTAGGTGTCCTTGACCGCCTGCTCATTGTAGTGTGTCTCCAGGATGATCCAAGTGTCATGTTATTTGGAAAGCCATTTCATGCTCACTGTGGGTCTGTGTGTCATCACGCACGACTTTAGGGTGTCCACATCTGTGTTGTGCACATGGCTCCCCCTGTTACAGGCCTGCTGACTCTTTTTAACTGGTGTTGTGTCTTTTGCATGCATGGGTGTACTACTGATGGTTCCTCATCTGTCCTGCATCATGTCCATTTCTCATCGGCTGTAGTGACATTTGACTGACGACATGCGATCGACGCATGCCAACACAGTCTGCCAATGCACAGTTCTGTGGTGAACCTTTCATTGTCATGCAGTGCCTCCCTGCTATTGCCCAAAGGGTGGGTGCTTCACGGTATCCATGCTACATGGTGCATGTCATTTGCACATGATGGCTGCAATTGCCCTTACACTGCCGTCATGTTTGGAGATTGACATCACTAAGTACGTGTTGATGTTGGAAGTTGAGGGGGTACACATGCACTGCACCTCACACACCCACTCCTGTGCCAAATTCAGCCCTTCAACATGCCAACACAATGCAGTTGTGTGATAGTGACCTGCCTTGTATGTACCTATGTCCCTCCTTTCACTGTATCGAAACACAGTAGCGTATGTGCCTCCTGTGACACATGTACTCTGCATAGTCAATGGTTGTTGAGTGCTGCACATGAACATGAATGTTACATGTGTCATGGTGTGTTTGGTGTGATTGCCAGCTGTAGCTATTTGTGTGTTCCCACATGCTTATGCTACGTGCCATCTCTTTGTTGCCATCTTTTATTTCTGCCTTGGATATGTGCCTGCTAGAGGTTGTGTGTGATGCAGGTGATGGGCAACATGCAAAACATGTGTTGGCTTCACATTTTTCAGTCATCCTTTTCTGCTTTCGGGATACCCTTGCATTTCAATGCCACTGGATGCATGTTGGGCTTTGAGTTGCGTGTGACATGTCTGCTTCATGTGTTGGCTGTCAATGTTGTGATCTGTATGTGTGTGGTATGTGCTACTGACATGCATGTTCTTGTTTCTTTTGTTTATGTTGCAGGTTATGAAGCACTGGAGGCAGAGGATGAAGATGTCATCCCAGACATGGTGGTCAGTTCACATTACCATCCAGGCACCAGTGGTGGTCGTGGGGTGGCAGCCCATGAGAACCCACTGCTGCTCCAGGCCATCGTGTCCAGAGCGGACTCTGAGTCAGGATCTGATGTATCCTCTGACCACTATATTGAGCCGGATCTGCATCATGATGTGTCATTGCCCATAAGTGATCCTGTGTTGGATGATCTTCTGTTCGCGACACCTGCAGTAGGGGGCCAGGCAGGGTTGGAATGTCTGCCTGTGGTGGTTACGGGTGCACGGTCACACTCAACACCAGTTGGCCATGTTGCTGGGGCATCAGGTCGATGGAGGGATGCAGTCCTGCAGCCGCGGGCTGCACCAACCCAGTAAGGACAACGGCTCCTTGTGCCCGCCAGGTGTCGTGTCCGGCAACACGGTGGCCGTGCGCTAACGGGGTCAACTGAGTGGGAGCAAGCTGTTATTGCCATAGCACAGCAAAGGGGGGAGCAGTTGAGATGATGGCTCAAGGTATGGAAAGTGTGGCCTGTTCCATCCTCCCCCCTGAAAGGCAAGTGCAGCTCCAGCAGCAGGCTACGTGGTCCACGTGCCGCTCACTCAGGCTGGGCATGGCGGCCTCTGACAGGGTCCGCCAGGCTGAAATGGTGGCTCTGCGTCTAGCTATTTCTGCTCAGGCAGAGGCACACCGTGAGGCCCTAAGGGTCAAACACCAAACCCTCTGATCTACTCTGGGTGCTCTCATTATGAATGACATTAGGCAGGTAGAAGACTGGATGGAGCGGCTTGAAAGAAACATCTCAGCTGAACTCCATGCAAGCTGGGAGGTACTCCGTATGTCATGTGTGGCCATGCAGGCTGAACTCTGCAGGAGGAAGCACGTGTGACACGTGAAGTAATGCATGCAGACCTACGTGTCATTGCCATGCAGGACCTAGCTCACAGACGTGCATGCTTGCTACCACTGAGGGGCAAGGCACGGATAGGCATGGTGAGACAACTGTGCCACGTCCACCTTCTGATTTCCATCCAGAGGGTGACGACGACAACCTATCTCCCACATAGGTCGGGACATGCAGGCGCTGAGCTCAGTGAGTTTTTTTTTAAAAAATCTCAACATCTACACATGTGGGTGTTGAGGTGCACCCTGTACCTCCTCCCTCCTACGTGCCTCCCCCACTCCCCGGGTCATATGTGGACATGTTCTTTTTTTGTTTCCTGCAAGTAATTTTTAAAAAAAAACATTTTTTTGTCTATTGTGCATTCATGTGACATTGTGGTGCTTTGAGGCATTTGAAGGCATCCACTGTGTGTTCCAGCAGGGCCCATATAGGATTGTCTTGTGTATGTGTTTTGCTTGGGGTCCTGACACATATGCTACTCCTGCTTCCCCTTTCCATCGGCTCGCAAGGATGGCTCGGTGTAACAGCATCTCACACAGGGGCATTGGGCTTCCATCATATCTGTGGCCAGCCTACAGTCCTACTTGTGTGTACACCCCTAGTAGGTATTCAGGATTGCTTCTGCAATGCAAGTCTGCACTTCATTTTGGTGAGTATTCTGTTGACTGTGCATTTTATCATGTTGCTTATGATTTTATTATTAATTGACTGTCTATGTTCATGCTCTTCCTGCTGTAGGCAGTACCATGCACCCTTTGGCTGTGTAACACACACTGTTGGTGGGAGGGGTCAGTGTGCTGACAATGTTGCATTGGGACACTTGGCCTACAGTGATTTTGATATGCCACATGAACGCTGCACGCTGAGTTATCCTTGTCACCACGCATTTCAACTACCCCCATTTCTTTGCTTCCCCTGCTTTGGCCATCTTGCAGCCCTGCCAGGTGTTTTGTTGTGCCATTGGAAATATGGTTGCATTGCTTTTGACTTGACTGTCATGTTTGTGGCCTGGACCTACTCCCCCCTCCCATTGGTTGCTCTTGGCCCTTGTGACAGTCCGGCTAACCAGGAGGCTGGAGCCTGCCACCACTACCAAAGGCCCACAATGGAGGCCCTGTCTACCCTTGTCCAACCCTGCCCACCACCCTTCTGGGTCCGTTGATTGTCCCCCTGTCTCCCATGCCCCCGACTGTCTCCCCCTGCCTCCCCTACGCCCTGCCTGTCTCCCCCTTCCCCCTGCCAGTGTCCCTCTGCCTCCACCCTTCACCATCACACTCCCTTCCCTTCTGCACCATCTTCTTTCCCTCTGCCCCCTGTGTGTGCTTTCTTTCCCCCTCTTCCCCTTCCTGCCTTTACACCTTGGCCCCCTCCTCCCTTCTCTCCCACCTCTCCCTCTCCACCACCTTTTCCCCTCCTTCTTGTTCTCTGTCTGTCTTTTTCCGGAACTACCCAAATTGCCATCAGGCATGGCGATACATAGCCGCTGGTTCTTTGCAGACACTTCCCCCTCTGCCTCCAACCATCCACGCTCAACCTTCACCTTTTTGAGGTTTATTTTGGCACTTACTTTTATCATTAGTCCCTGCACCACTGATTACAGGTCGTATGTTCCCCCTTTCCCTTCTGTGTTTCTTCTCCCCCTCCCGGCACTATCTTGATTCTTCATCGACCTTCCATAGTTTGTCACTTGTTTTGTTATTCTCCTCACCTCTTCTCTCCTCTTCCATCACCCCCTTCCTTATATGACTCCTGCACTGCAACTATTGCCGTCAGGCATAGCAATGATGATGCTAGTTTTGTTTTCCCACGTTCCCTCCCTAGACTCTCCCTTATTGTTACAAGCACTTGTACTATGTACTTTGATTTGTTAGTTCATTTTCACATTCTGGACTGCTTGAAGGACTTGTAGGAATGTACTGTTATTCTCCCTGTTCCCTCCCTCCTTGAGGCACTTTGATGCACTTTGTGTGTAGGCCCTATAAGGATTTTCAATGAATCAGTGATTGCTCAATGTCTGCCATTGTCGATGTGGGGTACTCTGTACATGATATGTCTGCTGGTCAATGGCTGATCCTATGCTGGGTTTGATTTTGAGGTGTCAGGAGATTGGTGTGGTTTAACACACAGGGGGATCCTTGAGTGTAATGTTCACATGTGTTGTGCACAGGACACTGAGGCTCACTTCATTTCACATGCATGTATTCGATGCATGTCCCTACGGACACAAACGCTTAGGCAACGCCCCCCCCCCCACACCAACTACAGCTACACCATGCACACGTGCACCCAGATTGCCTTCTCAGGCATGCTGTGTTCCTACAATCCATGTTCACTTTCAATTCACTGATCGTGTACATGCATGACAGGGTACTATTTGGTTGATTGTACTTATTTTTCATGATGCTCAAGGGGTTCCCCAATGCAATGCACACTCACTGTGCTGTCCGGTGAGAAGTGTGTTGCAGGGGACACACACGCAGCACACAGTGTTTGTAATGCCAATTTGCTATTGTCCAATGTGGCAACAGGTATTCTGACTTTAGTTGCTTGCACCGCTGGTGGCATGCATTTGTGCCACTGTTTTCAGGGAGTGAGGTTTTGGTCAGTCATTACTTCAGATTCCATGTTAGGTGTAATTGTCTGGTGCCTATTTACATTTCTCACATGGCACTTCATGACTATTGTGTCATGTGTTGTGCATATGGTTTGATGTTTTGCAGTTGCATTCCATGGTATGGTGTGGCAGAAAGGGGTCATGGGGGTTGGGAGGGTTTGGGTGGCATACCAGTACTTTCATGCCCGGTTTGGCAAAGGGGGGATATGCACATTGCATGTGTTCCTTTTGGTCACATGGGATTGGTTGTGTTTAAGTAGCTAGGGATGCACACAATGTGGCACTTCTGTGGACACATTCTCAGGGTAGTAAGGTTGTGAGAGATAACTGTCCCTTTCTCATCATCGATTGTCACCAGGTATGTGCCAGGCCTGTGTGCACTCCGCAGGGGTTGGAGTTTAGGTCAAAAATGTGGCCACAAGCTGGGTACGGGCTGCCTCGCCACATGACCTTTCCCCCATGCGCAGCAGCCATACGTGTGGTTGGGGATGTGGGGGCACCACCATGTCCACCGGTATGCCCCACCATGTTGCATCGTTGTGAAGGACAAATGCTGCCACAATGATCCTGCACACTACTGGGGGTGCAGGTGCATATAGTAGCTGTCTGCCAGAGCGGTCAAGGGAGCGGACTTGTGACTTGAGCACTCCGATTGTGCGCTCCACTATACCCCTGGTTGCAATATGGGCTGCGTTCTATCTTACCTGGGGTGGTGTGGTGGAGTTCCGTATTGGCGTCATCATGTAGGTGCTCAGAGGGTAGGCACTGTGCCCTGGTAAGGTCATAATGGTTGTCATTAGTTGGGCTTGTTTATTTGTCTGTGTGTGACATGCATGCATGTGCACAGGCATTTGATTTGTACTCACCTATGCGCCATGTGTCACCATGCTTCCCATCTTCCAGGGCCCGGGTCAGGGCGGATATTCTGTATATGAAACTGTCATGGGTGGACCCTGGATAGTTTGCATAGACAGAGGTGATGATTCCCTTGGCATCGCATACAACCTGCACATTGATGGAATTCCAGTGCTTGCGGTTGCGGTAGATGTTTTCAGTGGCCCTAGGTGGACGTAGGGCCACATGGGTGCAATCTATGGCACTGAGCACTTTGGGGAAGTGTGCCACCCTGTAGAAGTTCTGGACCACGGCCCGCCTTTCTGCGGGTGTTCTGGGCATGTATATGTGCCTTCGTACTGAGGGCGCACAGTGATGATTTCCAACATCTGGTGTAGGCAACATGACTGTGTGGGCTGTGAGACACCCCCCACTATGGCAGTTGGCTGCTGAAATGACCCAGTGGCCAAAACATGCAGTACATTGAGCACCTTCTCCAAGGAGCTCAATGCTTGGGTGCACAGGGTGGGTGATGTGAGTTCATCCTCCCACTCAGTGACCAGCTCTAGGATGATATGAGGTGGAAACCTATACCTGCCATAGACCTCGTCATCAGGCATCCCAAAAAGGCTGGTCCTGGGTAAAAAAATGCGGGGCCTGGCTATTCTCCTCCTGCGGTGTCCCACGATCACTGGTGCGAGGAATGGGACATTCATCATAGCTGTATATGCATGTTTGTTGTTTGCGCGCACTTGTATGCTGTGCGAGGGCGCTTCCACCTGCTTTCGTGTGGCGGACATATTTGTGCGTGTGCGTGTTTTGATGTGCGCGGGTTTTCCCTATTTGATTCCATGAATATGTGTTGTTCACTAGCATGTGGGCATTGCATGTGTTTCCCAGCGGTACTTCCCACGTTACGCCTACATTTTCATGCGTTGTTCCACATTCCCTGTGTTCCGCCCCCTTATTAGGTTTGTGCACGATAAGATGTGCATTTTCCCCGTTCCTGTCGCGCACGCGTTTGGAAAGTCACAATGAAATGTAAGGTAAGCACGGATTTGGCGCACATCCCGGGAAAAACATGCGCAGGGCCTTCCATGAATCGCACACGTGCAATTCGCACACGTGCGCTAGCTTTTTCACGCCTGCGCCAGCTTGCGGCACAAATTTTGGTGCATATTTATTCCATTAATTACCCCCTAATTCTATACAATACAATCCATCTTCTAAGCAGTACAAAATAATTCCATCTTCTCATATACAGCATACATCACTTTACTTGATATCAATTCTTAACAATTCTTCATTCTCTCTGGGATCAGTAGCAGGTATTGGCATCAGAGAAATGTCACTCCAAAAAATGCATTTCACATTTCTTGCCTTTGCGAGATACCTCCCATTAACAGTGGTATGGTTGGTTACTAGCATATGCATGTAAGTAGGTTGCGACATAACATACTGGGGTGAATGTAGCAAAGCTGTGCAATCAATTTGGAACACACAGAATATTGATTTATCTGCACTGTGTATCAACACTAAATGATTATTTTCTGAAAGGAAACCAACTATCCCACCAATTGCCTTGAATTATTTGGGTGTATCTATTTGCGGTTCCTCTTACCCAAACACAATGTAATTTGTGAGACTTGACTGTTCATTTAAAATTGCATCCTTCTCCATGAGAATGGAACTAGTTTAGCTAAACCCTCTTTCATCCTAATATCTATTACTAACGGAGTAGGCCATCACAGGTGTTAATTTATAAGTTCTATGTTAGGCTATGGAGTGTTTGCCACTGGTCCACAGCACCTAGTAGTTACTGACTGTATCTGTGAAAACACCCAGGGTTCAACGTACTTCTCTTTAGTTACAAGGGGCTGCACACCCTGCACAGAAATGCTATTGGGTTCCAGTTTCAGTTAATCTTACGTTGGCTTTAAATATGCTCAGAAAGTACAATACTTTTCAAACTAACATGCTATAACAATCTAGTTTGCTTTTGATCGGTTAACTCAAAGTATTTCCCTGACATATTCAGTAGGGTAGCACGTAACATCATAGTTTTTTATGAGCAGACTTACTGGATGGGGCATATGGAACTAAGATGGAGTGAGACAGGCCCCTGAGCAGTGCCCCGCCTCACCAAACTGGAGGCGTAGTCTCCTCATGGCTCAGGATTGCCTTCAGGAACCTTCTGGGGCTTTGCTTTGCATCTTCTATTTGTCATCAGGTTCAGGGCCATCAGCAGGGCTGCAGAGGAGTAGTGGGTCTGAGGAAACAAGAAGAGACCTTAATACCAGGACCCAGGATGTGTTCCCTGTATCCACACCATCCTCCACACGGAGTCTAGACCTACCAAAATGGATGGTTGTGGCTGGAAATAAAACCACTGAAGATAGTTCTTGATTAGCCACATGGCCTTGTAAGGAACTTGAAGGACATGACATGGGTCAACACTTGGTCAAAGCAAGCATACCGAGAACTGGAGGAAAGCATAAACAGAAAAGTGAAACTCCCTTGCCATAAAAGAACAGCCAAACAAATGTTCTGAAGAGAAGAGGATAACTGTCTTAGCAATACAGCAGAACATGAACAAGCAGCTGCATATGTCAGAAGCGGTGCATTTTAGAAATAAAGCTGAGTGGAGAGTAGAGAAAGCAGAGAACTGGCAGTGCCAGAAGTGGTAGCTGAAAACAACAATCACGGATGAGTCGATGGGTGGCCACTGCATATGTCAGGAGTGGTAACCAGAAGCAACAAGCAGTATGGAACCTCCTCCCAAGTATGGAACGTGAGTGCAGGAAGGGGTCATGTCTGACGATGAAGAAATCTGTGCATGCATTGTGTAGCATAGGGCTGAGGGATGGTGGTGAGAGCATTGTAAGACGCGAGCGCTCACTCCTATAGGCCTTATGAGCCTGACCAGTCATGATGTTGGCGATACTTCTGTGGGGCTGCTGCTGGAGTGTGCTCTTAACAATAGGGGGTGTACAATTTATCAGGTCAGTGTGCTACCTGGAAAAGTTCTACTCTTTATTAAAGATTAGTTATTGTATATGTAACTTTCTTTAAACCTCAGTCATGTTTTTAAAGTGTGTTAATAAGTATTTCAAATGTTGAAAACTCTGCGTTATCAAATCTGCCCAATCGTGTTCGGAAAAACACCATGCAACCTTATCATATGCTTCCTCTGTCTGCCAATGGACACAGTTGTTGGGGGTCTCTGGGTGCCCCCGTTGCGTGCCCGCGAGCCCCAGCATGCACAGATGGGACACCAACACGTCTGCACGCTTCGGGCTCCCCGGTCGCTCTGCCGCGGCCGGGAACGCCCCGTTTATTTAAGGCGCACGCGGCGACGTGCAACGTCACGCCGCCGCGTGCGTATCCCCTCACGGGGCAACGCCACACTCCTCCTTTTTCGGGGAGGAACAATAACAACAAAACACATCAAACACATTACTACCCACACTGGCATCTATAACTCGCAAGCCCCAGGCCCCCATTTATTAACAGCCTCCCGGATCCCCTTCACTCCGGAGCCCAGTCAATCGGCCCCAGCACATAGTCTCCGAGGTAGGCAGGTCTCCCTCGCCCAGCCCTCTGGGGGTACCTCCCACCTACCTCAGTCGCCGGACTCCCGGCCGCCCCGGTGTCTCGTGCTGGTGACCCCACGAATTCCCCCCAGGGGGTGTCTTCATCCGGGAGGACCGTCTCATCCGGGTCAGGCGGGAGTTCAGTCCGAGAGTCCCCCAGTTTCTTGAAGAAGCTCACGTTCCGGGTGACGGCCGACTTCCCATCCGAGGCCGTCACCATCGACCCCTTCACCGCCACTACGTCCAGCGGCTCGGGCTCATATGGAAGCGAGAGTTTCCCATGAGGATGCCGGTTCCTAATCAACACTTCGTCGCCCGGTTCCAGCCGCTGCGGACGAAGGCCCCTCCGTAGATTTTCCTGACTGGTCCTTGCCAGCCGCTCCGCTTCCACCCGTTGGTCGTCTATTACCCCGGGTACTTTCTCCTGCACCTCCGGGAGGAGACCTCGGGGGCACCTGCGGAACAGAGCCTCAGCCGGAGCCACCCCAGTTGAAGCATGTGGGGTAGTGCGGTACACTCTTAGGAACTGGTATAGCGCCCGCTGGAGAGGCTGACCTTGTCCCTGAGCTATCCGGAACGTCTTGTTTAATGTCCTCATCAGCCTCTCTGCGTCCCCGTTCGCGCGGGGCCACAACGGGGACACCTTCCGGTGGGCCACTCCGCAGCTCTCGAGGAATTCCGAGAACCTCGCGCTCTGGAATGGGGATCCATTGTCCGAGCACAGGGTCACAGGGAACCCATGGGTGGCAAAGATCTTCTCCACAGCGCCCACCACGTGCTCGAAGGCCACCGACTCAACGAACTCCACCTCCGGGTATCGCGAGTACTCATCGACGATGGCTAGGAAATGAGTACCCACGGCAGTGGATCCGAAGTCCGCATGCACAACTTCCCATGGGCGGGTCCCCCGTGGCATTACCTCGATCTCGGGCTCCCGTTGTACTGGGGAAGCCGCCTGGCACCATACACAGGCCGCTACGAAGTTGTCCACCTTCTTCTCCAGCTCGGGGAACCACACCTTCAGCCTCAACCTCGCCTTCGTTTTGGCGGCCCCTTGGTGTCCCTGGTGCGCCAGGTTGATGACTTCGTGGACCTTGGAGCCCGGCACCACCAGGCGATCACCCCGCAGCAACAGACCCGACTCCGTGAAGGACAGTTCATCCCTCACCTTCCAGAGTTGCTCGAGGGTCACCTTGGCCTCCTGCGTGCGCCCGGCCACCAACTCCAGCACGGTCTTCCAGGACCCCGATTGCATCGAGCTTCGCAGGATGCGGAAGCATTCGTCATTGGCTGCTGCGGTCTCCAGTTCGGGGAGCGGCATCGCATTGGGGGTAGCACTCTCGACCACCATGCTCACGTGATCATCGGCCTCCTCAGCACACGACTCTTGGGCGGGCCCGTCCCCGCCCACCGGATGCCTGGACAGGTAGTCCGCCGCATTGTTGGCCCCTGGCCTGTAGATAAGGTTAACGCCATATTCTAGGAGGGCCAGCATCCATCGCTCGATCCTGGCTGGTGGTTTGGAGGAGGATCCGGCCATGATTGGGATCAGTGGTTTATGGTCTGTTACCACTGTCACAGGTCTCCCCAGCACATATAACCGAAAATGCCGGCAGCCCCACAGAACCGCCAGGGCCTCTCGCTCAATCTGAGAGTACCTCTGCTCGGTCTCGGAGAGGGCCTTGCTCGCATAGGCCACGGGCTTCATTCCTCCGTCTCTGCTCACCTGGGTGAGGACCGCCCCAAGGCCAAACGGGCTGGCGTCCACAACAATCTCCGACTCCAAGGCAGGGTCAAAGAAAGCCACAGTGTCCTCCGCTGTTAGTGCACCTTTGATGTCCTCGAATGCCGCCTGTTCTAACGGGCCCCACTGCCAGATAGTGTCCTTTTTCGTCAGAGCCCTCAGAGGTTCCGACCTCGAGGCGAGATTCTTGATGAATCGCCCGCAGTACGTCACCATTCCGAGGAAGCTCCGCACCTCTGATGCGGACTCAGGGGGTCGTGCTGCCTTGATGTCTTGAACCTTCTTGGGGTCAGGAGACACCCCGCCCTCCTTGAAGATGAACCCAAAAAACTCAATGGTCGGGCGGAGGAACTCACACTTGTCCTTGTGGAGGGTGAGCCCCAGCGATTGCAGCCTCTCGAGAGTCCTGGCTAGGCGTTTCAGGTGGTCTGATTCAGTCCTCGCAAAGACCAGAATGTCGTCGCTAATGTTCAGGACGCCCTCCAGGTCTGCGAGAGCGCCTCGGATTAAGTTCTGAAACACCTCAGCTGCAGACGACACTCCAAAGCTCAGACGCTTGTACCTGTAGAGTCCCCTGTGGGTGGTGAAAGTCGTTATATAACGGGACTCTGGGTGTAGAACAACCTGGTGATACCCAGCCCGTAAGTCTAACTTCGAGAAGAAACGGGCCCCTTGCACTTCCGCAATGATGTCATCAATCGTCGGGGTCAGGTGTCGTTCTCTCCTGATAGCCTTGTTGGGCAACCGCATGTCCACACAGATTCGGACAGAGTCCGGTTGTTTAGGTTTCCTCGCCACGACAATGGGGGATACCCAGGGTGTGGGGCCCTCCACCTTTTCAATTACGTCCAGGTTCACCAGGTTATCGAGTTCCTTGTCCACCTGGTCCCTTAGATGGAATGGGATCCGCCTGTGCTTCAGGGCTATGGGCTGTACCGACTCGTCGATGTGGAGCCTCACGGGGTCGCCGTTCATCCTCCCGATCCCTTTGAAGATGTCAGCATACTTGTCGAGCAGGTCGTTGATGTCCTCCAAGTATACTGAATAGGCGAAGCTGACTATACCAAGGGCCTCCGCTGCCGCGCAGCTGAGCAGGGTGTTGCTGCTCACCGGAGTCACATAGAAGCGGGCCCTGATCTTCGACCCGTCGTGTTCCACCTTGGCAACGAACACCCCATCGAGTGGCAAGGGCTCCCGCCCACCAAATGCGAAGATACGGGCCCTTGGTGTCGCCAGTCTCGGGGCTGGGTCAAGCGCAGCATAATGTCCTCTCGCCATGACATTTACAGAGGCTCCCGTGTCGACTAGCACAGGGACTGGCGAGCAGTTAACCTCCACGACACACCTCGGCTGTCTTCTGCTCCTTCCCTTGAGGACCTCCATGCTGGAGACGAAGAAGATGTTCTCCTCATCCTCCTCCTCCTCCACTTCTTCTTCCGCCGGGGCCTCCTCTGGTTCCACCTGTTCCACCTGAGCTACCCTCGGCGGGCGGTACTGCCGCGGGGCCCACAGACGGGGCTGCCCTCTCGGGATAAGTACAGGCAGAGTCGCCCTGCACACCCTCGAGAAATGGTCAGGCACCCCACAGCGTCCACAAACTTTTCCTTTGGCCATGCACTCCGATGAGTGGGGGAGATCATATCCGCATTTCTGGCACGATTCTACCGGCTTCCCCGCTCTGTCTCTGGGAGGTATACCGGGTTTTCGCACCCCTCTGCCGCCCCGCCAGATGGCGCACACCTCCTCCGGTTTCGCCGGGCGGGAACCGGCCTCCATTTTGTTGGCTCGAGCCTCCGCCACCTCATGGCACCTCCCGAGCTCCAGAATCCTGGCCAGAGTGAGTCCGGGCTCTCTTAGGACTTGTCGCCTCAGCTTGCCTGACGAGCACGCCTGGATCAGCATGGTCCTTATCATGTCCTCCGCATCCCCCCACGCACACCCTTGTGACAGGCGGCGCAGGCGGCCATAGAAAGTGTCAAGCGTCTCCTCTTCCTTCTGTTTGGCCGACAGCATGACGAACCTTTCAAAGTCCACGTTGGCAAGGGGGATGAAATGCGCCAGGAGGGCTGCTTTGGCCTGATCATACGTGTTACCCGCTGGAGTCAAAGATTCAAAGATCTCCTGCACAGTCACCCCTGCGGAGTATAGCATTGTGGCCACCATGCTGTCGTCGTCCGTGACTTGGGCGGCCCGAAAGTACATATCTAGCCTTGCGATCCATCTCCTCCATCGTGGCCCTAGACTGGATGGAGGGCCCGTAGCATCAAACTCCGGAATTGGCTGCAAGGCCGCTTGCGCCCTGGCTTGGGCCATGGCCAGGGGTGGTGGTTGGATAGGAGGGGGGGCTGCACCCACCGGTTGTACAGGCAGTCCAGACGTCGTCGAGCGTGGAATGTACTGTGGGGGGTTCTGCTGGAACAGGTCTGTTAGATCTTCATCCTGCGACTCCTCCGAAGCCGTGGCAGTCGCACCCTCCAGGGCACCAGGATCACTCCTAGGCGCAAGCGCACAGGCACCCTTGTTCCAATTCTAAGGGCCGCAACTTGCACCACTCCCCACACTGCCACCACCCACGTGATGATGAAAGGGTTGAAGGAGAGTACCTTAAGGCGCCTGGTGTCCACGTGGGCCGCAGAAGCTGGAGTGTCGTCCCCCACGTGATGATGATGAAGGGGTTGAAGATGGTCCTGAAGAGAATCCGTGAACAAAAGTCTCCAAAAATTGAGCTATAAAAGGAATGGGCTGAGAAGGCCCAGCCACCTCAGTCCATCTTCCAGCTACAACACGACGTCACCGCCTGAAAATTCACCAAAATGACAAAATCTTGGCATGGGCCTGCAGGTTATACTGCCTGCAGTCAGTTGATCCAAAAATTAGGTTTGGATTGTCTTCCTGCTCCAAACCGGAGCCGTTAGAAGACTCTCCACCTCGTGGGCAAGATGGCCGCCAGCCGCGTGTGGTCCGCGGCCTCGGCGTGATGCGAAACATCCACGGATGTTTCACACGAAATGAAAAATTACTCCGGGATTGCGCTCACCGCCGGGCCCGGGCATCCGACACTCGTCGCCACTGTTGGGGGTCTCTGGGTGCCCCCGTTGCGTGCCCGCGAGCCCCAGCATGCACAGATGGGACACCAACACGTCTGCACGCTTCGGGCTCCCCGGTCGCTCTGCCGCGGCCGGGAACGCCCCGTTTATTTAAGGCGCACGCGGCGACGTGCAACGTCACGCCGCCGCGTGCGTATCCCCTCACGGGGCAACGCCACAACAGTGTCCCTTGGTATTAGTCCACTGGGAGACATGAACGTCTGCTGAAGGTAATGCTATTAACTCTATACAACTACAATTTTCCTGGAAAAAAAAAACAAACCTAGGAGTGTAGTATCTGTCGCATATCCTCCCCAGCATATTCTATTTCCCACTAACAACACCTCACTTCTGGCTAACTTGCTAAAACATTGCAGTTGTGGGGGCGCAGGGAACCATAATATCCAGTTTGCTTAGTCCTATCCAAGTCAGGAGTTATTTCTGGGACAGAAGTCAAATATACAGCCAGTATTCTAGAAGGGCACCCTGCCCATATATCTTCATGGGCTACCCAGTGGCAGTTAAAGCCAGCTCAGGACCTGTTACAGACTGACTTGTTGGAGCCCATTTGCCATGTACCTTACCCTTGGCTGGAAATGTGCACATCCTTCTATGGTACTTCCAGCTGCGGTTCTTCCACAGTTTCTGTAAGGCCACAGATCTTCAGGTACACCAGAACTATCTCTGAACTCCATTTGCCAATTGCGGTGCAGCGTGTCTTCATGGATACAGAGAAGTCTGATGTTCAGACAATCCTGGAAATCTGCACAGGCAAAGTCCCGCTCTGAAGCTGTTCCAGAAGCTGTAATGCTGTGGGTTAGCTGGCACGTGACTGCACGTGTGATTGTACTAAGAGTTCCAGTAATGCAAAGCTCACCTATATTGGCATCTGTGTTGATGAGCAGTGCCCCAGTAATAAGAACGGCAGCTTGTGCCAGGTGACTTAAGTGATCACTCAGAGACTGGCCCCTGTGCACACTCCACGGTGCAAGGGCTGCATTTGCTTGATCTCACACCCAGTCTTAGAGTTCCCCTTTACCCTTTCTATACACTAATATTTCACTCTGTCGCTCCAAGCAAAGAGCAGATCCTTTTGAGCAATTTAGAAACGGAGACGTTGTCATATATTCCGTTGCTCGCCCTACCAGGAATCACACGGTCACACGCCCCGCACCACACCTACCTGCTAGAGCAGTCCCTGCACACAGAGGGAACCAGCAGTTCGCCCGGTGTGGGAGGACACCAGTCTGTAGCCCCGACATCTACCGTCCTTCGTTTCGCTGGCAGTTGCCATGGAAGCGCACTCACGGCTGGCCAGGCTCACGGAGACTCCCACAGCAACCCCGAACATCCGGCGTCTCGTGACCACGTGATCACGTCACGCCTCGCACGTCCGTGGGACACATCACGTGACTGCCTAACGAGTTTAAAAGCATCCTGACAACACGGGTGCAGCGCTTCACAGCTGATCTCTTGAGGATTGTTTAGCACTTCTGGTTTACCTTTTGATCACACACTTTGCGACCTCGGACTGTTCAACGGACTTTTCTTGCCTGCTCCTTGGATTTCTGCCTCTCGGATCCCCGCCTTGTTTCCCCGGCTCCTCGACCATGGAACTCTCTCTTGGACTGCCTTTTGATTAACCCCTTTGAACCTTGTATCTTGGAACTTGTTTAGGTGCAGCTGATTTCCATCGGTGAGTGTGCCCCCACTTGTGCTCCATTTTCCTTGTATTAAGGCGCCCCTGCTCCAAAGCACAACCCGAAATCCGCCCTCGCCACCTCCCGCTTCCTGGTTCCCACCAATCCCGCCTCCCGACCCGCCTCTGCACCCTGATTGGTCCCTCTGCCCCTTCGCCGTATCCTAGTCCTTGCCACAACATCCACGTCCCCCTTTGTGCAGCTGATTTCCATCGGTGAGTGTGCCCCCACTTGTGCTCCATTTTCCTTGTATTAAGGCGCCCCTGCTCCAAAGCACAACCCGAAATCCGCCCTCGCCACCTCCCGCTTCCTGGTTCCCACCAATCCCGCCTCCCGACCCGCCTCTGCACCCTGATTGGTCCCTCTGCCCCTTCGCCGTATCCTAGTCCTTGCCACAACATCCGCGTCCCCCTTTGTGCAGCTGATTTCCATCGGTGAGTGTGCCCCCACTTGTGCTCCATTTTCCTTGTATTAAGGCGCCCTGCTCCAAAGCACAACCCGACAGCCTCAGGCCCCGAAATCCGCCCTCGCCCCCTCCCGCTTCCTGGTTCCCACCAATCCCACCTCCCGACCCGCCTCTGCACCCTGATTGGACCCTCTGCCCCTTCGCCGTATCCTAGTCCTTGCCACAACATCCACGTCCCCCTTTGTGCAGCTGATTTCCATCGGTGAGTGTGCCCCCACTTGTGCTCCATTTTCCTTGTATTAAGGCGCCCCTGCTCCAAAGCACAACCCGACAGCCTCAGGCCCCGAAATCCGCCCTCGCCACCTCCCGCTTCCTGGTTCCCACCAATCCCGCCTCCCGACCTCTTCCTGATCCCATCCCTTCCGCCCCCCCCCTCTGATAGGCCCCTCGTCCTTTATCACTGGTCCTCCCAGGGCAGCCCTCTGCCCGGCAGCCCCTAGCGGCTAAGGGCCCCAAGGCCAAGGGCGGCTCCAACAGAGGCGGCTCCAAGATGTGTCTGCAGGTGTCAGCAGGGGAAGCCAATGAAGCCAGCAACTAACAGATACCACCAAAACCGTGAGTGTGGTATGGGTGGGGGAGTAGAGCAATCACTCCACTCCAGAAAGCCCATGCCACTCTATTTTACCTCCAAATAACATAGACTGCCATAATGTTAGCACGTCCACTCTTAGATAGAACTGTGAAAGTTAGCATGCCCACCCTTAGATGGAACTGTGAAGGTTAGCATGTCCACTCTTGGACGGAATTGTGAAAGTTAGCATGTCCACTCCTAGACGGAATTGTGAAAGTTAGCATGTCCACACTTAGATGGAACTATGAAAGTTAGCATGTCCACTCTTAGATGGATTTATGAATATTGGCCTGCGTCGCATAGAGATGGAACTGTGAAGGTTAGCATGTGAAAGTTGCATTTAGAAAGTGTGCCCTACAGCCTCTCCATCAAGCTTAGAAATGTGCCCAATAGCCTCTCTGGCAAATGGAACTTAGAAGTGCGCCCAAGATCCTCTGTGAAAGTTTCATTTAGAAGTGTGCCCAATAGCCTCTCCGTGAATTTTAGAAATGTGCCCAATAGCCTCTCTGGTAAATTGAATTTAGAAGTGTGCCCAAGATCCTCTGTGAAAGTTGCATTTAGAAGTGTGCCCAATAGCCACTCTGTGAAAATTGCATTTAGAAGTGTGCCCAATAGACATTCTGGAAAGTTGCATTTGAAAATGTACCCAATAGACTCCCTGGAAAGTTGCATTTAGAAGTGTGCCCAATAACCCCTCTATGAAATTCAGAAGTGTACCCATTAGCCTCTGCGAGAGTTACATTTAGAAGTGTGCCCAATAGCCACTCTGTGAAAATTGCATTTAGAAGTGTGCCCAATAGACATTCTGGAAAGTTGCATTTGAAATGTACCCAATAGACACTCTGGAAAGTTGCATTTAGAAGTGTGCCCAATAACCTTGCTATGAATTTTAGTAGTGTTCCCAATAACCACTCTCTAAAAGTTGCATTTAGAAGTGTGCCCAATAACCCTCTGTGAAATTTAGAAGTGTACCCATTAGCCTCTGTAAGAGTTACATTTAGAAGTGTGCCCAATAGCCTCGCTGGAAAATTGAATTTAGAAGTATTCCCAATAGCCTCGCTGAAAATGGATTTTAATAGTGCACCCAGTAGCCTCTCTGTGGAAAACTGAATTTAGATATGGGCCCAACATCCTCTGTGAAAGCTGCATTTGAAGTGTGCCCATTAGCCACGCTACGAAAGCTGCATTTAGAAGTGCTACCAATAGCATCTGTGAAAGTTGATTATAGAAGTGTATCCAATAGACACTCTGGAAAGTTGCATTTAGGAGTTCGCCCAATAACCTCTCTGGAAAATTGAATTTAGAAATGTGCCCAGTAGACGCTGTGCGAAAATTGCATTTAGAAGTGTACCCAATAACTTCTGCAAGAGTTACACTTAGAAGTGTGCCCAGTTGCCTCGCTGATAAATTGAATTTAGAAATGTTCCCAATAGCCTCTGTATGGAAAATTGTACTTAAAAGTTTGCCTAGTAGCCTCTCTGTGGAAAATAGAACTTAGAAGTTCGCCCAGTACCCTATCTGGGAAAGTTGCATTTGAAGTTTGCACACTGAAAGAGCATATAACCATTCATACCACACCCCACGCTTACTCTCTCCTTTACATCACCACTCAACTAGAACACAGAGATACTATGACACCATTCGGTATAACTGTTCTCATACGAACATCCGCCGCTTACTCCACATCATTCTATGTAAACACTGCTGGTCTCACACCCTCAGCCAGGCGTTTTCCCCAGGCCTAACGCAGCCACATCCGTTCCGGATTAATCCTGCCAGAACGAACACATTCTCCTGATCTCTCAACCACCACACCTACCGATAAGAACCAGCTATTACACGTGTACCGCACAAGCTGCACACATATCCGGTGCACACACGCACCTTTTGACTCTCCCTACTCTCTCTACTGATCTGAACTTCGGTTCCCAAGGGCGTTCAACCTACCAGCGCCTTCAGACCATACCAATGGTATATAAGGCGCTATATAAGTGCAAAATAACAATAACAATAACAATAACTTCCTTTGCCTTGCTGGTCCATCACATCAGACCCAGGTGTGACTCACCCACGAACCGTGCAGAACGTCTATTCTACCACCATCAGCAGACTGTTGCCCACGCCACGCTTAGGGTCCTACCTACAGCACACTTGGATAAGCCTTGTTACTACTGATTGTTACCTGTACCATTCGCACTGCTCCTACTTAACCCTCGCCCATTGCCTTACAGTGGTCAGGGGGTCCTTCCGGCGTTCCTGCTACCTGATTGACGGCTCAACACACCTGTGGCCTCAAAGATTGCACAGGCAGTGTATCATTTCTGTCTGTGCGGTACTTGTGGACTGAGGTACAATAATCTGCACATCCATCAAGATCAGAACAGACTGTGAAGCCTTCCTGGTCCTCCAGATTATGGATACCTCCCCCGGGGACCCTGTGGCTGCTCTAATGCAAGCGGTTGCGGCCCTTAGGACCGACATGGCCGCAGCCACAACAGCCATCCACTATAGACTCGACGCCCTGCAGAGTACACGTGCCCCTTTACCCGCAGATGCCGAGTTCGGCAAGCCCAACCCCCCAGCCCTGCCTCCATCTCCGCCCACAGCACCCACAGTCCCCACTCCAGTGGTCCTTCCAACCTCCTTTCCTCTTGCTGCCCCGAGCGCTATCAGGGGGATCCCAGGAAGTATCGCACCTTCCTCAACCAATGCAAACTTCACTTCTTGTGTAGACCCCAGCTCTTTCCCGACTCCGTTACCAAGGCAGCTTTCCTTCTTTCTCACCTATCGGGTGTAGCGGCCATTTGGGCAAACCCATTATTAGAGAGCGATCACCCTGCCCTGTACAATTTCGACCTACTAGTGACAGAGATGGCAAAGGTTTTTGACACCAGGTACAAGGCGCAATCTCGAGACCTGGAACTGCTTGATCTTACACAGGGAAAGCAAACACTGATTGATTACTTCACCCGTTTCAACCAACTGGCTGCAGAGACCTTGTGGCCTGAAGAAAAGAAAGCCATAGTGTTCTACCGCGGTCTCTGTAGCCACATGAAAGACGCTCTTTCTGTGGTTCCAGCTCTTCCCTCCGTCTTCTCTGAACTAGTGGACCTGGCTCTACAGGTGGACGCTCACAGGTCCGAGCGTAGGGCGGAGACGGCTTTCTCCAACCAGGCACTCCCAGCCCCGCACGTCTCTGCTCTGGAACCCATGCAAATCGGCGGGATCCGGAGTCCCATCACCCAGGCCGAGCGGGAGCGTCGGAGAACCGATAACGCTTGTTTTTACTGTGGTACACTAGGGCACTACGTTAAGGAATGTCCCCGCTGCCCGAAGAATAAAGCATCAGGTTTTCAGAAGGCTCGCCCCTAAGAATGGGGGTATGGGCGAGTCCTTCTCTGACCCCCACTGAACCCGTATTTGGTCCCATCAGACCGATTGCGGTCCAGGCCCAGCTGAAACCAACCAGAGATCTGGCACACTCAGTACAGATCCTGATCGACTCCGGGGCCACTGGCTGCTTCATTGATATCTCACTGGCTCACGGCCTCAACCTACCCTTGATCTAGAAGAATTGATCTAGAAGAATTATCCGGAGCTGGTACAAGCAGTCGATGGCACCTCACTTGCCTCTGGTCCCATTGAGTATCAAACCGCTCCCATGTTAGTGGTGATTCAGGGCACGCACCAAGAGACGCTAACGTTTGATCTCATCACCACTCCGCAGTTTGGTATCATTCTGGGCATCCCGTGGCTGAAACAGCACAACTCCTTGATTAACTGGGGCACTGGGCAGGTCACATTTGAATCCGAGGTCTGCCAGCACTTTTGTTTGATTGAGTCCACTACGGTTACATCCCCGGCCACCGTCCTTGGGGCCATGGCCTCCGCCAGCCTTGATGAGACAGACCCATCTGCGAACATCCCACACACTGTGGGGGCTGTCATAGCAGGGATCCCCGCTGTCTATCATGGATTCCTAGAGGTGTTTGACAAAGTCACGGCAGAGGGCCTACCACCACATCGACCCTATGATTGCCCCATTGATTTGGTTCCTGAGGCAACAATACCGAAGGGCAGGATATACTCCTTATCTCCATTGGAGGAGCTGGTACTCAAGGAATACATCCAACAGGCCCTACGCTTGGGTCACATACGACCCTCTTGCTCCCCGGCTGCCAGTCCGATATCCTTCGTGCCTAAGAAGGAGGGTGACTTACATCCCTGTATTGATTACAGACGGTTGAACGCCGTTACCGTTAAGAATCGGTATCCCTTACCCCTCATCTCCACGCTTCTAGACAGGTTAACGAGGGCATCCATCTTCACTAAGATGGACCTTCGGGGGCATACAACCTGGTTCGTATGCGTAGCAGAGACGAGTGGAAGACAGTGTTTTGTACTCGACAAGGGCTGTTCGAGTATACTGTAATGCCTTTCGGTCTCTGCAACGCCCCTGCTACGTTTCAACGCTTTGTCAACGAAGTGTTCTGCGACGTCTTAGATGTTTTCGTCGTGGCCTACCTAGACGACATATTGATATTCTCGTCCTCACTGGAGGAACACATGGGCCATGTCACAGAAGTACTAACTCGACTAAAAAAACACTCCTTGTACGCCAAATCCGAGAAGTGTGTGTTTCATACTAGAGAAGTGGAATTCCTAGGCTTTCTTATTACACCCGGAGGCCTATCCCTGAACATGTCCAAAGTCCGTGCCATCACAGAATGGCCCACCCCAACCAGCCTCAAACAGCTCCAATAGTTTCTTGGTTTTGCCAACTTTTATCGGTGATTTATTGCCAGTTTCTCATCCATTGTCTCTCCACTGACTGCTCTGACCAGTCCTCGAGTCCAGTTCTGTTGGACCTCTGAACACCAGCGTTCTTTTGAGACACTCAAAGCCAGATTCACCACAGCCCCTGTACTACAGCATCCCGACCCCGAACTCCCGTTTATTTTGGAAGCTGATGCCTCTTCCTTTGCATTAGGCGCAGTGCTCTCCCAACCTTGTCCCTCCACGGGTCAGCTGCACCCCGTAGCATTTCACTCAAGAAAGTTCACACCTCCCGAGTCTCACTACACAGGCACCGAGAAGGAGTTACTGGCCATTAAGGATGCACTACAGACCTGGCGACACCATCTCGTTTAGGGCCAAACACCAAACCGTGGTTTGCACAGACCACAAAAACCTGCAAGACCTGGCCTCCCTTAAGTGCTTGAACAGCAGACAAGTGCGTTGGCACCTGTTTTTTGCCGCTTAAGATTTCGTGGTAAAACACAGACCAGGGCTTTCACATGGTAAAGCCGATGCCCTATCCTGTTCGCCCGGGGGGGATTCTTTGCCCCTATACCCGGACACGCTTCTAAACAAAGGTCATGTCATATGCATGTGTACTCCTCCTCCCTCCATGCTAGCTCTCATCCGACAGTGGGTTTCACACCATCCACACGCACTAACGGAATGGGATTTGGTACTCCAGGAAGGATTACCGTTCATACAAGATAGGCTGTTCCTCCCCACTAGCGACGTACGTAACCAGGCACTTGCTTGGTCCCACGATGCGGCCATCAATGGGCACCCCGGACAGCATCGCACCTTGGAGTTACTGAAGCGACGGTGTTGGTGGCCATCGATGGGGCATGACGTTCAACATTATGTAAACACCTGCTCCATCTGTGCACAGTGCAAAACATGCAGGGGTCGTCCCGTGGGTCTCCTTCAGCCCCTACCTATTCCTCCCAGACCATGGCATACGGTTTCTATGGACCTCATTACAGACTTGCCTCGCAGACAAGGGTCCGTCTCCATCTGGGTGGTCGTCGATTCCTACACGAAGATGGCCCGTTTCGTTCCATGTCACGGGATACCCTCAGCCCCCGCTCTGGCCCAGCTATTCTTCAAGTCGATCTTCTGTCTCTTTGGTCTTCCGCAGGTCATTGTATCCGACCGCGGCTCGCAGTTTACATATCGTTTTTGGCAGGCCCTTACCAAAATCCTTGGCATTGATGACCGCTTCTCCTCAGCCTACCACCCGGAGAGCGATGGCCAAACCGAGAGGGTGAACCAGGCCCTCAAACAGTACCTGCGCTGCCTGACCCTTCAGTATCTGGATACATGGTTGAACCTGCTCCATTTGGCCGAATTCGCGTACAACAATGCCTGGCATTCCTCCACTGGTTTCTCCCCTTTCTATTCACTCTATGGGCAATACCCTCGTTCTCTCCCTCTCCCCGATTTTGCTTCCTCATCCACTCCCGCCGCCAGTCTCTGTGCTCGCGATCTGCACTCAATCCATGCCCAGACACTGATCCATTAGCGGGAAGCCCAGACCTCTATGAAAACCAAGGCCGACAGGAAACGGGTAGCGGCCCCTGACTATCGGGTAGGTGACCGTGTTTGGCTATCGAATCGCCATTTGCGGATCCCTGGATGCCGGAAGCTGTTGCCCCGATTTGACGGTCCCTACAGGATTACCCATGTTCTGAACCCAGTAGCCCTTCCGGCTTTCCTGCTACCTGATTGATGGCTCAACACACCTGTGGCCGCAAAGATTGCACAGTCAGTGTATCATTTCTGTCTGTGCGGTACTTGGGGACGGAGGTACAATAATCTGCACGACCATCAAGATCAGAACAGACGTGACCTGAAAGGCGGATAAAGTAGTAGTGAAGGCGATGGTCCCTAAGGATGCTTTCACAATGATAGACCTTTATCCTGGCCAGTATATCTCAGTAACTACAACACACCCCCTGGATTGTGGAGTTATATTGGCAACATTTCAAAATTCTGAGACTTCTATGACTTGTGATATCAATGGCTGCACTATGGATAAAGTACAGTTTTCGCGACATGTTCGGTGTTGGTAGAAAACATGAGATTTGTTTGTAAATAACCTATACATCACTGTAGCCTTCAGTGCAGTCAGATAGGCCATCCAGGAACAGAAGACATCATAAAAGTGGTCTGCTTCCACACCAGCATCTACTTCTTCCACATGCCATCAATGCTGACCTCGGGGCTCCCTGTATGATACTCACGCCTCTATAGGCAATTCAATCATCTTATTGGTGCACAGGAACATTCCACTCTGAGACTGCTACTCTACCCTCATCAGACCATGACATTTCCTTTTCCATGTTTCCATACTCCTTAATTTAAGGGTACAGGGTATGGAGTTTATTTTCTAAATGTATTTCTTTACCACGGCGTAGATTACAGAATACTTGGTCTTGGTGTTTTCAGGCTTAGTAGTGTACAGTGTGCAGATACATAAAGAGTTACATTTCTTAGCGAACTAACAGTAATAATCTTAGTACTTGCAGATTTTTGACATTAGGCAGTGGTAGACTAGATGTAGGGAAGAGACAGGTGGGAAGGGGAGTCACAAGAGTGTTGTCGAGGGGGATATGGAGGGGTGAGGTAGGTAGGAGTGGAGCAAGGATGGGAGGGAGAGAAGTTAAGGGCGGTTGTGAGGTTAGAATTATTTAAGAGCCATGTTTTCAAAAGTTTCTTATATTTGTTGAGTGTAGGCTCGTTGTTCATGTTAGAGGGTGTTGTGTTACAAATTCTTGGGGACGCTGTTGGGAAGTTGGATTTGCCCGTTCTGGTGTTTGTGGCATATATAGGTGGAGGTGGGCATTCGATCTGAGTGTTCGGGTCGTTGTTTTATGGCTTAGGCAGCGGTTAAGGTAACTTGGTGCAGTTCCAGTGATGCACTAGTGAGCCAGCGTGAGCATTTTGTGTATTATTCTTGCTTCTACAGGGAGCCAATGAGCTTCTCTTCTGTGTTGTGATATGTGTTCTCTTTTTTTATGCCCAAGGCTGCTCTTAGTGCTTTAGTTTGAATAAGCCTGATAGAAGAATATTCCAGCAATCAAGTATGAGGGAGTATGAGGGCTCTGGCGAGAGCGATGCAGTTGTGTTGAGTGAGGAATGGTCTGCTTGATGAGATGAGTTTGGCTGTGTATGCCGTGGATGATGCCAGGGCATTTACGTGTTTACTCATGGGAGGCTAGACTCTAGATAGACTCCTAAAGTTTTTACTTGTTTGGAGCTGGTGATAGGGCTGCCGTCAATGTTTATTGTGGTGTAATGTGGGGGAAGCTTTGCTAGTTGATTGGGAGAGCCTACAATAAGGATTTCAGTTTTTTCTCCATTTAGGCTGTTTGCTGCCATCCAATTCCAGATGATGGAGTAGATTTTATTTATCTGGAAAGTGTCTTGTTCTAGATTCCCTGATATGGGAATAAGTATTTGGGTATTGTCAGCAATATTTGCATAAATTACTCCCATTGCATCTAAAGCTGCAAATAGTAATTTAGTGTATGCCTTGTATAGCTTTGGGGAGAGGCAAGAACCTTGGGCAACTCCAAGGGGGACTGGTATGGGGTCAGCTGCTATATCTCCTATGGATACTCTGGAGGTGCGATCTGGGAGAAATGAGTTGATCCAGGAAGTGGCTTCTTTAGAGAATCAGAAGTTATTCTCCAGTATTTGGCAGAGTTTTTGGTGATCTACTAAATCAAATGCCGCGGATAGATCAAGTAGAAGTAGTAGGCATAGTTGACCTGATTCCCTGACCGCGTCCATCTGGTTTTTTAAGTCCAGCAACGCTGTCTCTGTGTTGTGGCCTGGGCGGAACGGAGACTGTCTTTCTCCTAGCAGGTGGGTATTTTCAAGGTGGGATTGGACTTGAGTATATGGATTTTGTCTATAACTTTGAGTAGAAAGAGAACGATAGTGATAGGGCAGTAGTTGGTTGGGATGGTGGGTTTTTTTTGGAGTGGGATGACCCAAGCCTCTTTGATATTGGAAGGGATGGTGTTAGTACTGAAGGAGGAATTGACAAAATTGGTGAGGGTTGAAGCTAGGATGGGAGCGCAGTCCGAATGAATCTCCTTTGCAATTAGAGGGTTTGAGTGAAGCTATGGTTTTTAAAACTTGATCAGTAGTTACTGAGGTGAAATGGAATTCAGGCGAATCTGTGACCCAGTCTGCTTGTGCTCTTTTGCTTCTTCTGAGTTCTCTAAGGTCATCATTAAACCATGTTTTACTTCTTTTAGGTTTGGGCTGTTTGGATTTGAGCACAGCTATTTCATTGGGTGTCCAGTCATTCGTTCGAAAACAAAAGGATCGAATGCAATACATTCGAGTCAAAAGGAATGAAAAAAAGACCAAATGCCATTTTGTTATGTATTTTATTTGGGGGGGTTTTGGTATAGGTAAAATTAATGGTTTTTGGCCAAAAAATGGAGGTTTGGTGGACCCGCCCAAAAAAAAAAAAAAATTGAAAATGTGGTCTTTTTTTTGGTCCTTTTGACTCGAATGTATTGCATTCAATCCTTTTGTTTTTAAATCTTTAACCTACAGCCATTTCATCGATGGCAATTTCTAGGAATTTGTGTTAGGGCATGGCGATGTCGTCTGGTTTATGGTCTTTTGGTTGAGTAGTGTTAATTAATTTGTTCAATAATGGTGTACAATTCTCCTGGGTTAGTTTCCTGGAATCGCGCATTAAGGTCGGAAATGTAGAGACTGCTGGAGGGGAGGGGTCTTTTAGTATGGTGATGTTGAATATAATGAGCAGGTGGTCAGTCCAAGTCATTTCTAAAGTATCTTCTATCAGAATTGTGGAATTCAGAGTTAGAATCCAGTCAAGGATCTGACCTTTGGAATGTGTAGGAGTGTGGACCATTTGTTTGAATTGCATTTCTAGAAAGGCGTTGTGGAATGCTGTGGCTTTGTGAACTGATTGGTCATAAAAACCAAGGTTGATATCTCCTAAGAGTATACATTTTGTATTGGGTTTGGGCATAGGAGCGATAAGCAGTGGTAGATCTATGTCAGGGTGAGTGGACGGATTTGGGGCTCTGTACACTAGTAGAAGATTGAACGTGGTTTTAGGATTGGTGGTTAGCTTGAGGGTGTTGATTTCGTAGCCTGCTAGATTTTCTGTGGTGCATTCTCTGAACTGCAGGGTGGATTTTGCTATGATTGCGACACCCCCTCCGATGGACTCTTGAGGATCAGATCTAAACAATGTGTATTCAGGTGGCAGGGCTAATGAGATTGGCGGGCCTGAGGCTGAGTGGAGCCAGGTTTCTGTTAGCGCTAGGAAATCTAGGTTGTGTTCCAGTATGAGGTTGTGTATATCGAAGGCATGTGCACCTAGTGATCTGACATTAAGTAGGGCTCCCTTTAGGGGCTTTGTGTCTGGCTGGAGGAGACCACTGTGGGTGGTGGTGATTAATTGGGGTAGTAGATCTGTTTTTTTTTGCTGATTACATTTAGTTTTGATTTGATAATTGATGTGTTGTAAATAGGGATGAGGATGTGGGATTGCGCCTGGGACCGGGTACGAATCAGGTTCTTAGTTACTGTCTGATGGGTTGAGGGTGAGGGTATTAGAGGTTTTTTTGGTGGTACAGGAAGAGAGTCTTGTTTTTCTAACCTTGCCTAGTATGGGTCTCGAGGCTGAGGTTGCCGTATCAATTCTGGAAGATAATCTAGAAAGTCGAATTACACCTGTTGAGGGCAGGGTGGTAGGGGTTTTGTGTGCCAAGAGTTGTGATGTATTGAAGGCTGGAGTGTTGGGTAGAAAGGGAGTTAACAACGTCTTAGTTCCAACTGGTGAAACTGGGTCCTGGATGTGTGTCAGTTGCAAGTGCTCTGAGGTAATCCCCATCAGTAACACAGTTGTGGAGAGCTTCGCAAACATTAGGAATCTGAACTGGCTGACAGTTGTTTTTGGGGAAGAAATCCCAAAAGTAAATTCACTCCATGATTCCAGTCTCCACCCAACCTATAGGTCCCTGCTTTACAGGTAACAATACACCTGCTCGTACACCAGGGGCAGGTTTGCAAATAAAAATTAGTAACCACATATGAAAGTTTAACTTTCCTTCCAAGTACATGTGTAGTTGGTACAGGTATATACTGTTTTGAAAGAAGAACATCATGAACAGTGACCAGCAAACAATCAAGTGGGTACTTTGAGGAATGTTCAGTGCAGTACATATTTCTTTATAAGCTGACTAGACAAAGTCCCTTTTCTCCAAACGGGTTCTGTAGACAGAAATGATAGCATTCTCATCAATTGTTGAAAATCAATAATCCTGTAGGTCCTTATTATCCGATTCGCTTACCGCTTGATGTGCTTTGCACCCTGAAGTAAACTGCACTGAGAATGGGTGCGTGTGTCTGGCTGACATACCCTGGAGCAGACGTTGGGGGGATGTGGGATTTGGTGTGCTGCTGCATACTGGGACCTATTGTGCTCCCTCCCAACCTGACGCCTCACCCTGGTGTGGTGCAGTATGTTGTGGTGCAAATATCTCAGAAACTTCGCATCCCAGGGCCTTGAAACGTGGTTTTCAAGGTCCTTAAGGGATGTCGAGTTTTGTTCGTTATTTCGAGGCCAGTCCTTCCACGACCACATTGATGATTTGCTGATTTCAGGTAACCGTCTCATGTGTGAAGGTGCTGAAATCTGGGGAAAGGTGTCGCGTATCCAAATCTTATGTAGCCAGTAATGTCAGAGAGTACTAACAGTTGGCTATGCAATATTTGGTGCAGATTGGTCCAACGGTGTGGAATTCTATAAGGAACAAAGCTTTGCCAAGCCACACACCCACAAACACATTTTGACTTGTACTGAAATCTGGGGAAAGGGGTGGGGTGTCCAAATGTCATGTAGCCAGCAATGTTCAGAGAGTCCTAACAGGTAACTATGGAAGTACTGGTGCAAGTTGGTGAAATGGTATGTCATTGTATAAGTAAAAATGCTTTGCCATGCCACAAACACAAATTTTCACTTTTAGAAATATATAGATATATTGACGAAATGGGTGCCAGTGTGACTGTTTATATTGATTGATACTTCAAACCTGGGTATGAATAAATGTTTCTACAATGATGGTATCTTTTCTTCTGGATTGGAAAGACTTCATCGAGTCGGAGAAGGTATCTGAAACTACAAGCATGTGCTATTAATGATTACATCAGGGAACCTGTATGCAGTCCACTTGGAGATTGATACCTTACCAGCAGTCTTCTGCAGACACATGGCAATTCCCCTTCAGTAATCTTGGGCTATGGCTGGACATTCTGGGCAAAACGAGCCCTGATTTCAAGTGGAGATCATCCCTGATGCTCCTACATGTGCCAACCCTTTAAACATCCTGGTTAAATGGGATAGAAATATCTTTGAAGCAACTAAGATACCTAATCCATCTCTCCAAAGACAGTTCTCATATAAGCAAATTCCTTATCATATCCAAAAGTCCTGTTCTATAGAAGGAATTGTTTCTAGTGTATGTGCCATCTCATTAAGTGTTCTGAAAGGGGGTGGCTCTTGCACACCTTTTATTCATCATACATATAGAGCCTGGAAGCTGGAAACAGTCGCCTATTACGCAGATGAATCTGAAAAATAATTCCCAAAGCCGACCTCTCTTTCCAAAGGAGAAGCTGACTCCAAGAGGGTTCCATGTCATTTCGGCAGAGATAATTTGTTCTAGATAATTTACTTCAAAGTGATTACTATGAAATGTTAATGCAATTTTAATTTGGGGGGTCACCACCAATACCCCCTCATCCCCTTCACCACTACCCCTACCCCAAACCCCTCCTCACCCCCTTTTCATCCATTAACCCACAACTACATGTATATATTTCAAAGTAATTTCAAAGTAATCACTTTGAAATAAATTACTTGGAAGTCATTTCTGTCGTTGAAACCTTTGGATACCATGCCAGCGTATTCAAGTATGGAATAAAGGCCTCTTCTCTTACTGAGCTTTCTTTTTGATATCCCCACTATCTGTATTTCTAAAGGGCATGTAAGATGACATAGTAATCAGCAACATTCAACAATTAAAATCTGAATTTCTTTGCCATAAAAATGATCAAATATTAATTTCTATTAAAGGCCTTATTTAATTAGGGCTTAGTCCAAACATCAGTGAATGTTTACCTACTGTGTATCCTGACACTCAGACCACAAGCAACTTACAGTCAGCATCTCAGGCTTCCCCCACACTAACACCAAACAAGATCAATGTGCATTCATTGGCAATTGGCCACATGCACAGTGGAATGAGCATATGTTTTATCCCCTAGATGCAGCCACCACCTAATATCACTCATCATGTCTTTTACTGTGAGCTATGTTTTCTACCTTTAAGCATAGGTCACATTCTAGGGGTCTGCAAGCTTTGGCCCTCCTAATGCTTTGGACTACAACTCCCATTGTCCCTAACAACTAGCCAGCATAGTCAATGGTAAGAGGTCATGAGGTCATGGGTGTCATAGTCCAGAACATCTGGCGAGCTGCAAATTGCACACTTCTGACTAAAGTCCCAGCACACAGGCAGTGGTTCAGCCAACCCAAACAGCTCCAGCGCAGGTATCTCCACAATGATTAGGTCATGCATGTTAGGTTCATAGATAATCACAAGTGTACCACAAGTACTATACACATAGAACTATCCGATGGCCCTAGGGTGCATGGTAGCTTCATCAGTACTAATACAGCACTGAATAGTGGAAAATCCATTCTGTTCAACTGAGGTCAACGCCTGAGATACCTCTGGCTGTACCCAAGGGCTTTGGTGTCCAAGACAAATGCAGTTCTCTTGGAGACATGCAGTGTCATGACTCGCATCACGTATGAATGAAAGACGTGTCACCCATTCTGTGCAGAGTTTAGTCCATTGAGATTCCAACACAAAACATTCAACTTACTGATAGGTCAAACATTGCAACAGAGCACCTAAACTTTAATTGAAAAAGGACCTTGCCTTTGCCAAGTGACTCCTGAGCAATTTCTTTCTGTCACACCCCTATACCAAGCATGCCAACCCGCTCCACAACACTCCCCTTCAGCCCATTAAGAGAGACCCACCTGCCCAATGACCTGCGAGGGAGATTTCACTGAAGAAGCTGTCTTCCAATTGCACAGAAGGCGAGGATGTAACACCCTTAGAAATGCTGAGGTTCTCCCATTACATTTCAGGAAACTAGTCTGCCTGGTCTCAATTACAAAGCCACTCCCTCCCATAATTAAATGATACGCATGTAGGCGTTCTCGGGATTGTGGGAAAAACTACAATACTGAACACAATTTCCAGGGGCACCAGAGTGATACTTTCAGATCCTCGCCCATGTTTCCAAAAGGATGTTTTCTACTTGTTGCTGTGCTTGCAAGTGTGAATGTGATTTTCATTTTTGATGCATTCTGTGGTAAAGTACGTGTCCCTGGATACATCATCTATAATACTTCAAAAGAGATCTTTTATTCTAATGGAGGTCTGAAAAAAACATTTCATAAATAGGGCTGCAGACTATTCTCAAATCAAACACCAGTCAATCATTTGCAGGACACCATGTGTAACCGTTCAGGCAATGAATGAGCCCTACTGGCAAATCCAATAATCCCTGGTAAGGAACACTAACTCAAAAGGCACCAAACCACCCACCTAGTGAACATGCCAGAGCTAATGGGAATACACAAATGCTGAACATGCCACATATGCTGAGCATTCCACATGTGCTGAGCATTCCAGAGGTGCTGGCAATTCTGCACATGCTGAACATTACACATGCGCTGAGCATTCCACATGCTGAGCATTCCAGAGGTGCTGGCAATGCTGCACATGCTGAAAATTCCACATGTGCTGAGCATTCCACAGGTGCTGAGCACTCTACAAGTGCTGTGCATTCCATGAGTGGTATATGGAGAATCAGTGGTAACATAACATAAAATGGGAATGCTGCTCCTGGCCTTGCACCTTAAAGGGGAACATGAATTTCTCAGACAGCCTTCTGCTTCACCCCGGTCTCTTGGATACAGGGTGGTCGATTTGCAGATCTCGTTTACAGGTTTTGTATGAAGAGCTCAGGTGATCCAGTGACGTATACGTATTTATACTATGTACTTGAAAGTACTGTGAATCCCTAGGTCACATTAAATATAGTTAGATGCCCTTTCCCACTACATTTGCATATTTGTTCATAAAAGGAGTGCATTTCAATGCACATCCCAAATTCACAGATTGAATGTGCTTTAAAATGCATAGAAATTAATCACATTCCCCTGAACTTGTTGGCAGCTGGGGGGTGCGCAAAAAATTACAGGGTCTTTAATGACCATGTCATTCATTTTTCTTCAAATATGAAAGCAGAGGTTTTAACCACAGCTGTCACCCTTTCATTTCTATCCCCTATAGCAGGATAGAAATGTGTTTGTTTGTTCACATTTTACAGTGATTGTCCCTTTAAGTGCCCATCACTGTGAAATGAGCTCCGCGCACCCATGTCGGTGCTGGGATCCTATCAGATATAAGTGTAAAAAGTGTCCTCCCAAAACAAATGTATTCAAGCGGGCGGGCCAGCTCATATTTCCTGCTAAGGGGGAAGCCCTGAATAAATGCACAGGTGGGCACCTTTTGTGAATGAAGTAACCTCTGCATTTCTAAAAGTGGTGCAAGTAAAAAGAGCTGATGTTATGCACTATTTTTACTTGAACTACTTTATGACACTGCCCCCCCCCCAAGTATTAACATTTCTTGTTTTCTCATGAGCTTTGCACAGACGCAGAAAAGGACTCATTTGAAACATAGCTGGATGACTCACAGACCACTACTGCCTAAAGCAACAATGGTTAACACCTAATAATGAATATGTAAGTCAAAGAGGATACCTGCCAAAGCACAGCCCCTCTCACCTGCTTTCTTTACAAAAACAAAATTGACAGATTATGGTAAAATATTGCACTGAGAGCAGAGATCACATCACAATGGCCACTCGCCAACCACCTATAAACACAAGGTGCACGTTTCTAGTCCTAGCTCCATACTGATATTCTGTGTGATCTTGAACACATGACAGAATCTCCCTGTCTCAGTCTTGAAGCCATTGGGCCTCATTACGAGTCCTGCAGATCCACTGCAGGATGATGACTGGGGGAACAGCAGTGTCAGTTCCCATACTGGAGTCCCTGTTACTCCATGGGGACTGCATAGGATTTGCCTCGAAGGAGGTAAATCGAATGATTGTTGGAGGTAAAGTGGAGGTTTTACCTCAAAGTATGTCCTCCGAGGTCAGAATTAAGCAGTGCAGAAAAGTGATGACAATGGAATTACCGCCTCTTAAATGTAATTTTTACAGATTTGGCCGACTTTGTAATGAGACCCCTTGCATTTATTTGTAGGTACATGGCTTCTTCTATTTGCATGCAAAGAAAATATGTAGAAGGACATTGCAATTTATATATTTTTTCACTTTGATTTTGAATTTTTGAATCCTTGTCACTAGGTTCATTGGATTTGTATTGTGTTAAATCATCACCATCAGTAAACCATCATAAAGTTAGCAAACAATGGATGAATGCTGTAGAAATGCATCAGGTTTTCCAAATAAAGATATAAATGGCAGAAGAGCCACAGAAGGGACTGCTTATGAAATCAGGAAGAACAGATTTTGTAAAAGTCACAGGAAGACAGATTGATGGGGAGCAGAGCTACAGATCTGTCATCAGATTAATAATGACTGGGTCTGACTTCATAGCCTGCCTGCACACCTCTGTACCCCTCTCTCGATGCTCTTCCAAGTGAACCCCAGACATGCTACCCTTCTGAATGCACCAATACTGCTGTCGACCCTCTCTCCATGCTCTTCCAAGTGAACCCCGGACATGCTACACTTCTGAATGCACCCATACTACTGTCCCCCTCTCTCCATGCCCTTCCAAGTGTACCCCAGACATGCTACACTTCTGAATGCACCCATACTACTGTCCCCCCTCTCTCCATGCTCTTCCAAGTGACACCCAGACATGGTATCCTTCTGACTGCACTCATACTACTGCCCACCCTCTCTCCATGCTCTTCCAAGTGTACCCTGGATATGCTACACTTCTGAATGAACCCAGACTACTGCCTCCCTCTCTCCATGCTCTTCCAAGTGCACCCCGGATACGCTACCCTTCTGAATGAACCCAGACTACTGCCCCCCTCTCTCCATGCTCTCCCAAGTGCACCTCGGATACGCTACCCTTCTGAATGAACCCAGACTACTGTCCCCCTCTCTCCATGCTCTTCCAAGTGTACCCCGGACATGCTACCCTTCTGAATGCACCCATACTGCTGTCCCCCCTCTCTCCATGCTCTTCCAAGTGCACCCCAGATATGCTACCCTTCTGAATGAACCCAGACTGCGCCCCCCCTCTCTCCATGTTCTTCCAAGTGTACACCGGACATGCTACCCTTCTGAAAGAACCCATACTACTGTCCCCCCTCTCTCCATGCTCTTCCAAGTGCACCCCAGATATGCTACCCTTCTTAATGAACCCAGGCTACTGCCCCCTCTCTCCATGCTCTTCCAAGTGTACCCAGGATATTCTACCCCTCTGAATGCACCCATACTACTGCCCCCCTCTATCCATGCTCTTCCAAGTGTACCCCGGACATGCTACCCTTCTGAATGCACCCATGCTACTCTCCCCCCTCTATCCATGCTCTTCCAAGTGCACCCCTGATATGCTACCCTTCTGAATGCGCCCATACTACTGTCCCCCTCTCTCCATGCTCTTCCAAGTGTACCCCGGACACGCTACCCTTCTGAAAGAACCCATACTACTGTCCCCCCTCTCTCCATGCTCTTCCAAGTGCACCCCAGATATGCTACCCTTCTGAATGAACCCAGACTACTGCCCCCCTCTCCCCATGCTCTCCCAAGTGTACACAGGATATGCTACCCCTCTGAATGAACCCATACTACTGTCCCACTCTCTCCATGTTCTTCCAAGTGTACCCAGGATATGCTACTCTTCTGAATGAACCCATACTACTGCCCTCCCCCTCCACTCCATGCTCTTCCAAATGTACCCTGGATATGATAAGGGAATTGGTTATGAAGTTAGGGAGAACAGATTGTGTAAAAGTCACAAGAAGACAGCTTGAATGGGAGCAGAGCTACAGATCTGTCATCAGAATAATAAATACTGGGTCTGACTTCATAGCCTGCCTGCACGCCTCGGTACCCCTCTCTAAATGCTCCTCCAGGTGTACCCCGGATATGCTATCCTTCTGAATGAATCCATACTACTTTATCCCTTTGATGTGCAGGGCTCTATTGCTTCACTGCTAGGTGTAGGATGTCCCAGAAAATAAACACACATATACACACACAAACACACATACATACGTGCATAGGGTGGATATAAAGACACACACATACATGCAGAGTGGACATAGAGACACATACATACATCCACAGAGTGGACATAGAGAGACGCACACACATGCACAGAGTGGACATAGAGAGACACACACATACATACACAGAGTGGAAATAGTGACACACACACATACATGCACAGAGTGGACATAGAGACACACACAGAGTGGACATAGAGACACACACATACATACACAGAGTGGACATAGAGACACACACATACATTCACATCGTGGACAATGTTAAAGGAAATAGTGCAAAGGATTCCTCGTTCACGTTCGAAGAATCCACGCCGGTCAACACATACGTGCGACATCACAAACGCCATACACAACGCACGCATTAGGCAACATCATGCATGAAAATGTGAAGACATCACATATGCAGATAATTAATCCCATAAAATAGCTGGTACACCCCTGGAAGACTACCAATGACATGATAAGGCATGTCATCCCATGTGTAGTATTGGGACAGTGCACTGAACACAGTCATGGGAGCACATTATTAATAAACCTATGTATTGGTCATTTTATAGGCACTTACATAATTACCCAAAAGTGCACACAGGGCAATAGGGTGGGGACAGGGGAAAGTAGCCAATGAATTACTAACAGAACCAAATAATAGAATCAATATTACAAACAAATCATGACAACACTGGGAGTGGAGACAAACCCACTATGCCCTGTGAGTGTTCCCAAAGTGCAAGGGTACAGGGAAAAGGTGTGGATTTGTTCATGTACAACAGCTCGGGGTAAAGTGCTAAGAACATGAAAGATAAATATAAGTGCAACCTCCCGTGGTGAGGCGGAGCGTGAGCAAGTGCAGTATATACACAGTTGCTTTGATGATACATGTGGGGGGTCAGGGCCCAAGGACACATAAGGGCCCTGCACATCAGGAACATTACTGTATGATTAGCACAGAAGAGAGGGGAAGAAGGAAGAGGAGAAGAGAAAGCAGTTGAGGATTATTGTGAATTTAAGGAGGTCCTGCTCAAGACACAGAGGGAGAGTGAGGATGTTACACAGAAGGCAGCACGCAGAGGAAATTGATCCACCAACAACCCTAACTATACCAAAGTGCTTCACACGCAGGAAGTTGTTGCCAGATGAAAACAGGAGTCTAGAAGGCGAGTATTTGATCAGGAAGCATTGAAGATGGAGTGGTTCCCGGCCTCAGATAGCCCTGTGGATGATACACAGGGATTACAATGTAAAATTGCACGGGTAACATTGAGTCTCTGTGGGAACGTGTGGAAGGGTACATTTACTTTGAGATGGAGGAGCCGAAATTGGGACTTCTTCACAATGTCCAGAATATGAGAGATGAAGTAAAGGCAGGGAGTCAAAGATGACTCCAAGATTCCTGGCTTTGGATGAGGGGGAAAGGGGTGAGCCCTTGGAGGAAGGATAGAGTGAATGGAAGAAGTAGGCTGCAGGGGATCCAATAGGCATACTCTCGGTTTCCATGGCATAGAAGCCAAGGTCATTTGCAGTGCTCCAGGCCAGGATGGCGTAGAGGCAGTCAGGGTGAATGATGGTGCAAGTGTGTCAGTAGGAACTTTGCTGAAGAGTTGTGTGTCGTCAGCATAGCACTCGAATTTTCAGATAAATGAGGCAATGACTTGTTGCAGCAGGGAAATGTATATGTTAAAGACGCATGGCAGTACATTTGGAGGAGGATAACATTCTCAAGCAGTTTCCCCAGGATGGTGGTGATTGAAATGGGGTGGTAGTTGGCTGCGCAGGAAGGCTCTGCAGATTGTATTGTAAGGATGGGGCACACAAGGGAGTGATTGAGGTGGGATGGAAATGATACAGCAGCAACGGAGTGGTTGCAGAGATCAGCAAGAGCAGGGGCCAGAGAGGACATGTTACCCTTGATTATTCTGGCTGAGCATTGGCCCACCTGTTTGGATGAGACCTTCATGGAGTTGAAAACTTTCGTGACTTCTTTGGGGGGAGCCAGGAGCGAAGGAGGAGAAGGAGGAATGTGGAGGGTGAGTGGTAGGGTTGGAAAATGGAGGAGGTTAGTGTTGGAAGAGCCTGTCTCAAGGAGGTTCAGTTAGTTCTGGCTCTGTGTAAATAAATGAGATGTGAGTGCATTACAAAGGGACAGTTAAGGAGTAGGTGAAGAAGATAGAGTGGATGGGCTGGCAAGTTGGCAGCACATTTTGTAGAGTGCAGCCGTGATGCAAACCACTAGAATGCAAGTTCACAAATACTCACCTCTTGCACTCCCGGTAGGACCATGCTTGGCACATACATGCACAGATGCTGATGTCAGAATGCAATGCTGGCCATCGAGGTAACTGCTATGGAAGACATAAGCAGACAACACAAAGCAATGTGATACAGCAAGCAAGGATACATGCATGCTAATAGTAGGATGCAAACCAAAAGAGCATGGTCAATGCAGACTTCATTGTCACAGCATAAAATCAGTCAAATACTGCATTCAGTCAAATGCAGCAGCATCATGCACCCAGCTGCAGTGAACTTGAAGCTGCAAATACCATGGTGCAGCATGCATGGTACGTGCATGAGAAAGCACCAACATCACTAACCCTAATGTGCTGGTACACAACATAGCATCCCTAAAAAGGTACATAAATACTCACATGTTTGTGGCTTTCAACTTGTGCTGCACAGAGTAATGGGTGATCCATAATCAAGACAGGCCAAATGTGTTGTCGATCCATAAACCCACAAACATTGCAAGGGATGTGAAGTGTCACTCATTACACATGATCAAAATGCCATGAGACACACATCAGCACAACCAGCAACACCTGTCACAGGCCACAAACAGCCGGCCATGCAACCCACTCCCAATCACCAATAAAAGGCCCACACAGTTAGAATGCCCACAATTTACAACGTGAAAACAGTGGCCCCACCAATCCATTGAAACTACACCATGCCCAGACCCATCATCAGAAGCACACCCTTTAAAACATGCACCCATCAAGAAGTACTGGTGGCCCACAAGACATGGCAATCCCAAGCGAACACACAGTGTTAGACTCCCATGCAAACCCCACATAAGTGTCTGCTAATGCCCTTCACTTACCTGTACATGGTACCCACCTGCCTTGCATAGGATGCACACCGTCGGGAGACGCTTCCCATAAATACAAGCACATGAATAGTAACATCAGCAACGACATGCACATACATGAAAACATATGATTCGCTACAGAAAATATGCAGAGACCACCCACTGCAGGAGCAACAAAGGGTGCAGAGGGTGACAGGACATAGATTGTGATCAGCCCGGGAGTGCAGTGTAACACAGCAGAGAGAGGGAGAGAGACTGACAATGAGAGGGAAGCCCAAGGAAATGTCACATCAAGGTGTACACTGCCTAGATTGGAGGTGTACAATGACATGCTCTACAGCACAGTGGGTGCGGCCATAGAGAAATTCACCAAGGTAGGTAAAACAGTGACATGAGCACTACTTAAATAACCATACTGGAATGTAAGCATGCAAAGCATACATAAGTTGAGTAAGACATGCAGCAAACATGCACACCAATGACACATGCTCTACATGCAAGCCAATGCCCATGCTTACCTGCTGACTGTGCCGGCATGGTGTGAATCCTGCATCGCCTTCACCCTGAGCTGTGTCTCCTAATCAGGTACAGGGGAGACAGCACTTGGCGGAGGGCATGGGGAGTATGGACGTAAAAGGGTACAGGGTGTCATGGGAGCAGACATTATAACAGACATAGTTACCATTCACACAGCACACATGTGTGATGTAACACAGAAACCATATTTACCTGCACATGCCATCCTGTGCACTACCATGCAAATATCCAAGTTGACCTAACTATGCATGCCTGCATGTCCACCACGGCAAACCTCATGGCCTTGAGATGTTAACAGCACACCTCAAGGAAAATGAAGAAAAATAATTAAAAATAAACCAGGAAAGTGAAACTCAAAAATAAAATGCCAACATCCGGGCCTGGGCTGAACAAAAGTATTAAAAAAAAAAAATACGAATAAAAATACAAAAATAAAAATATAAGGTGGGAGTGATGCTTGAGGCTGATCACACAGTGCCCTGGCCTGGTCCTCAGTGGCAGCGGCCATGCGTGACACTGATGAATGCACCAGCATACTGAGTGCTTGGGAGGTCACCATGCACAACCTCACGGTATGCACAGAGTTCCTCCGAAATATTCTGCCTCAATGTTAGCATCTTCAGCTCTGTCGGCCAACAACTCTTGCCTCAGGGCTTCCCTGTGTGCCCAACCCTCTGCAAGCAGGGATGCCCGCAGAGACCTCAGATCTGCCCATCGGCTTCAGATGTTGGCTTCCATGCGCAGCCTGTGGGAGCGGCATGTGGACTGCATTACCTGCAGCTGTTGCTCCACCTGTGTTTCTGGTGGGATCATGGACCTGCCACCCTATCAATGCCCTCAGCCAAACCCTCATAGGCAGCACTCTGTCGGTGTGTGGAGTGCAACATCTGCTGCTCCCAAACGGTATGCCTACGCTGCACACAACCCCCACGTGTGCGAGGCCCACAACTGCATGACCCAAGAGATCATGGCCCTTGCTGCAATGCCACTGTCTCTGGCTGCAGGACTGCAACCCTCCCTTGGACATTCTGCCCCAGGACCAGAAAGCAATACATGGGAGCATGGCATTGCATCCATAACCACCACAGACGGCCCTGACACCACTGACTGGCCTTGTTAAGGCATCCTAACGCCCTGCATCCTCTCCAACAATTGGTGCACTCACCTCCATCAGCATTGAGGACTGCACATCCAGTTCAGCATCAGAGCTACTGGAGTCCCAAGAGTCAGAATCGTATGGAGAAAGGCCCATGAGGGTCTGTCGCACCAGTGGATTCTCACGGCCTGCCACGCCTCGTCCTCCAGTGGTGGTCTGGACCACCAAAGACTCTTCTTCCTCCTCTTCCTCCTCATCTGCATCTGGTGCCTCCTCACCTGCACAAGGACAGAAAAAGACATGAGGAGTCACGTGCAACATGTCTACTGTAAACATGTTTATCACATTGCTGTCATGTAACAAAATGCAGGTCATGTCACAATGAGAGAAACAGCATCCACACACTATGTACAAGAAGCCATCTGATCCTGGCATGTGCAGACTGACAACAACATTCCCTGCTCCGGGCCATGCAGCAAGTGGACACATTGCAAACAAACATGGTCTTTAACAAGCACATTATGGCACATGGCACAGCAAACTATTGACTAATACCAGTGAAATGGGCATGGTCATGTGGCTCTGTAACATGCTATTACATGACCATGACATGTCAACAGGCAGACACACATATTCACACCCAAGTATGCATTCATCGCATGCCACACCAGGGTTGAACTGGCACATGGACTGCACACAATGGGAACATGCCCTAAGTGTGGAAAAAAGGACCCAGTCCCAGTTGAAGTATGATTGTAAGAGTAACATCTAGCCAAGGTCTGTGAAGTGGAGAGAGTAAGTAAATGCAGTTGGAGATAGGGAGAAGGTACAATGACATGTAAGAGGGACAGGGGCATGGACCCATGGAGAAGGTGGTGAGTGTGGGAGGGTAACAGGAATCAGTCCTCTCAAAAAATTGACTTTGGAGTCATTGCCATAGCAGATGCCGGGAGGTGCACAGTCTAGAAATATGCACACTCTCTCCTGGCATGCCAGGAGGCATGTTGGTAGTCCTCTTGGATGTTCTATGTAGCATGGAAGCACCTACGTACATGTGAAAATAGAGAATCTACACCATGCCGAGCATGAGGTGTAACTCGTGCTTCAGACAAAAGCACATGTCTAGCAGAGAGGAGTCACTGACATCACGGATGAAACTAACAAGAAGTTACATTCTGGTAGCATTTTGCAGATGTTGGGTGGGTATGCTAGTGTGGATTGAGTACTGTCACATGGCCATGTTCAACTGATGTACAGCACATGGGTTGTATCCACACTTGCGTGCACTGGACAGGAGTCAGTACACCACGACATGCTTTATCCAGGGCAGTCATTCAAATGCAGCCAGATGCGCAACACAATCATACATCTTGGTGATCCTTCACAACACGTACACAGGATGCACAATCTTGGTCAGTAACCGGACGTGGCCTTGTAATTTGGCAGCCCTCCCACGCCTTGCACCTGATCCAGTAGAATGAATTGGCTCATAGCGACTACATGCTGTGTGAGCTCCTCCTCCTCTGGTGACCCCCCTCCAGTTGCCAGAGCAAAGGCGAGGTTGGCACCCTACTTGGACTTGGTACGACGGGCGAGGTCATTCCAGCGCTTCACTGCCTGAGCAGCAGTGCATTTCTCAAACCCTAAGGCATTTATCTCATCCGTGACATGCTGGTAATGCCCCATACGCTGAGCATGTGTATGTGTGCTCTCCGGTTGCAGGCACATGTCATGGTGGTGCATGGTCACGTAGTCCATGAGGATCTGGAGTTCTCCATCATGGAAGTTCATCTTCCTCAAGGTGCCAGTGTCATGTGCCGTGCCATGGGGTTGAGTCTGTTCCTGCTGTGCAGGCTTTGCTTTCTTGGCATGTGGTGTTGGTGTTGACCCTGTGTGGCTGGGACCACTCTGGTCTCCAGATGACGGACCACTAGTGCATGCCATCACCCTTTGTGGCTGGGACAGCTGCATCTGCAGGCTGGTCCCAACCCTGGCCATCTCTGCCACATTTCCATAGTGGGGCCTTTCTACTCATGTTCCAGGTGTAAGAGATCAATTGAAAAGATATGATATAATATGGCATTTGTAACGTGCCTATACAAAAGTGTTTCAAGGCGCAACGAGGCAAGCCAGGGGGAACAGAGGGAGGACAGTGAAAACGATCTTACTATTGAGATTGTTTAAGTGCATGGGAGGGGTAGGGGAAAAGTGCCAGGGGAAAGGGGAGAGGGTGGTGCAGTACATGGGATCAAAACAATAACAAGAAGTGTGGCGCACTATTTCACTGGGGTGTGGCCTGGGCTTGCGAGGTGAGGCGCAGGATTTCGCTGGGATACGGGCTGCTCTTGCTTGGGAGGGCATGCGTTTTCTCTGGGGTGCAGCCTGGGATTGCGAGGTGAGGTGCGCAATTTCTCTGCGGTACTGGATGATGGCCAAGGGTGGCCCTGAAGCTTGTGCTGTGTTAGTCCTTTGGCTTGCTTTTTGGTGTGTGTGGAGGCGTGTTGTAGGCATTCCTCGTGCAGCTTCTAGTGACTTGCGCGACGGCTAGTAATTCTTCTTGGAATCCATGAATACGCGTTCCGTTCAATAGGTTTTTCTGTGCCAAGGCTGGCACAGGCTCCTTCTTGGCGCGCAGTCCTTGCACCATTTCTGCGCCTCATTCCATGAATCGTGCCCACAGTTTATGCAGATGTCATATCTAATACTAATCCATTTTCCTTAATTGTTGTTTTACATATAAGTAACATATTACAAAATTCAATGGTACTCATTATATTTACCGTTAAAGTACTACAGACACTACCAGGATTCAAAAACTGGCAATCCTTTAAGGGGTATCATTAGTCCTTATAGACCGATGGAGGGGTCATTTTCACATAATAATGGCTCAGCCTTCACATTTTTTGCTGAGGGACGTGCATTGGGGAAGGATCATGATTCAGTGATCATGATGACTGCTGCCAAGAGCCAATAAGACTATATGCTCCTGGCTTGGAATCTTGGATTTACAATCTACACAAAGGATTGAAATGAAGTTCAAAGAAAAAACCTTAAAAACCAATCCAAAATGGCTATCAAGCATGCAATGGTAATATTTAGAGCCCATTATGAGATGGCTGCCATGCAAGGGTAGCTAGGCGGCTGTGACATGTAAGAGCATTCATTGTTTATAGGGCACTGGCATGCTTATTATGGTAAGTGCAGGGGTCTTGTGGTTGGGGGAAGCGGCAGGGAGAAACGGAGGTATAGACCATCAGCTTTGGGAAGTTAGAATGTTCAGAATGCAGTCGACGCCAGAGATTGTACCACACATAACACAAATTCTGATTGGCTGCACTGAGGCTTGTAATAGCTGCCGAGGGCTAATCTCACTTACAAGTAATATTGTATTGGTATTTCCCCATTCTGCCCTGCGGGGTAAAGAGGGTAGAAAAGCCTCCGACTCATTCATCCTGTTGGCGCATATTAGACCCTCATAGTTTTGGTTCTAAAGGCCCAGGTAGAATTGTGCAAGATGAATGGGGTAAACAAGTCATGTCTGGTGTTTTTAAAGATATATCCTTCCATGTATGTTAGAGTAGGTAGTAGAGATGTCATTGTGATCATTGCAATGCACACATCTGAAATCTGTTTAGACAGCACTGCTTAAAAATGCAACTATGCACTTAAAGCGTGTTAATGAACAAAAGAGGTTCCTATAGGAACATCAGATTTGTAGTGGAAACCAGCTTCCATACAGAGAGATTAGGCTGCCTGATGTTATTTCTCAGACATCGAGAGAGACGCTTTTGAGTTAGCACTCATTTAACCATGTAGCTCATTGAAGATAATGAGGAGCTAGATAGTTCATCCTGCAACATATATGTAGTTTAGCTGGGCTAAGGGTGTGTGTGCATTTCAGACAACCCCCGTATAGTATTAAGGCTGGAGTTAGTCAGTATGCCAGCAGCGTAGGCCTCAGGCCTTCTATTTTATTTAGCATCTAGAATCCTGTTCAATGGCCGCTGCATGGCTCGCGGAAGTGTTCTGACGACCTTGGAAAGGGAACATTAAGATAGCCGGAGTGGCAACATATTCCCAGGAATTGTTGACACATATGCCCAAAGATTGTTGATATGTGCGTTTGGGGTACATGAGGCGTTACCAAAGACATTATTATTGTTATTGAATCTTGATTAATATAGGGAGGTACCCAGGACTCCTGAGTTAGAGGCTTATGGTGGTTTGTTCGCCTATGGATGACCTAATGAACATTTAGTAAGGAGCGGATTTTCTAGATTGAAAAACCTATAAAAAGCATATATCAATCCCGTCCACCATCAGGGGAGGGGCTGATGCAGAAAGGGGGTGGTAAGCTTCGGATGTTTGTCTGAATGCCATGCTGGTTTATGAATATACCATGTTACATGTTTCATGCTGACTTGGATGTGCGTATCTTTCATGTGTGATATTACACTATGCACTGTACCCTGCTTTTTCATATTAATGTCCATTCTGATTGTGATGCTGTCATTGTGCCTATTTTTTATTTGTATTATTTGTGTTTTAGGTATGCATCATGCCTCTCACAACAAGACAATCAAAAAAAGAAAAATATTTCCTGAAACATATATCCATATTCTTATCAATTACAATGTCATATATAAAAAGTTAGTTCATAATGGTCGCTGGACCTAGTGTACAAATATAAAACCCCATATAAAACACAAAAATAGAAAACTTCAAACAAACATCTTTTTCACACTAATTGATGTAAATATCATTTAAAATGACACCTCCTTGTACTACAACCTGATCCATTAGTTTACAAATTCCTATTCAAAATGTTACTAACGCCAATACTAAGGACACTTGTATTCCATTCCTCAGACGTTCCTATAGGGTCTGGGATATAACAGCAGAAGTAGATGATATAAACGGGCCGACACATCTTATCCTGAGTAACGTTGAAAAGGGACATCCAATACCCTCATGATCCAGGGTCTCAGTACACTCGCTCTTACATCGTCCGCAGGATCTTAGTTCTATAGGAATTTTCCATTTAGGGCCAATTACCTCCAAAGTAGGGAGACAATTGAGGCGAAATCTCAAGTACCAGGTTCTATACAACTGGGAAGGGAACTTCTTCAGGTATGGTTCAATGCCTCCTTTAGTTACATACCAAACAGACTTTCGTCTGTACAGTTTTAGTCCATAATTTTGTCACAATGTAAAAATGTTTGGCTTGCAACCCGATATCTGTCTTCATCATTGAGATCCACCATTGTCATGACCCCAGCAAACCTTTTTCTACATTTCCATAGATACCTGTTAGAATCAAATTTCAGAGTCTCTCCCAAAAGGAACCCTAGACTCAGATATTCCATGTTAATTGAATATTTGTATTCAGAGAAATGCATTTATTAATACACTCGGTCAACCAAGCTTGCAAGCTCATCTCTAACCGTATGACACTGATTGGAACGCATCTAGATATATCAAGAACTTCCCTCCAAAAACCACCTTCTAAAATATCAAAGTGTTTCCTATTGGGAAGAAAAGCATTCTGGATCCATATAGTATCATTGGGGACAACTTAATGACATCAAACTATATTAGCGGATATAGTGAATAGGCACATAGTCTATTTTTTATGGATTTCATCAAAGAAATACTTGCTCTTGTTTTATTAAGCAGCTTTTCTTTGCGTACTTTTAAAAAGAATATATTAGAAAAGGTGTAGCCTAACAAACAAAATGTCTCCACTTCTTGTATAGGTATCTCATTTATGACCTAATGGAAGTGCTGTCTCCGCTTCCTGCTACTAATTGTCATGATAAGTGATTTAACCGGATGTATGACTCACTTCCTGTCACTCAGGTATGAAGCCACTCCATTCAGTGAGCGTTGCCATCCTGCGGGTGTCATATCAAGCAGGAGTAGGTCACCTGCACAAGCTACGCAAATGATTCTTTCACCATTCTGTTGCGGAGGGTACACATCCCACTTCAATCTGTATTCCCACAAATGTGCAATATATGCATTAAAAAGTAGCAGTGCAATTACACACCCCAGGTGGACTTGCTTATTCACCTTTTTGGTACGTCACAAATCTCCCTCAACATTTAGTCTAACCCTCACCTCATTGTTTGAGTCGAGGAGTTCTGACATTTGTAGCAAGCCTGGGTCTACAACCCACCACCCCAACTTCTCCCACAATATGGATCAGTCTACCTTGTTGAATGCAGAGGAGAGGTCCTGGCTTTCCACATAAGACATCCTACTAGTTGCCAAGGCCATGCAAGAGGAGAGTACCATAACACTCATCGCCGTCCTAATACCTTTCCTATATCCCATCTGAAAGGGGCTATATTATATCTTTGTGTTATTTCTGTCCACCCATTGAGATCCTTCCTTTGAATTTCTGCATTGCTATGGAATGACTTCATAGCCTTTAGAAGTGAAATGACTCTCCCTACAGAACAGCTGGGAAGCCAGTAAATGATGCTTCCTTTAAGGTCTGGCTATTGGATCTGCCAAGTATTTTGTGATAGAAGTGTTCAGTGACTCATTTAATGTGAGGATCGGAGTTGTGGTTACAGTGGAGTCAATCTGAATTGTACCTCAGAAAAGCTAGTGAGAATTATTGAGGGATATTGTTGTGACAAATGTAAATGAGCTTATTTTTATACAAACCGAGGTTGGTTTTCTTGTCTCCTGCAGAATCACGGATGGTGGCATGTGCTTCAGAGATGTGTTGAAATATGCTTTTTAAAGCATGGCCTGGTTTGATACTATATATTGCCCCCTCTCCTCAGTGCATTAGGCCCGGTCAAATCATGGACTGAAATTGGTTTCATCTGTAAGTACCTTGCAGGTTTAGATTTCCTCATCTCCTGTGCCCAAGAAAAATGCTGATGCCCATTCATTAAAATGTATAGTGAAAGCGAAATCACCCTTGCCCACAGGAACAGAGTGAGAAACCCTCTTCTCTCCTTACTCATGGGATGGTAGACTTCTCCTAAAGATCGCGACAGGGAGCATCCTTGTCCCCGCTGGGATAACAGGTGATATCTATTGATATCGGGGCCTCTGGACGGCAGGATGTTCCACCTGGATTACGGAGTCTTAGACAGATGTTCAGTGGCGGCTGGTCAATTCTTTCATTTGGAGGGGAATACATATTTTACACAAATATGCAAGATTGACCGAGCGTGGCGCAGGAGCCTGAGCCTACCAAGGGAGATTTGTGGGGTGGGGGTTCTTCCCCCATGAATTAATAATGAGTTAAATGTGCATTATATAGCATATTTTCTGTGACAAATTGGGCAAAACGCCAATCAGTTTTGTAGGGTAACTCATGACCAACAAGGTACAGGAGCCTTTCCAAACACATTTTCATGATGTCTTTCCCCACAATAAATGCCAGTATATAAAACAACTTTCACAATGGCAGTGACCATACCGTTCAATGCTATTTGCACCAATATATGACAGTATTCCCATCTAAGAACAGATACATGTTCACTTTGCACCAAGTGGGCCGAGAGGATAGCTATGGGCAGCGTGTTTGTCTTGGAAGCAATTGACCGTGTTATAAAAAATTAATAGTTAATGTGAGTAATGATAACTTAGTAATGAAATCATGCTCAAGCTGGCCCGGCCAATATACGCCAATATCACCACATAAGAACATTCTCCTGTTGGCTTTTCGATAAAACATGTCATGTGACAATAAGAATACATGTCCAAACATGATGCACCAATCTAGGACAGTGTACATGGGTAAGAACACTTATAATGTTTGCTTTATCACAGATGCTCAGTAAGAAACGCCAAGCTTCAGAAAGATATTATGGCTATTTTAGCTGCACCAAAATGCTGGACTTGACTAGAGATAAAACGTATCACACTTGCTTTATCACAGATGTCCAAAGCTAAGCCATATCTACAGCTACATAGAGTCAAAAGGCATGATCCTCACTGACAGTGAGTCTCCCCTAAAGAAGCTGGAGACCAGCTCTGAAGGTGCAGGGCCACAAGACAAAATCATTAGTCAGCCAGAAAGCCTGTACACACACATAACTACTCCTTAGAGGAATTCACTGTTAGTGAACAACTTTAACAGATGGAATAATCATCATTTGAAATGTACCTCCAGGCCCTCACTTTATGACACAGCTTACACGGGTTTGAGTGGACACTGCACTGAGAGGAATCACAGAAGTACTTACTGCAAGTTGTGCTGCAGAGTGCAGTTACATATCACACTCGCAGTCACATAATTAGAATTTTTCTCAATCAGAGTCGATTCGACTGACTCATTAAAGTTCACTGAGTTCTCACAATGACATTATTTGATCTTTTACAAGCAGCACCAGCACAGGAGGTTTTTTTTGACTCAAGAAAAGTACCTCACTCCAAATCCTGTCTCTAACATAGGGTGGGGTGGAGTCGGAAACTGTAAGCCCACCCCAGCCTGTATAAGCGGCTAGGGGGCAGGGTAAAATACGCAATCAGTGCCTTGGGGGTGTTTCAATTTTAACTCCCCTAGGCCTCCATTTGAGTTAAACTTGCAGGACCTTTGATGTCTCTGCCGGGCTCAAACTGCACTGATCATGTAGAGTGGGGAAGGCTCTTGGGAACGCTCTCCCCACTGGACTTACAGTGCAGCCACGAGTGACGTGACGAATAAAAGAAGCGGCCTCAGGCGCTGCGTCACTGACTCATGCTGGCCTGCTGCCTGCTGCGAGGCGCATCAATGAAAATGAAAAGTGTAATCACAGGTATTAGTGAGAGAGTCACTCTTTCATTTGGTGGAGCACCGCACATACTGCCCCAATGGGCCAGCCACCCCTGCAGATTTCAATATCTTGAATGAGTATTTAAAGTTTGCAACAAGTCCGCCCTGCAGGATTACAAGGATGTGTAGAGGCTAAAGCACCGACTCAGCCCTCACACTTCTACACATTAAGAGTGAACTCAATCATGAAGGTGAAACAAGCACAGATAAGAGATATTCCTCGTGTGCCTTTTGTGGTTTCGTGGGCCGAGGGAAGGCAAAAGAGGGGTGTGATCGTGAAACATTTGCAACCCAAACAGCAAAGTATAACAGTTCAAAATAAATGAATGTGCAATCAAGGTTCTACAAAAATACATATACATATTTTAATTAGACACACCTTATGCAATAAGTACATAGAAAACACTGCAAAAACCCCACCCCTGTGAAAAGAACACAGAATATGCATAGATAGCAAGATGCAGCACACTGGGTAGTAAGACAGTGGGAGAAAGGCAGATAAAAAACACAATGTTCTTTAGCACCAGGTAATAAAGTGACCTAGTGAGTCTCTAGGGCCCAAAACTAGACCAGGGGGGCATTTATCAGACCATAGTACCTTTGATGTGTCTTGGTGGTTGGACAATGACAAACCAGGCTTTTTAGTGATGTGCTGGTGGTTTTTTCAGGATCGAATGCAGCAGACACATCAGTGCAGATGACTAGCAGATGTCGTGCCAGGGTCGAACTGAAGGTTGCTGCAGTCAAACTGATGCTCAAGCGATGCGGATGGTGGAAATCGCCAGGGTTGTTTCGATGGTCGAGGTTCGATTGCAGGCAGGCTGATGTTAGGATGTGCATGGCGAGTCAGTTTGAGGCTTTTCTCAAAGGTCGCAAAAGAGCAGGGTTGTTTTGAACATTGACTGGATCGTTGATGAAAATGCTGTCCCTTCGAACGGCAGTTCGAGTGGTGCTGGTGCAGCAATGCTTCTTAGTTTGATCCGAGGGACCGACATGCTTCAGCTGGCGTGATGTGGCAGTGAACTGGTTTGAACATGTGGGACACCGGTTCGAAGGTCGAAGATTGCCAAGGGCAGCTCTTGAAGATCCTGTTGTTTTGATCGGGATCGAACTGACTTGAATTATGCTTCGCAGTTGTTTGACAATGGAATTGCAGGGACCCTGGTTGTCTTACACTCAGCTGCTGTGAGTCCCACTCCAAGGTCTCCGGGGGAAGAGCAGTCCAGGTGTTTGTGCTCCCAAACATGGGGGAGGCTGGTACACACCTGTAGGATTCCTTCAGCACAGCAAAGGCCTGTGTTCCAGTGTGGCTGGCAGACAGGCAGGTCTTGATCCAGCAGCAGGTCATGCCAAAAGGCCCTGGGGATGGTTAGGAAGCAGAGCTTGTCTCTGCCTTGGACTATTTGTCTTTACCTTACAAGGAGACTACTTTGGAAAGGACTGCTCTCCCAACAGGGTCCACGCACATTCTCCTTTGCAGGCTGAAGTCCAGAGATGAATCAGAGAATGAACAGAAAAGACCTTCTTTTAAAGGCAAAATCAAACGAGGGGTTTTACTAAAGAAAGCCTTTCTAAGGGGTCTAATCCCTGTCCTCAGAACAAGTGGACTTTGCCTTCTGACATCATACTCAAAGTGCTTTGTGTTAAAGGAAGTGGACGGGACTGGAAGGAAGAGTGATATAGAGAGAAAACAAGATGGTGGAATCTACATCTAGCTGGTCTTACCTCCCCCTGTCTACACTAACTACATCCCCTTCCCTTGTCAATAGCATCAATGACCCTTTTGATATGCAGCACCCTGCTGTGAGGCTTGTCTCTTTGGAATCTGGCGGCCCTTTGATTCCTGTTTCCCAGGTCAGCTCATGCTGGGAGGTTGGCTCACTGGAGAGAGGTATTACCCGACCCTGCAAAGGATCAGAAGGAGAGTCATAGCTATCAAGTTTCCTGCCCTGTCATATGTCAAGGCCAGGCCCTCTGACCAGAATACACATACCTTTCCAAAGATAGGCTGGCCTCACAGTGCTGACACAAGTATAATATCAAATATGTGTGCCCTTTGATTCCTGTTTCCCATGTCAGCTCCTGCTGGGAGGTTGGATCACTGCAGAGAGGTGTTACCAGACCCCATAAAGGATCAGAAGGTGAGGCATAGCCATCAGGTTTCCTGCCCTTTCACTTGTCAAGGCCAAGACATATGACCAAAATATACATAACCCTTCTAAAGCTAGGCTTGGCTCAAAGTGCTGACATATGTACAAAATCAAATTGAGGCGGCTTGAATAATTATGAGAGATACAAGTCACCATAGCTTAAAAGCAGCTATGGCTTATATTTAAAGTTTCAACTGCCACTAGTATAGTAGCTCACATAGTTATGAGGTTTTGAAAGCAGGGGTGCATGTCTTAAATGCAGCCCTTGTGCAGCAGAGAGTTGGATTTCACTCGAGCAGTCAAAAGGGCACCATTGACACCGGAACTTGCTCTGTGCCGCTCGAGTGCAGGCACTACAGATCAGGATACTGATGAAGCCGGGCAGAAGTGTAAATTATGCTTTTGCCATGGAGCTTAGGAAAGGGGGGCCTGGTTGGCAGGTCACCTTTTCTGAGATGGAATTACCAGCACCATTTTATTAATATAAATCAGAAAAGCCAGGGTTTCCACACCCTTGCCATGTGGCAATTCATCACAGAGGTACGTGAAGATTGAAATTGAATTCTCTAGCCTGTACTTGGCAAGTGGAGAGTATGCAATACATTTGTCATTCTGGCCCCATTGCATGACTCTTGGCTTGTGCAAGGCAGACCGTTTTGCGTCTCAATTACACAATGAGACCTGGAGTGCCCAGAGTCTGCAAAGACAAACGGGTAAAGTAAATCCCAGAAATGCTCTGCTTCTTTCAAGATATAACATCGAGAAAACAGCCAAGGAAAGAGTGGCCCAAAATACTTCACTCTTGCCATGGGGGATCAGAGATATTCTTTTATTCGACACATGGTTCTCAATATCCTCTAATGCCTATCTAATTTCATTAAAGTCGACGACTAATAGTCAAAGCTGAGCTGCACTATAATATAGATAGAATACCAAAAGCTCGTATCCATCTATTGTGCTAGAAAAATGACCTATCTTTGGGTTAGACAGGACCGTTCCCCTGCCAGACGTATACATTGAATGATTTGGCAAGGCCAACGAAAAAGCTCCATTCATACTAATTTGTACTTTAGCATGGTAAATTGAAACATAAATCTATCTATGATATTTATTCATTGGGGGTTTGTAATGGGTACAGATGCTTGCCATGCTGCTTAACCCTTTATTGTGTTACGTGAAGTCAAAATTAAAAGGGACTTTGTGAAAGCCATCTGTAAGGGGCACCTACATATCCAAATATGTCAATGTATTTTCCTCTCTTTTGAAAATAAAGTTTGAGAACAGAGTAGTATTTTCAGTGGTCAGGCCAGTCGGCAAAATAAAGTAAGTGTTGATGATTTCCTTAATCCCTGCCAATAGACTGTACTTGTCAATGTATCTAATATGTTAGGGGAAAGTACAGGATGTTGCACTGCCTCCAAAGATTGGAATTCTATGCTGAGTGCCTCTGCCTGTGATCATCTGAAAATTGGAATTGTCACAGATCCTCCATGCAAATGGCTTCATTTCTAGTGCAAAGGGGATATAGGCAACAACACATGCCTGTCATGTACCTTGTGACTGGGCTAACCTGGTAGACCTCATGACTATGACGGTAAGAGTCAGGAAGGTTCATGTACAAAGCAACAGTGCATTTAAGCAGCAGGGGACTAAACCCCAAACTCTTAACATTGCTGACTGTAACCGGACCGCACACTTGGAAAGACAAGGGCCCCCTCAGATCTTGCCCTAGAAGTGGATCTACAATTTCCCAAGGCCTACTGGCTTCTGGATCTACCACACGCTTGGTATGTTAATTACCCTCTCAACTGTTAAGCACTCACTTATAATGCATAATCGTATTGAGGCTCTTGAATTCCATTTCTGATGTCTCACAGAAACACAGGAAATGGCAGTGATAGTTCCGCGGCCTCTATTTACATAAGGATTTCCTGTTCATTTGAAAATTCCACTTCATGATGGTCTCTTCATGACAATGATTCATTTCTCCTGGCCATCATCTACAGAAGGGCAGCCTTCAATTCATCCTAAATGGAAGAACTGGCTCCTCTAACCCAAGTTCTACAAACAGTTTCCAAAGCAATACTGTTTCCAAGTTCCTTCTGCCTGTTGGTGCATGTCAAGATTAACAATCAGCCCTCTGAAGTCCTATATGCCATGTGTTAGGCAGAATTATATGCAGTACCCTTTGGGAACACTACACACAATTAAGACTACAAGTGACAGTACAAATTCACCTTTGGTACACGCCTGTACTACACAGTATAAGTGGTAGCGATGGCTGAGCAGCCAGACTTATCTCAAGAGCAAGTGAGCAGTATCAATAGTTACACAACAGACAGCAATTACTATGATTCAAACAAACACTGACTCAGGGTTTCTGAGTAAAAGAAGATACATTTATTTACACATCAGTTGCATAATATTTCACTAAGGTATAGCAGTTTAAAAATCACACTCTTAATACACCACACCACTCCCAATAGGTTCCAGGCAAGTTAAGCTCACAAATGAAGTGGGAGCAAAATGGCACTCCAGAAATTTAAAAGGGAGGGAAAGACAAAGTTATGTAGAAATTGAACAGCACCGACAGGTAAGTAAGCAGGGTAATCTAGAAAGAGGAACTACAGTGATGGAATCAAATCAAAAAGGCTTAGGGCCAAAGTCAATAGGTCAAAAGTCTTTTGCTCAAGATCACACAGCTCAGGGTAGTTCGCGGTTAAGTCTTTGCCAAGAATTCCGGAGGAAGTTGGTCGGCAGAAAAGTTAGTTTAAAGAGTAGAGAAGGACAAGCCCTCGGATTGGAGAAAGATTTCAAACACTTTCACCGCGGTTGAACGAAACGAACAACCGGATTTGTACAGTACCTTTAAATAGAGAAGAAGCTGTAGCTGAGGCGGACGTTCATGGCAGTTTCTGAAGGCTCCCGGTTTCTGAAGCGACTGTCGGACTGACATGAAGTAGGAAGACTGGAGGGTCCTGCACTGCCCAGGGAAGAAACCAGCAGCAGAGCAAAGCAACGAATAAAAGGTCTACACCTTAAAACCCAAGCAGGGTTCGACCTTCCTGGCTATCTGGCCCACTGTAGCTCTGTACAGCGAATACAACCAGAGGAGGGAGTCCTGGCTTGCAGTTTGGGCAAACTGGTTGGTCCCACCAGCTCAGGGGAAGAAGATTCCTGGAGGATCTTCTCTGTCGTTGGAGTTCGAGGATTCAGACCTGCATCAGGGCTTCGCTGGGTGGTTCAGTCGTGGTAGGGGTCCTCTTCCGTCAGCTCCTCATCAGTTCTTTCGTTCCAGTGGCGACTCTGCCTTTCCAGACCCAGAGACCTGCTTTTTATGCAGTTTTCCCCCATTCACCCAGCCTGGCTGTCAATCACACAGCAGGGTGGCTGTCCCGCCAGGACAGTCACCACAGCCAATCAGTTCAGAGTGCGACATGGGTCTTCAAGGAGACCCTGTGAAGGGAGTCCTAAACCCCTCCCTCACATCCTATCCCCCCCAGACATACAGGCGCCGAAGGAGGGCTTCTGCGACGAAGCCAGCGAAAAGACAGTGAACAAAGGAACCAAACCTGGTTTGGCGCGCAGAGTAAAACACGAGAAAGACTTTTTCAAAAAGAAATGGCGAATAAACCCAGCCGGAACCGAAATAAAACATATATGGTCTAGCAGGTTTAAGTTTGAGGCTACCAAGATAGCCTAAAACAATACCAAGGTTATTTAAGATAACCGCGGTAGGAAAAATAGGGTAGTTACCACTGCCACCAGCCAAGTCTTGATGAAAAGGGAGCAAAACAATGCTCCAAGAGAAACAGACAAAAGGGATAAGTATTAACCCTTTCCAGTACTCTATGTAAGATAGGGTGTACTGGGTCTGTGGTTTTACAGAGACTAATAAAGTTAATGGCAAATTTATATGTTCTGGGAGACAGTAGTGATTCCCAGAAAATGGAGTCTGAGTTGGGAAGTCTAAAAGACAACCCTGTGTCACTGCACTGAAGGTGCTGTGTAACACACAGTAAAAAGATTGCCTGTGGAGTAGGTGAGGCTCCACAGTCTATGAACACAAAAATGTTAAACACACACAGCAAAACACATGTAAGAGTGGGAAAAAAGGCTCACACTCTTACCAGGTGAAAAAAATAAATCCTAGAAATCCAGCAAAGCTGCTGAGGGACTCAGTAGGTAAGGGAAATTAGCCATTAAGGAGAATTCTACCTAACACTCGCTCCCCACCCCCCCCCCAGACTAAGGGACAGGAGGATTTAATCCACTCCTGGATGAATCTCTACCTCTAGTCGGTGAAAAACATCCTAGAGAGACCATCAGCATTTTGGTGGTGACATCCTGACCTGTGCTCAATGGTAAAATCAAACCCTTGGAGGCAGATTGACCATCTTAACAGTTTTGGGTTCTTCCCTTTCATTTGCATCAACCATCTCAAGGGTTGGTGGTCAGTCTGAATATTAAAAGTAGAACCATACAAGTATGGCCTAAACATCTTCAGAGACCACACAATGGCAAAACATTCTCTCTCAAAAGTTGCCCACCTTGTCTCAGGTTCCTTCAGTTTCCTGAATGGGGTGCTCCCTACCTTTCTCAACCAGTTGACTAAGGACTGCACCTATACCTGTATTGGAAGCATATGTTTGCACAATGAAGGGTTGGTGGTAGTCAGGAGCTCTTAGAACTGGAGCTTGAAAAAGGGCTCTTTTCAGGCTTTGAAAGGCCTGATTGCACTCCTCATTCCATTTGACCTTTTTGGGGAATTTTGGAGAGGAGATTACATTCAGTGGAGAAGCTATGGTCCCATAGTTCTCAATGAAACTCCTGTAATACCCAGTGAGGCCTAAAAAGGCTCTCAACCGGGTTTGAGTAGTAGGTGTTGTACAATTTTGCACAGCTTCTATCTTGCTGGGCAATGGCCTGATTTCGCCACTTCCTACCCCATGACCATGGTAGACCACTTTACTCTGACCAATTTGACATTTGCTTGCCTTTATGGTCAGTTGGGCCTGCTCAAGAGCCTACAAAACATATCCTGGTGAAATCAAACCCTTGCAGGCAGATTGACCATCTCAGAAGTTTTGGGTTTTCCCCTTTCATTTGCATTAACCATCTCAAGGGTTGGTGATCTGTCTGAATTACAAAAGTAGATCCATACAATATGTCCTAAACCACTTCAGAGACCACACAATGGCAAAACATTCACACTCTATGGCTGCCCACCTTGTTTCTGGTTCCTTCAGTTTCCTACTGATGAAGCAAATGGGGTGCTCCATACCTTTCTCATCCAGTTGATAAGGACTGCACCTATACCTGTATTGGAGGCAACTGTCTGCTCAATGAATGGTTGGTGATAATCAGGAGCTCATAGGACTGGAGCTTGACAAAGGGCTTTCTACAGGTTTTCAAAGGCTTGAGTGCACTCCTCATTCCATCGAACCTTTTTAGGGAATTTTGGGGAGGAGATCACATTCAAGGGAGAAGCTGCGGTCCCTTAGTTTTCTACGAAATTCCTGTAGTACCCAGCGAGACCTAGGAAAGCTCTCACTTGGGTTTGAGTAGTAGGGGTGGCCCAGTTTTGTACAGCTTGTACTTTGCTCGGCAATGGACCTATTTCACCTCCTCCTACTTCATGACCAAGGCAGACAACTTTGCTCTGACCAATTTGACATTTACTTGCCTTTATGGTCAGATGGGCCTGCTCAAGAGCCTGCAAAACATATTCTAAGTGATGAATATGTTCTTTCCATGTAGGGCTGAACACTGCAATGTCATCCAAGTATGCCATGCAGAAGTCCTCCATCCCATTCAGAACTTGATTGACCATCCTTTGGAATGTAGCAGGTGCATTCTTTAGTCCAAAAGGCATAACCTTAAACTGGTAGAGGTCTGCTGGGGTTGAGAATGCAGTTTTCTCCTTGGCATTGTCTGTCAGGGCTATTTGCCAATAGCCTGACGTCAGATCAAATGTACTGAGGTACTTGGCTGAACCAAGTCTATCCACCAGTTCATCTGTCCTTGGCAAAGGATGGGTATCAGTCTTGGTGACTGCATTTAGAGCTCTATAGTCCACACAGAATCTCAACTCCTTGGATCCTGCCTTTGGTACTAGAACAACTGTACTAGACCATGGACTTGTAGAGGGCTCCATAACCCCGAGATCAAGCATCTTGTTGACCTCTCCTTTGATGTGGGATCTCACATGTTCTGACATTCTGTAACCTCTGGTTTTCACAGGTAAACAGTCACCAGTGAGAATATCATGCTGGCCCCAAGGGTCAAGCCTGGTGATAGTCAAAACAAGGAGGCAAACTGATTTAACATAACTTTGCACTCCTCTTGTTGTTCAGAAGTCAGTTGAGAAGAGAGATTAACTCCTTCTATTTTCTCATCCAAAGGTTGGCCTCTGAGTTCACTCTCCTCTTCCTCTTGAGCTGAAGCTAGAAGCAAAGCTCCCACTTATGGTCTCGAGACATATGCCTTCAAACGGTTGGTGTGAAAGACTCTGGGAGCCTCCTTAGGTCTGCCTAAATCCACCAAATAGTTCACCTCTCCAAGTTTGCCCACAACCTTGAAGGGTCCTATCCATTTGTCCTGCAAGGCCCTCTGCCTTGTTGGCACCATAACTAACACAAGCTGGTCTTGAGTAAACTCAACCATGTTGGCCTTCTGGTCCTGCCAATGTTTGACCAGAGCCTGACCTGCTTTTAAGTTATCACTAGCTTCTGCCATCATGTGTGACATTCTCCTTTGTCCTGATTTGTCCCATGTGGAACAAGGTAACTCAACAGCCATGGTCCACCCAGTGGTAACAACCGGATGGCTACATCAAAGAGTGTGAGAAACAATGACTCCAACAAAAAACCAAACTCATTGACAGAGTAATCACTGGCAGTGAAGCAAACACATGTCCACCACAGCATGTTAGGCATCTGGACACAGGGGTTAGTCTGCCCTGGGATGCAGGCACAAGCTGGGTCATTGATTGCAACCATACACTTTGTGCAAACCCACTGTTAGGTGTCATGTGTGCCTTTGAGTTGCCCTTGGATGCAGGGGAGGGAAAGGGACACCAAGTGAGGAGGTGAAGGTCTGGGTAGTGGAAGTACATGTGTGGGAGCTTTCTGAAGGATGAAAGTGGGCAAGAGGGAGAGAAGAGACAGAGTGATGATTGTGTCGCTGCAGAGCTGAGAGAGAGAGAGAACGAGGAATTGGGGAGCAAGGAGGAGTCTGTGGATGGTGGAGAGATGAGGATAGAGATGGGGGCTGTTACAGTGGGTGAGGGCAGAGAGAAGGGGGTGTAGAGAGGAAGACAGAGACAGAAGGACAGGTTATGAAGGCAGCAGGGTCAGACAGCCTGGAAGGCACATCGATGGAGAAATAGCACAGGCTGTGGGTGAAGAAGGACAATAGGGGGTGAGGGTGAAGGGCAGACTGGGAAACAAAGGCCACCTGTGAAAATGGGACTCCTCAGCTTATCATCACAAACACAACATGGTCAACACGCCATGGCATGTAAACCAGAAAGAGTCCCATGTTTACAATATCCATGCAAATAAGACTGCTCCACCCCCACTCCAGGCCCTGCACAACCCACCACATTTCATAGACAGGTCATCACTCCCCAGCTGTTGCTTCCCCCTCAAATATATCACACACCGAAGAAGGGTGCAGAGATCATAGGGTGTACTGCAAACATTTGCATGGACAACAGATGAACAAAACCTGTGGGGAGGGGATGATGTTCCACATGCATGTGCCCACAATGTACATCCACATTCAGTCACTCACAGTGCTGGATTAGAACAAGACGTCATGGAAACAAAAGTCATTCAGGAGGAGATAACATACAGAAAAAAACAATAAACGAGTGGCTTTTATGGGGAAAACAACACAGGTTAAGGCTGACAGGGGTCGACATGTGCAAACCAGTACCAACCCAGATCGTCCAAGTGTGCTAAACCAGTCCTGTGGAGTGAATGGACACATACAGCCGGGTCTGCGTTTCCCGAGGCAAGGTCACGATGGCGAGCAGCTGAGGTCTTGGTGATCTGTGAATGGATGTGTATGTGAAACATGCAGTTGTAGCAGGGCAGGACATGTGAGCGGATAAGGGTGAAGAATGAGCTCTGGGACAGGTTGAAGAATGAGCTCTGGGACAGGTTGAAGAGTAGTGTGGACAGAGAGTTCACCTGCAGGACCCCCGTAGGAGACATGGCGTTGGAGGGAGAAGAGTGGTAGGAAGAAGATTTGAGAACAGCCAGCGAGGCAAGACGTGAACAACCAGAATGCCAAGTCCAGATTTCCATAGATTTGAGTCTGAGATTGAGGATTCTGTCGTAGAATGTGTCAAAGTCTGCCAATGGCTCATAGGGGATTAATGCTGCACAGTCTCCTGAGTATACTGTCCTTTCTGGAAGTGCAAAAAGAAAACCAATGTACATGCTTGGATGTTCAAGGGGACATACACACACAAACATTGGAACACACTCAGATCTGCACTGACAGTCACCATCCCAAAATCATACGACCCATCAAAACCCTATGTGGGCCACTGCATGCTGACATTGTTGTGCACACTGAACCAGCCTTTGGCATAACTGACCGTGCACAGCCTTAGCTGCCCTGATGTGAATCCCTCATCACCTCCATCAAACACTGTGCCTGATCTTGGGGTGGAGCCTCTTCCTGCTCTGAAGGACATCCCCTTTTGGACCAAGTGGCCCTTGATGGTGTTGGTCCAACTCTCAGCATCCGACCATGTCCATGTACTGGTTCCGGGTCACCTGTGGGTTGAGGCACACCACTGCCTACTGGTGCTAGGTCACATGTGCCCTCGCCACGTCCCTGTCTTCTCCCTTTCCCTGTTGGGGCCTTCCCACTCATGGTGCAGGCAAAATGAATAAATGAAAAGCACCCCCAAATATGTCTCACAAAAATATATGAAATTGAGCAGTCTATGTATTGGACTACGTAGATGCATGGTCCAGCAAGGTTTCAAGGCACCCAAAAACCAAAATAAGTGTTACGCAATACGCAAAGGAACCCCAAATATACAAAATGTGTATGCGATACTCGGAAAGATTTAAAACAAGAAAGGAAATGGTACGCGATATGCAGTGGCACCCCAAAAGCCAAAAAACGCATATGCGATACACAGAATTAAAACGGTACATGATACGCAGTGACATTCCAAAAGTAAACAAATGCGTACGCGATACACCAAAAGCTTCTGAAAACAGAAGAAAGCAGTACGCAATACACTGTGGCACCCCAAAAGCAGAAAAATAGGCACCCTATATACTGAAAGCCTCACAATGATCCAAAATAAATGCGCGTATTCTCAGAGGCAACCCCAAAAAGAGAAATGTAGTATGTGTTACTTGAAGGAAATGGCTTGCATAGCGACAGCAAATGTGTTGCAGCGACTCTCAATCCTTAATATCCCTGTCATAGCCGTGTACGTGCATAGGGATGCTGCATGCAGTGCGTAGCATGTAATTTATGCGCTAAGACCCCTTACTCTAAGATCTGCTGCCTCCAATGCAACACACCACGACAATCCTCTCCTGACTCCAGTACCATTACATTTGCCTCCTCTCGCCCTGGACTGCCTCCCACCTCGTCATCTGCTGCTGCCTGGACGAGAGTGAGTGCCTGCTGTTCACCAGCACTGTGTTGGAGTGCCTGCTGACCCACCATTGCCTGTGCACCTGTGCCTGGCCTATAAGGTACTGTAACCACCTCAAATGTTGGCTTGTGACTCCCACCTCTCAGTTCAACCAACACAGCTCCACAGCCCATTTCCAGGACCCAGTCAACACACCCACTCCTGCCTCAGGAGTTGCCATGTCTGCTCCATCCTAGTCACCAACGAGTTGCAACCCCATGTCAGCAAAGCAGAGGGCTGCCAACGTCATCTCTACCGAAGTTGTCATCCCGGTGGATCGAGTCCTGAGAAATAATGATGCCCTCTTCAACACAGCAATGCAGTTGGGACCTCAATTTCGTAAACAGATCTGGGGCCACATCATGTCTGACATCAATGAGGTGTGGTTGGCAAATCAAAACGTTAAGACCATGCAGAAGCGATCGGAGGACCTCAAGACCTGGAGCCAATACAAGGCTGTAGCAGCCCTTGAAGCAGGTGCGACCATGGAGGTGCAACGTGCGGGCTGCTACAAGATGTCATCTGCACAGCTGCAGGTCCACGAGAGGTTCTACCCAGAGCACCATGTCCAGATCTTTGAGTGACAATTACGTCTGGAAGCTGCTGGTGAGCAGCCATGTGGTGCATTGCGCCACAGTGTATGGGTGTTGTGCAAGGGCATGCATGATTTCAGGTGCTCCCTTCTTTGTGTTACAGTGATCCACAGTGGCATGCAGCCTCTTGACAATGCTTGCCATGTGTGATGGCAGACATCTGTTGATTGACTTGCAATGGTATGTGCACTGTTGTTAGTTGGTAACTTGGGGCCCTCATGCATATGTGAGTTGATGGTAACATGTGCTCGGACAGTAAGGATGCCAGATTACGATGTTGTAGCCATGTGAGGGGCATGCATGCAGGATACCTCTATGTGTAAACATTTTCAAGCGAAGCCATCCACACTCATCATCAGGAAGTGACACATGTGTATGGATGTGAGTGAATGGGCCTCATTACAAGTATGGCAGTAAGGCAACAACGGTGCCAGTAGCGCTACCAGCACCGTTGCTATCGTACCTCCATACTACGAGTTCTGCTCACGGATGCCTTTGCAGCCACCAGGTCTGACCTGGTGGCCGTACCGGCACCTGCGAGCAGAAAAGGACTGTAGCACCGGTACCGGTGCTACCAACTTCCCCATTCCCATTGAGCCCTAATGGGAATGGGGAAGATTTTTTTCCGGCGCCCAGAAAAGGGCAATTACTGGGTCCGGCAAGGTCGTAATGACTCGGTAATTGCACTTTTCTGGGAGCCGGAAAAAAATGAATATCAGCGGCAGCCTACAGGGACAGCTACCGCCAGCCTCGTAATGAGGCCCAATGTCTTGTAGGTGCACTGGCCTCATAGGGACGTGATGGGATCTGTCGTCTCACTGCATGTGAAGTCAGAGTTGACGTGTGCTCATGCCATATGTTTGTGTTGGGGGCCACACCATACACACTTCAATCTCTGCAATGTGTGCATGTATGTGTTGCATGCTTACAGTTCAAGCTGTCAGGGAGGTGTGTTGCTTAATGTCATTGGGTGGACAGATGCCCAAGCAGGTGTTTGCATGGCCATGATGTGTGCAGTCCTGTCATGACTGTCTTGTCGAATACAGCATAGAAATGGTTGTCTTGACACCTATGTTCCCAGAAGTACCCCAGACCATCTCTGCTTCCATGCATTCTGTGCCCCTGTGTCCTGACTCCCGGGGCAACGCATTAGCTTACAGTTGGGTCATGTTGGCATTGATATTGTGCCATGCCATGTTTCTTGCAATGTGTTTGTGTACCCACATCAATGTGCTGTATTGACACGTGAATGTGTCATGACTGTGACTCATCATTGACCCTACATTCGTGTATCAGTTTTCATGGCAATTGCATGGATGTGTGTGTGTGTAGCTGTTGCTGGTTGGCCCGTGCTGATAATGTTATTGTTCATGTTGTATATGCCACACATGCTCCAACACTGTTAACTGAGGTCAATGTTCTTTGTCTGCTTCCCCACAGTTGCTGCAGCTGGCGAAGAGGGTGGAAGCCGTGCTGTGGAGCAAGGACACAAGGACCAGGAACTCCGGAACAAAGCGCAGACCCCAGAAACGCATCCGTGACACCTCCTCTCCGGAGAGTGATGTGGCTGAGGGAGTGCCTTTACCATTGGGTGAGGCTGCTGGGGGTATGTCCCAGGAGGTGATTGCGGCGGGGGCACCTCAGCAGTGGAGGGACAGGGTCATGCCACACAGGGGCCATCCAGGGGGGAAGACACTCTGGAGTCATCCGGGTTTATGGAGGTGGAGGTGGAGGAGGAGGCCATTGCAGGCCAGCCCATGGTGTCAGTGGGGTGTCAAGGAGGGTGTTCATGCTGCATCCCTGGCCCAGGGACTTGAGGATGAGCAGTCCACCATGGAGGTTCCAGCACAACCTACTGTCCCTGGTCCATCTGCTGCGGCAGTGACCACCTTCCAGGATGCCTCCACCCAGACCAGTGACCTGCTTGCAGCCGATGTGTCCATTGAGGATCATGTGCTGCCCCTGCTGGCTGGTCTCACGAGGCGGATGATACTAGCAGATCTATCTGGCACTTAGGATCATCAAACACACCACCCATAAACCATCCAGATCTCCCTATTCCAACCTGTTATCTGTTCCTAGAACACGCAAAGCCTGTGCTGGCATTTCCAGCTTCCCTACGGTGGCCCCCACACTCTGGAACTCCCTTCCACCCCACATCAGGATTATTGAATCCCACTCAGTGTTTCGCAAGGCTATCAAAACGAACCTCTTTGTCTGACTCTACAATCCTGGACTCTATGATAATATGTAACCTCTGACTCGGCAACGTAAACAAGTTTTCACTGGGTGGCTTCTTTGTAACCCTTAGTCAAGCATTCTTAAGCTCTGATATAGCGCCTCGATGCCTGTGGGCTGTAGCGCACTCTACTAATCCAAACAAATAAATATATTAAAGGGTGGCTGTTTAACTGTTGTGGCCGAGGTGAGTGGGGTGAGGGGAGCAGGGTGGTGCAGTAGGGGGCTGCCTGGGGTTTGAGGAGGAGGTGAGTGGGTGACAATAGGGGTGTATTAGCAGGGGGCTGCCTGGGGGTTGTGGCAAAGGTGAGTGGGGGTGGTGGTTGGTGTCAGGATTTGGAAGGGCTGCCTGGGGCTTGTGGCAGAGATGAGTGGGGCTAGTGGGTGTTGTCAGGACTTGGAAGGGCTGCCTCAGGGTTGTGGCAGAGATGAATGGGGCTGGTGGGTGGTGTCAGGACTTGAGGGGGCTGCTATGATTTACGGCTGTAGGCCAGCAGTTTAAGTGCCTTGTGTTACGTAAGATTTCCATAGAGCTGATAAATCTTCCTTTCCTGGTTCAACCCCAGAACTTTTTGCTTTCCTAGTGGGATATTTTTCATTAATACCTCAGTGAGTGGGAACCTTTTTCCACACTCACCTAATCTTTAACTCTTTTTATGGGTGTCATTTTTAAGACTCTGCCTAGTGTCTTTTTAAAGTTATCATGTCTAACAACTTATTGGCAATAAGTGCCTGTTGTTGCTGGGTTGCCCTAGGGACTCCCCATTTAACTTTCTTGTGCCAACCTTGAGTGAACTACAGTTCCCAAGGGTAGAAAGGATCTTTGGATCCCTTTTACATTTTATTCTGTGAAACCAGCACACCCCACCTTATGTGGAGTGCTGGGGAGATACAATGTATCCCCTTTCACATTAAAACTGTAACACTTCTGTTACAGTGACAAGTTTACCTTTAATGGCTGGTGGCAGTGATTCCTTTTACTGATTTGGTGCACCTTTACCGCGGGCTGTGATCACAGCTGCAGTAAAGGCACCTAAGGGTGCTAATTTTACCAAAATGGCCCCTAACTTCTTTTTCTGCCATTTTAGTGTTTCTTGTCGTTTCTTGTTCCTTCCCCTGACTTCCAGAGTGGGAAATTCCTTTGTGTGATTTTTGTCTTCGGTGGGAGTCCCCTGGACACCCCGCCCAGGCTGCAGTCCGTATGTAAGCACAGGAAGTGGGGGAGGAGTCCAAAACTTCTGGCCATCCTGATTGGACGCCCCTTTCTTGTAAAATGCGGGGAGAGAATGCAGAGGTTGTGCTGTAATTCCTAAAAATACTGGAAACCTGGAAGCTGAAGTCATTTCGACCACTGGAACAGAAAACCAAAGAGGATGACGAAGGAAAATCAGCGGAGATGATTTCCAGCGACCGGAGAGCCTGCTGTGTTTATTTATTTTATTTATTTATTGCATTTGGTTGTACGCCCAAACCCTTGGGTATCACGGCGTGAGTATTACATAAATCTTAGTTGGAAATTTTAGGTTACATACATCATGAGTTGCAGCAGTATACATATCTTTTAGGTTACATACATCATGAGTTGCAGCAGTATACATATATCTTCTTTAAGGAATCCAGGTAACATACAATTTAGGTTACAGCAGTAAAACAGTCACCGGAACAGTGTAACTGGAGCCTGCTGCAGCCCTTCCTTCCAATCGACCTGGGGTCTCCGAAAACGACGACCTGAACCCAAAGCCTGCTGAGACCCACTAGACTCAAGAAGACCTGCATTTTGAGCAATCCCATGGGTTGCTGCAACCTTGCCTTCTTGCAATACCCCAATACCCTGGGACCTCCAGCCACTGTGCGATGAACAGTCTACCGAATTCCGAATCTCGCTGAAACTTTGTGGGCATCTTGGTGTATCTCCAGAGACACAAATCAAGTCTGAAAAGTCCCCTCACAAGAGTGCTGGACCTTTGTAACGACGAGAATTCAACTGCAATATTCTGTCTTCTTCTGTGCTCCTTGAAAAGGCGCCAAATCCGCAGAACCGCATTCAGCCATGAGGGAAATCTTGCCTAGAGCCTCCTCCATCGATCCCTGCTGCAAAGTCCCTTCTGAGGTCTTGTGTTCAGTCTCCAGAACAAGGAATCCACTGACCGGGTATTTAGCTGCAGTCCCTGAAGTTCTCCTGCTGCTATCTGCTCTTCATTGCTGAGGTACTGTGTTGGCTTGGGTATATACTTACCTTAAGCTTGTTGGGAATTCTGTGTAGCTTTTGTGTGTTTTCTGTGATTGGGAGGTCCCTCGTCCAGTGCACCCAGTCCCACTGCTAGAATCCTGCTGGGGTGTCTCCTGTGAAGCCCCTGGACCCTCTTTTAACTCTAGAAGTAAAGTAATCACCTGTTTGCTCAGTTTTCCTAAGGAACTCTGACTTTTGCTACTAAAGAACTTATTCTAACACTGCCTGTTGGTCACTAGTCCTAGTGACCCCCTTCTGCCACTGAGAACACTCATGCTCCAAGAATAAGGGAAAGACTTTGAAGGGATTGGGACTTCTGCCTAGAAAAGAAATGTGTTTTACTTACTTGTAAAGAGTTGGTTGGTAACTGTAATTCTAAGAGTGAACAGTTACAAAAGTTCTTACTGATCTTGAATGTGTGAGGCACTATTCTTAAAAGTATGGTTGACATATTTTCTTCCTTAGCCACTGTGTTGCCAGTCTAATAGAAAGTAGATGTGAAGGTATTTTACTGTCCTGTGATTAGGTTGTGCCTCTTTACAAAAGTAATGTGTTGGTTTCATCAGATTATTCCTGTAGGGTAATTGTATGAGTGTCCTCCAACTGTTGGTATCACCAGGTTAGTCCTGTTAGGATAACTGTATGAGTGTCCCCCAACTGGGTCTTGCTTCCCCTGACTTGCTGCTAGCCTGTCCTTAATAAGTCTACATTAGGTTGTTGCCTACCTAGAATAACTATTCAGTAAAGTGTGACATTGGATTTTACATTCCCCTTCATTGTGAAGTTAAAGTATGTGGGTTTTACTTACCTAGTGTTAGCTGTGTGCCATCCAAAACAAGTTACCAGAGTTATTGCTTACCTCAATCTGGGGTTCCCTGATTTCAAAAGCATCTGTAATTGTACAAAACGTACATATTTGTGACACAATATATTCCTTTCCTTACTACAAAATGCCTATGCTGCAATATCCTGGAGGCGGAGGGTCTCTTTTATTAGGGGCAGCCAGGAGTACCATAGTAACGCTTGCAGAACTTGCGGGCGGTTCACTATCTGGCATGTGTGTATTCTAGAGTGAAACAGGCTCTCTGCATGTGCTTTGCATGGAGACAGGAGATGTCCATGATTTCTCAGGGCAGTGTGGTGATATCTCCGGAGATATGCGTGTGCACATGCACTGAATTACGCTGCATGTGGCACTATAGTAGTGCAGCCACAAATAGGAATTGCACCGCTGCTGTGTGTCCCATGCCAGGGAAATCTTTTCTGATATGTTCACTTATATTATAAAACAGAAATCACTGTAATGCGAGACCTCTTAATGGGTGGTGGGCGGGGAGGGGGTCAATAGTGCTCCTGTGTCGCAGGCCGCCATCTTTCTTGGGGTGTCAGTTAATACATGTTATGTTGATCTATACCGTACATAGCTACCATTTGCATGGTCTCCAGGTGCTCACCTGGCTCTGTAGGAAAGTGGGTTGGGGAGGTTAGCGAGTGAAGAGGGATTAGGTAGAGGTTGGGCTCTTATGTTGGTGCTTGCAGAACCAGGAGACACTGGCGTCTGTGAGTGTCGGCTATCTCAGTGTGTTTGGATTGTGCAATCTGGGGTTATTGTGTCTGAATGTGCAACGTCCAGTGTTTGGGTTCTTTGTTTGTGACAGTTTGTTCTTTTGGTGGATCTGTGCTTTATGTGTGGTATGGCTGTCCTGTTTGGTCATAGGATGGAATGCGTGGGGTATGCTGGACAGGAGCGATGTGTACGGTGGTTAGTGGTTAGTACAGTGGGGTTGTTTTCTTGTTAGTTCCAGGATCTGTACTGTCCCTTGATTGTCTTGGGTCTGCGGTGATAGTTGTGGGATAATGTACAGTGTGTTGTTGCCAAGCACTTGTTGACAACTGTCACTGTGGAACAATTATGCTTGTGTGTGTTCACTACAGCAAAACCTGTGTAGGATTTTCACACTTTTTGAGGGAATATTTTGATTTTATACATACAGCAGTTAGAATGCCCAATTATATGATAAAGTGCCATTTCGGTTCAGAAGTTAGCTCACAGTATTTAGCACGTGTTGCATAGATCTGTGTTAACATGTCCGATCACATTAACTCAAATCGCGGCATGGCAGACTCTGCTTTTCCCCTTCATGAGGTTGAAAAACCTGAATATCTGAAGTGTGTGATGGCAACATCTACTGTGCAAAGCAAACAATCCTCCATGAACAATCCCTATTAATAAAAGGCAGCATAGCACCAGTGTGTTACAATCTAGAACTCCACACAATGGTTGGAAAAGGCAGCATAGCACCAGTGTGTTACAGTCTAGAACTCCACACGATGGTTGGAAAAGGCAACATAGCACCCGTGTGTTACAGTCTAGAACTCCACACGATGGTTGGAAAAGGCAGCATAGCACCAGTGTGTTACAGGGCTAGAACTTTAAACGATGGTTGCAAAAGGCAGCATAGCACCAGTGTGTTACAGGTCTAGAACTCCACACGATGGTTGGAAAAGGCAGCATAGCACCAGTGTGTTACAGGTCTAGAACTCCACACGATGGCTGGAAAAGGCAGCATAGCACCAGTGTGTTACAGTCTAGAACTCCACACGATGGCTGGAAAAGGCAGCATAGCACCAGTGTGTTACAGTCTAGAACTCCACACGATGGTTGGAAAAGGCAGCATAGCACCAGTGTGTTACAGTCTAGAACTCCACACGATGGTTGGAAAATGCAGCATAACACCAGTGTGTTACAGGTCTAGAACTGCACACGATGGTTGGAAAAGGCAGCATAGCACCAGTGTGTTACAGTCTAGAACTCCACACGATGGCTGGAAAAGGCAGCATAGCACCAGTGTGTTACAGGTCTAGAACTGCACACGATGGTTGGAAAAGGCAGCATAGCACCAGTGTGTTATAGGTCTAAAACTCCACACGATGGTTGGAAAAGGCAGCATAGCACCAGTGTGTTACAGTCTAGAACTCCACACGATGACTGGAAAAGGCAGCATAGCACCAGTGTGTTACAGGTCTAGAACTCCACACGATGGTTGGAAAAGGCAGCATAGCACCAGTGTGTTACAGGTCTAGAACTCCAGACTATGGCTGGAAAAGGCAGCATAGCCCCAGTGTGTTACAGGTCTCGAACTGCACACGATGGTTGGAAAAGGCAGCATAGCACCAGTGTGTTACAGTCTAGAACTCCACACGATGGCTGGAAAAGGCAGCATAGCACCAGTGTGTTACAGGTCTAGAACTGCACACGATGGTTGGAAAAGGCAGCATAGCACCAGTGTGTTGCAGGTCTAGAACTCCATACGATGGTTGGAAAAGGCAGCATAGCACCAGTGTGTTACAGTCTAGAACTCCACACGATGGTTGGAAAAGGCAGCATAGCACCAGTGTGTTACAGTCTAGAACTCCACACGATGGTTGGAAAAGGCAGCATAGCACCAGTGTGTTACAGTCTAGAACTCCACACGATGGTTGGAAAATGCAGCATAACACCAGTGTGTTACAGGTCTAGAACTCCACACGATGGTTGGAAAAGGCAGCATAGCACCAGTGTGTTACAGTCTAGAACTCCACACGATGGCTGGAAAAGGCAGCATAGCACCAGTGTGTTACAGGTCTAGAACTGCACACGATGGTTGGAAAAGGCAGCATAGCACCAGTGTGTTATAGGTCTAGAACTCCACACGATGGTTGGAAAAGGCAGCATAGCACCAGTGTGTTACAGTCTAGAACTCCACACGATGACTGGAAAAGGCAGCATAGCACCAGAGTGTTACAGGTCTAGAATTGCACACGATGGTTGGAAAAGGCAGCATAGCACCAGTGTGTTACAGGTCTAGAACTCCACACTATGGCTGGAAAAGGCAGCATAGCCCCAGTGTGTTACAGGTCTCGAACTGCACACGATGGTTGGAAAAGGCAGCATAGCACCAGTGTGTTACAGTCTAGAACCCCACACGATGGCTGGAAAAGGCAGCATAGCACCAGTGTGTTACAGGTCTAGAACTGCACACGATGGTTGGAAAAGGCAGCATAACACCAGTGTATTACAGTCTAGAACTCCACACGATGGTTGGAAAAGGCAGCATAGCACCAGTGTGTTACAGGTCTAGAACTCCACACGATGGCTGGAAAAGGCAGCATCGCACCAGTGTGTTACAGTCTAGAACTCCACACGATGGCCGGAAAAGGCAGCATAGCACCAGTGTGTTACAGTCTGGAACTCCACACGATGGTTGGAAAAGGCAGCATAGCACCAGTGTGTTACAGTCTAGAACTCCACACGATGGTTGGAAAAGGTAACATAGCACCAGTGTGTTACAGTCTAGAACTGCACACAATGGTTGCAAAAGCCAGGCCGCACCCTCCCCAGTGGAGAGCATAAGGCATTCATCAGGACATGTGATTAAGTTGCCGGCAGAACCAAAGTGACCCGTCTCATATCCTAGCTTTGCCACCGGATAATATGTGATCCCAGGCAGATCATGTTATCTCACTGCATTGTAAAGCACTCTTTTCAGTGAAAAGCTGTGCCCTCTCACATTCCGGTGCCATTGTTTACCTGTTCCCTCCTCTTTCTTCTCGTAAGGGCCATTTGACTGGAAAGGGTGCAAGACAGGAGAGAGCCACCCAAATGTCTAAGTCTTCCTGTGATCTTATTTTTGGCTCTACAATTTCAAATGTTCTCTTCACATTATGAGTAACAATCTGCACCAAACAGTTACTATAATCTGATCACCTTAATCCACAGTTTATTGTGTGGGTATATTGCATCTTTAAAATACAGCAGTAAAATCTGGAAGAGATGTAGTTTTAGGCTCACAACAGATAGCATTCTGGGACGCACAGCTTTATATATAGATATGGTCATGTGGGTTTATCACATGGTGTGGTACTTTCCTACTTTGGTAAATGAAACAGTCAGACATTCATAAATTCAGTATAAGAAGAAGCGGGAAACAATATGGCCACATAACACAAATGCAGACTGGGCTTAAATCTTAGCTTCACCACTTACATAAAGTGTGTGATCCTGGGCAATTCATTTAATCTCATAATTCCTAACCTGTCAAATTTAGCAGTGACCAAATATATCAAAATTGGCAGCCCAAAGTTCACAGGGAACACTTGTCAAAGAAGCATCAACTGTGTTTTTACTGGCTATAGTGCTGCTTCATATATGATAATAGTGACTGTTGATAAATTACACACCACAACATACATTGTGTCTTGGCACGCTGCTGGCAACATGACGTGAGAACCATGGCCCTCTTCCAGTCTCAGAGCCTGGTCAGATATGGGCACTTTCCTGGTAACTTCTAAGCCATGTCGACTTTCTCTGCTGTAGCATGTGTGTCTTCCAAATGGCTACTAACTGTTCCCTGTATCCATGGTTCAGCACGTGGATATTACCGGAGGCTGCACGTGTAAACTGTGTGTACATGTTGGGATATGTGTAACTTTCCTTATCACATGGCTACATGTCTGTGTCCTACATCAGCACTGCAGCCTGTACACTTCCCTAGGGGCTGCAATTTTTAACATGAGTCCTGTACCTCCATGATCAATGCCTGCACCATGGGCTGCCAATGCTGTCCCTAACATGGGAGGTGTTTATTATTCTGATTCCAGCACAGAGGGGGCTCACATGACTTCAATTCCGTTTCAAAGTTTCTTTAGGTTGCTGTCAGGGCAGAATACAAATCTATGGGTCACAATCATAACGAGTGCCTGTGTGGGGGGCAACCAGAGCTCCTTGGCTCCCTAAATGCATTTGAGCAGGGGTATCTATATTTCGCTTCTGCCACAGACCCCCAAATCCCTTCAGATGGCCCATATTCTAGTGCTCTTTAAAAGCCCCATGCCGGTGATTTGCTGCAGTATTCCTTTACACCATGGTGTATCCTACCTGCCTCCCGTGCTTGAGCGCCCCACAGAGGCAGTGCTGCACCTTGCACTGAGTGTGCAGGCATCTTCACTCATGTCACACTCACACACTTTATGAACGAGGAATCGTTTGCACTATTTTCCTTTAACACTATGTCCACTCTGTGTATGTGTGTGTGTGCCTCTATGTCCACTCTGCATGTTTTTGTGTGTCTCTATGTCCACACTGTGTATGTATGTGTGTGTCTCTAGGTCCACTCTGTGCATGTATGTGTGTGTCTCTATGTCCACTCTGTGCCTGTATGTGTGTGTCTTTATGTCTGTCCACTCTATGTATGTATGTGTGTGTCTCTAGGTCCACTCTGTGCATGTATGTGTGTGCCTCTATGTCCACTCTGTGCCTGTATGTGTGTGTCTCTATGTCCACTCTGTGTATGTATGTGTGTGTCTCTAGGTCCACTCTGTGCATGTATGTGTGTGTCTCTATGTCCACTCTGTGCCTGTATGTGTGTGTCTCTATGTCCACTCTGCACATGTATGTATGTGTCTCTATGTCCACTCTGTGCCTGTATGTGTGTGTCTCTACGTCCACTCTGTGCATGTATGTGTGTGTCTCTATGTCCACTCGGTGCCTGTATGTGCGTGTGTGCATGCATGTGTGTGTGTTTATTTTCTGGGACAGCATACACCTAGCAGTGAAGCAATAGAGCCCTGCACATCAAGAGGATTCAGTAGTATGGACTCATTCAGAAGTGTAGCATATCCGGGGTACACTTGGAAGAGCATGGAGAGAGGGGTACACAGGTTTGCAGGCAGGCTATGACTATGACTATGAAGTCAGACCCAGTCTTTATTAATCTGACAACAGATCTGTAGCTCTGCTCCTTCAAGCTGTCTTCTTGTGACCTTTACACAATCTGTTCTCCCTGACTTCATAACCAATTCCCTTATGTGGCTCTTCTGCCATGCATGTGTTTATTTGGAAAACCTGATGCATTTTTACAGTATTCATACATTGTTTGCTAACTTTATGATGGTTTAGTGATGACGATTATTTAACAAAATATAAATCCTAGTAAGAAGGATTAAAACATTCAAAATAAAAGTAAAACAATATATAAATTGCAATGTCCTTCCACATTTTTTCTTTGCATGCAAATAGAAGAAGCCATGTACCTACAAATAAATGCCAGGGGCCCCATAATAAGTTCAGACAAATCTGTAAAAATGCCAGTTAAGAGCCGGTAATTCCATTGCCAACACTTTTCCGCACTGACAAATTCTGACCTCGGAGCACATACCTTGAGCCAAATCCTCCACTTTACCTCCAAAAATCATTAGATTTACCACATTTGAGGTAAATCCGAAGCAATCCCGATGGAGTAATATGGACTCCAGTATGGGAGCTAACGCTGCTGTGCTCCCACTCGTAATCCTGCATTGAATCTGCAGGACTCGTAATGAGGCCCAATGGCTTTGAAACTGAGACAGGGAGATTCTGCGATGTGTTCAAGATCACACAGAATATCAATATGGAGCTAGGACTAAAAACATATACCTTGTGTTTATGATCTGAGGTTTGCATCTGGGAGACATAGTTGGTAGGTGAGTGGCCATTGTGATGTGATCTCTGCCCTCAGTGCAATATTTTGCCATAATCTGTCAATTCTGATTCATGTAAAGAAGGCAGGTGGGAGGAGTTGTGCTTTGGCAGGTTTCCTCTCTGACTTACATATTCATTATTAGGCCTTAACCATTGTTGCTTTATACAGAAGAGCTCTGTGAAAAAGCCAGCTATTCCATGTAAGCATAACATGTTTGAAATGCCTCCTTCTCTGTGTCTGTGCAAAGGACATCAGAAAACAAGAAATGTAGGTACTTGGGGGACAAGTGTCAGCTTGTTTTACTTGCACCACTTTTAGAAATGTGCAGATTGCTTTCTTCACAAAGGTGTCCACTTGTGCATTTATTGAGGGCTGCGCTGTAGCAGGAAAGATGAGCTGGCCAGCCTGCTTTATACATTAAATCCGGGAGTGCACTCCTAACACTAATATCTGATAGGATCCCAGCATCCACGTGGTTCATTTCACAGTCATGGACACTTAAAGGGCCCATTACTGTAAAATGTAAACAAACACATTTCTATCCCTGTTTGGGGGATAGGAATGCAAGGGTGACAGCAGTGGTTCAAACCGCAGCTATGAAACATGAGGAAAACTGCATGACAGGGTCAGAAATGGCCCTGTCATTTTTTGTGCATCCTTTGCGCCTGCTGCCAACAAGCTCAGGGGAATATGACTCATTTCGACGCAATTCAAAGCGCATTCCATATGTGAATTTGGGATGATCATTGAAATGCACTCCTTTTTTGCAAAAATTTGCATAGGCAGTGGAAAGGGCATGTAAACATATTTAATGTGAACTAGGGTTAAATGGTTGTTTCAAGTACAAAGTGCAAATACGTATATGTTACCGGTCACCTGAGCTCTTCATACTAAACCTGTAAACGAGATCTGCAAATGTTCCACCCTGTATCTGAGAGACCAGAGCAGAGCAGAAGGCCGTCTGGGAAACTCAGGTTCCCCTTTAAGGTGCAGGGCCAGGAGCAGTATTCACATTTTATGTTACCTCTGATTCAGAAGGGGGCTAAATTAATTCCGGGAATGTTCATATACACCAACTGTGGAATGTCCATCACCCATGGAATGCTCAGAAGATGTGGAATGTTCAGCATGTGCCGATTGTCAGCACCTCTGGAATGCTGGCAATGTGTGAAATGCTCTGCACATGTGGAATGCTCAGCACATGTGGAATGTTCAGCATGTGCAGACTGTCAGCACCTCTGGAATTCTGGCAATGTGTGAAATGCTCTGCACATGTGGAATGCTCAGCACATGTGGAATGTTCAGCATGTGCAGACTGTCAGCACCTCTGGAATTCTGGCAATGTGTGAAATGCTCTGCACATGTGGAATGCTCAGCACATGTGGAATGTTCAGCATATGTAGATTGTCAGCACCTCTGGAATTCTGGCAATGTGTGAAATGCTCTGCACATGTGGAATGCTCAGCACATGTGGAATGTACAGACTGTGCAGACTGTCAGCACCTCTGGAATACTCAGCATGTGTGGAATGCTCTGCACATGTGGAATGCTCCTCACATGTGGAATGCTCTACACATGTGGAATATTCAGCATGTGCAGATTGTCAGCACCTCTGGAATACTCAGCATGTGTGGAATGCTCTGCACATGTGGAATGCTCAGCACATGTGGAATGTTTAGCATGTGCAGATTGTCAGCACCTCTGGAATAACCAGCATGTTTGGAATGCTCAGCTTGTGTGGAATGCTCTGCACATGTGGAATGCCCAGCACATGTGGAAGGCTCAGCATGTGTGGAAACCTCGTTAGTTCTGGCATGTTCAATAGGTGGGTGTGTTGGTGCCTTTTGAGTCATTGTTCCTTTCCAGGGGTGATTGGATTTGCCAGTAGGACTCATTCATTGCTTGCACGGTTACATATGGTGTCCTGCAAATGATTGATTGGAACTGATTTTAGAATAGCCTGTGACCCATTAGATTACAATGGCCCTCATTACGACCCTGGCGGAAATCGAAAAACGATGGCGGAAATGCAATACCGCCATCGAATAGCGCTCGGTGCGATTATGACCCGTCACCGTAAAGTACGATGCCATTAGCGACACCGTAGTGAACGCCAACGCTAACTGCACCAAGTACGCGCACGCGCGCCATGCGAAACCGTAATTACCACCATGGCGCAACGGTACGCGAATTCTGACCCTAGCGGACATTTACCTAACGCCATCAAGCATGGCGGAAAGTACCATTCCGCCATGGTGAGAAGAACGGCAACGCGAACCAACCGTAAATGGCCCTACTGAGTGCCTGTACACCACTCCCTGGCCACATTGCACAGCTCCTCGTAGGTGCAATGAAGTCACACAATGCAACCAGTGAAATGTAAAAGTCACCCATGCATGCCAACGAACAAATGAATGTAGGGGCTCCAAGTGCCTTGTGAGTGGCCATCCATATTTGGCATGTCACCATTGCCGTACTGATGCAGCACAGGCACGTGAAGGGTCAAGTACAGCAATATGAACTGAAATATGAGACAAAACAACAACAGGCCCCCATCGCTTGACACCAGTGTATGGCAACATTCAAAGCAGTAACCTGAGGGAGACTGCACCAGCCCTGTACTCTTGCCAGTAAACAAAGCAACCATCAGCATAAGCATGTACCACACAAGTTGGCAGAGTGACTGAGCAGCCAGGCCCATCTCAAGAGGGGCCAATGGGAGCTGCAGGGCACAGATGGCACGAATACAGAAGCTATTCCAATGGACATGACCTCAGTCTCCCTCCAAGAAACGCACGCAAACACAGGCACCTGTGACCAGCCATTTTCTGATAATCACATCATTCCACCAATCCACCTGGCTGACCGGCATCTGTTACACAAAAGCTAATCCCCCGCCCCTGAGCATGACATCATTAAAACAGTCATAATGGCAGCCCCTATCCCTGACCTCACTGGGCTACGTAGGCAAACGCGCCAAGTACAGTACCACGCAACTATAACCAGAAGCCGGAACCCAATGCAGATCTACTCACAATACATCGCTCCACAAATAGGAATATGCTACATTACTTGCAAAGAATAACGCTACACGGTTAATATCATAATAGAAATTTAATGCACTACAAAATCACCAAGCCCATACAGCCATTAGGTCATGAACTCCAAAATACATTTCAGTATTGTGGGCTGCATCCGCAATAAATGACCAGCTTCTTCTTGTGTGACGCCCTGTTCCTTCATGGTACACAGGGGCTACATACACGTTCAAAAAGGCAACATGGAAGCGCCTACAACCGCAGGGCCGTCCCATTAGGTAGGCACTAGTCCAGCTGAAAGGTCGATATGTTGCTCCTAGCCACTAGTACTGCGTAAGGGCATGTGGCCCATTGGCGATCGTCCCATAAGATCGTAATGGTGCTCCACTGATTAACACGAAGCAGCAGGTGTCGGGAGTAAAAGCCATCTGCAGGAGTGGCATACAGATGGCAGCGGCAAAAGGGGAGGAGATACCTGTCACCCAAATGAAATGAAAAAGAATGGTATGGGCATCAGAACTTAATTTGAATTACTCATTTCAATGATCACACTAAATCTACAGCCATATGCATGTTAGCCCACTCAAAAGGATTATTCCCACCCAAAAATCACTTGCGAATCATAACTATATAAATCGAGGTGAATACACTATTACAAACGAGTGTTTGTGTGCATGCGTCTGTTAAAACAGAATCCATTAGATGGGATTAGTAACGTGCATAGACACAAGTGTTTGAAGGCGCGTCGAGACAGGGAGGGTTCAACAAGGGCAGATAGACGATGGTCCCACTATGGCAGCTCTGCATCACATAGCGCAGGGGAAGTGGATAGATTCCAAAAAGCCATGTACATGGTAAACTCTCAATTAAATCATCTGTCCATGCATCCATACATCATACCCTCATCCCGGTATGAAAACGCCTGATTATTTACTCACATAACATGTGAAATTTCCATTGAGTCTGTGCGTAATGCAGTCTGCAAAATCCACTGTGCTCCAGCCCGGAATTCTAGTGTTGTGAAGTAACATGTATTTGGGAACGTCCTGCCTTATCGTCCACTACGCTATTGCGCATCCCATACTATTCATATCAATCATTGCATTCTCGCCATGGCCCCTGTCCCAAGGACATTAAACAATAGAACTTAATATCTGCAGTCAGACCTGTGGGCGTCTCCTCGCCGCTAGCTGAAAACCGAAAGCGCTGTCCTTCGAATTCCACATTTGCAACATCACGTCGAAAAGGCATCTTTGACCGCTTGAAATCACAAATTCATCCATGTAGTGCGGCAGTGTGTGAAAATGGCAACTGGCTTCACTCACAAATGGGACGCCCCGCCCGTCGGTGAACCTCGGTACAGTGCTGCATGAGGGTCCAGCGTTAATCGAGTACTACATTCCACTGACCCTTCACAAGTTTGTTCGCGACGGTAAAGATAGTATGTGAAACAATGGGACCATAGCAGAATGAACATATGAACCAATATTCCACTGCCATCGGGATTAAATACATGATTGTAATAGCAAGATGCCATGCGTCGAATTGCAGCATTGTGTGCGGGACGTGCTCACCCAAAGGGGATTGCAGCTTGCACAGGTGGAATGAATCACCACAGGTGGAGGCTATACTGCCTGAAAACACATAAATTGCACACCCAACCCCCTCCCACAACCACACCCACTCCAAAATGCTACCGGCAGGACTAGCGATGTTGGCCCTGGGGGACCTGATAGCACTGCAAGTACTCCAACTTCAAGAAGAAGACGAACACCAACTACTACAACAACCGGCCGCACAGAGAAGACGGAGGAGGAGGAGGAGGGCAAGGCAGGGCCAGCAAGGCCCACCAGCACAGCCACTACCACCACGCAGGCAGCCCGCAATCCCATGCCTCCGAGCTCATCCGTTCAACCTCACTGATGAGCAGATCCACACCCTCTACTGTTTGGACCGGGACACCATAACCGCCATTGTGGACATGACACACGCTGACCTTGCCAGCATGATAGATAGCCCAACCGCCATCCCACCCCTACTGAAGGTGGTGTCTGTACTACACTTCCTGGCCACAGGCACCTACCAGCACACAGTCGGACAGTTGCATGGCATTTCACAGCCACTGTTGTCACGGACACTATCGCAAGTGCTCGATGCCCTCCTGAAGCACGCAGACGACTACATCTCTCTACCACGCTCGGAGCAGGAAATTACGAACACAAAAGTGGGATTCCATGCACTTGCCGGCATACCGGGTTGCATTGGTGCCATCGACTGCACCCATGTGGAATTGGTTGTGCCACATGCCATGGAGGCCCAGTACCGCAACCGAAAACAATATCATTCTCTTAATGTACAAATGGTGTGTGACTCCAACAGGATCATTACACATTGTTGTGCCCGATTTCCTGGATCAACCCATGATTCTATGGTCTTGAGGAACTCTACAATACCACGCTACATGGAGCGACACGCAGGGAACAGATCCTGGCTACTCGGTGAGTGTCATTTCATGCATGATAATGTGGGGTATGTGATGCGCCAATGATCTGGCAGGAAGGGGGGGGATGCGTACGTAGCTATGTCATTCCACAAACATCCTTTATTGTCCACATACAGGTGATGCCGGGTATCCACTGAAGAGATGGCTCCTTACACCACTCCGGAACCCACAGAACCAGCATGAGGAGGACTACAACCATGCCCACTCACGTACCCATGTAGTCATAGAACAGGCATTCGGCCTACTGAAGACTCGTTTCCGCTGCCTCAGCAGGTCTGGCGGGGCACTCCTGTACCGCCATGAGAAGGTTGCAAAGATGGTCATGGCATGTGTCATGCTACACAACATGTGCGTACGTAGAAATGTGCCCATGCCCCCTGACGCAGGACTGCAAGCACCTGAAGATGGTCATGATGAGGGTGGGGATGTGGCAGCACCTCAAGGAGTCCGCGAGGCACAGGAGGGCCGTGAAATTCGTCAGATTCTCATAGATTCATGCTTCTAGCACTCACGCCTATTGGCTGATACATGGACACGGGACTTGTGGCACTGTGTGTGTCTGGAACATGCACAATATGGACTGTACGCCTATAAAGGCCTCGTACACAAAGATCAATGTCCACACATCTCATTGGATGATTGTGAAATGTTTATAGCATATGTGAAATTATGTTACACACCCCATCGACCCGCCACCCAAGAAAGCCCAACACACCCCCTCCACCCTCCTACCTCCCCCCCGAACACCAGTGTCCAAAGATGCTCATTGTCAGTGGGCAGACGCTATTGCAAGCCCCCTCTCCGGGTATCAGGGGCACCCCTGCCTGTGGAGCGCAGGTTCCTCCCAGATCTACGTTGGGGGCTGCCCTGGACGGAACTTGCAACGGATGATGTCTCTGCCTGCTCACGTCCATGCATGTCCCTAAGGGTTTGTGAGAGCTCAGTGAGCACACGGCGCACAGCGGCAAGTTCACCACATACGTCTTTGGACGTCGCATGCAGTTCCCCCCTCAGGCTCTCGGTGCTTCTCTCCATTTCTACCCTCAGGCTCTCGGTGCTTCTCTCCATTTGTGCCCTTAGTGTCTCTGTGCTTCTCTCCATTTGTGCCCTTAGTGTCTCTGTGCTTCTCTCCATTTCTGACCTAAGTGTCTCAGTTGATGTTTCTATGGCTGCCTTAGTACCCCCACATTCATCAGCATGCTCCTTGAGGAGCTTGGCCAGTTGCTGCTGTTGCATGATCACCTGGTCGAGGGACTGTTGCCTCTGCTGGGCCATGGCCATTTGCGGTGGTGTCACAGAGGGTCTGATCACCTCATGTTGCCTTGCCACAGGGCTTGTGGGGGATGGCCAGTCGTCGTCTTGTGGGTGCCCCTGTGTGGTATCCTCATGGTGTACGGGATGAAACAAACAGGGGGATTGAGACAGGTCATGGATGGATCCTACATCGACAGCACCGTTTTCTGTGTCGGAGCATGCTGCCATTAATGCAGTGTCACCTATGGTGCTGCTGCCACCAGAAGCAGTGCCTTCTGTGGCATCCATTGGGGGGACCTGTGGTGCTGCTGTTGTGGGCATGCTGGCTGCTGGGGTGCCTGTTGAAGTCCCCTCCTGTGTGCTGCCACTTGATTTGTGCTGCTGCCGTGTCTTGATCCGTGCAGCTGAGGTGGAGGGTCTTTGGCCATTGGTCTTGGCCCTCTTTGCAGGTGTGCTGGTAGGGGTGTCCTGAAGCTCGTCGTTTGAATCGGACCCTGTGGTGGAGTAAAGGAGGGCGAGCGTTATTTATGGGTCTGTGGAAATTTGAATGGCAATGTATCACATGCATTGGGGTGGTACCTGAGGGTGATTTGGGTCAGGGCCTTGGAGGTGGTTTCATTTTTGTGTGGATTGAGGATGCAGTTGTTTTGCAGCCTGCAGTTAGGGTGTGCATGCTGCACGTGTAGAGGGTGTTTTTAGGATTTTTAATTATTTATGTATTTAATGTGAGTTTTAAAGTGCGCTATCAGGCCAATGTATGTGGACGTTCTCCTGGACATGTGTTTCTGTTGCACTATGTGGACACATGGTACTTCACATGATTGGACATTGTGGATTTAGCATTGTTTTATTTGGCCCACCTACCTGATTCTTCGGATGTCTGAACTCCTTTCTCCATCCCTCCGACTCCCTCTATACTCTCCATTCCAATGGTGGAGGCACAGATTTCTTCCCAGGGGGTCAACTTGATGGGTGATTCCGATCCTCCCCCGGTAGCTGTGGCAATGTTACGGTTGGCTGATAGTATGCTCCGTACGCGTATCCGCAAGTCGTCCCATCGCTTTCTGCATTGCTGTGGGTTGCGGGGTGCGGTCCCCACCGCACTTACCCGCTGTGCCACCAGGGCCCATATGGCCTTCTTGTTCGCAAGTGCCGTCCTGGTCATTTGCGTCGAGAAGACGACGGCAGCATTCTCCTGGAGGGTCTCTGTGAGCACGGTGAGTTCCTCATGGGAGAAGTGGACCTGCCGCTTGCGGTCGCACGCTTTTTTCGCAACTTTTCCCATTTTTATTGTTTTCACTAGGGTGGCTAACGGGTTGGGATGTGTCTCAGGGTAGGATTTTTGATGCTTGTGTTGGGATTCTGATTTTATAGGTGTACGGCGTGCTGTTTCCCGTTCCGGGACCATGTTTTTACTTCCGTCTCCGTATATTTACGGTCACCGTATTTTGCGATTACCGCTCATTACGGTGACCGCTATGATGGGTGGCGGAATTGCACCTAGGGCGCCGTACGACGGCGGTGAGGGACGTTTTGGGGACATTTCCGCCATCGCGGACTTTGCACTTCCGCCATGGCGTAGTGCTCGTGCCCGATGGGTCAGAATTAGCCGCACTTTACTCCGTCGTGCAATGGCGGAAACGCTATTTACGCTATGGCGGTCAGGTCAGTTACTTTCCGCCAGGGTCGTAATGAGGGCCAATGTCTCTTTTAAAGTGTTATACATGAAGTTTCCAGGGACACATATTCTACCATGGAATGCATCAACAATGAAAATAACACCCACACTTGGGAGATCAAGGTCAATCTGCAAAGACGAGGAACAGATAGAAAACAACATTTTGGAAATATGGAAGAGGATCTGAAAATATAACTCTGGTGCCCCTTGAAAATGATTTCAATATTGTAGCTTGGGCACATTCCTGAGTAAACTTGCGTATATGTCTTTTAATTATGGGAGGATGTGGGTTTATACATGAAAGACCAGGCAGACTCGTTTCCTGAAATGTAGTGCAGGACACTCAGCATTTTGGTGGGTGTTTCATCCTCACCTTCTCTTTAATTCGACACAGGCTCTTCAGTGAAATCTCCCTCGCAGGTAATTCTACCTGCAAAGGAGTCTCTGTTGGGCAGGTGGGTCTCTCTTAATGGGCTGAAGGGGAGTGTTGTGGAGCAGGCTGGCATGTTTGGATTAGGGGTGGGACAGAAAGAAATTGATCAGGAGTCACATGTGTTGGAATGGGCGATATTGATCTCAATGTAGAAAAAGGTTTACATTGCGCACACCGTGTTGATGACTGGGGTAGACGTGATGATGACGCAATGTTGCAATCTGGTATGTATCTAGTATAGTTCGTTAGAATGGGATGAGTGCTGCTATTAGTGTTATTTTGAGTGCAGGTTGATACATTATAGATGTGCATACTGTGAAGGCATCATGAAGTAAGACACAGACAACAGACTTCATATTCAAACAAAAGATATTTATTAACTTAAATGTCAGGATAGTTGAAGACCTAGCTTGCCCTATGCGAAGGTGGGGTTTCCCTACCTGAACGAAACTAAGGAAAGTCGGAGTCAAAGAGTTCAACTTAAAAGTCTGTCTGTGTCCAAAACCTATCCTCGCCCTCACAACTGTAGCTAACAAGTGGGTAGTGATGTCAAAGAAAACATTTTTCAACTCAATGCTCTGAGCCTCTTCCAGCTCACAGCTTTCTCTCTGCTCCCCTTCGCCAAGCATAAGAAAGTTCCATGAAAAAGTGTCAAAGTTTACCTTTCTTCTGCTCAAGGTGGCACAGTTCAGAACCAATCCTTCGGGTTACCTTCCCCAAGTTTCAAGTAACACAATCCAAAATCAAAAGGGTCTTGAGACTGCGGTCCCAAGACAACAAGTGCAGTCCTTTACATCTCAGGTCTCCCTTCCCTTCAATGTCATTGTTTACACTTCATTCAGTCTTCTCCAGAAAGTCTTAACACAAAAACACTGTGTTGACCTGACCCTACTTCTGGCTTACCTCGCCAGCTCCTTTGCAGTGATTTTTTTGGGCTGTTTCACCTTTCACCATTCATGGCTCTCTGTTCTAGGGGCAGTTGACAGACCACGTGGTCCACCCATCACAAGACACGCAGCCAGGATACCTGGCCTCTTCAGCCCACATAGGTTCCTTGGCACTTGCTCCTGTGCACCAAGTCACCCTTACTTTGTTGTATTGGTCTCTTGGCTTAGTGTGTAATCTTCTCTATGCCCATCCGCCACTCACCAGCCTTCTATGTTTCTCTACGGTGGCTCCTGCGACTTCCTCCCACCCTCCGAAGCTGGAAAAAAAAAACATGGCATGTGCCACGTTCGCTTGCCTTGTCTTTTCTTACACACTCTGGCACCACTAATGATTCTTCCTGGACGTTCACTGCATCCTCTGAGCTCTTGGGATCCTCAGCAGCTAATTCTTCTTGTTCTGAATAACAGAAGCTCCCAGGCTTGTGGGAAGTACACAGCATATTCACATTGTGTCTCACAAGTCCTCTAGGGTTGCTGCCGGCGTCCTGGCTCGGGAGGTTAGCTCAGGGGCGACGTTCTCGCCTTGGAAGCAAAATGACACGGAGCACCACAGGTTTGATCCCCGGGTCTGTTCTTAGAAACCTCTGGGTATTAAACGTGTTATAAATAACCTATCATATCATATCATATCTTGCACTTCTCTGGCTTCTCCTTGATAGCCTTATGCCTCTGCCACCACGAGTCACACACCGCTTACCAAACCTTGGCCTTGCCACACTGCATTCACTCATAAAAGTTCACTGTTTGGTTTTCTTCAGCCCTCAATGTACATGACTTCAGGATTTGAGTTAAATTGTTGTGCAACATATATTCAATATTGTTTACTTTCGGTTTGGTGTTCAAAAGGCACTTATGTTGCTTAATTATGTTCAGTAATCCACTTATTTGCTTCAATGTTAACGTTTCATTTAGTTCAGTATTCAATATGCAATTGTTTGCTTCAATATAAAATGCCCATTTAGTTCGGTATTCAATATGCATTTGTTTGCTTCACTAATAAACTTCCATTTAGTTTGGTATTCAATATGCATTTGTTGGCTCCCTTTTACTGACCCGTGGTCCTTCTGGAGCGTCCCAGTGTTTAAGCGCCCATCCGCCACTCACCAGCCTTCTAGGTTTCTCTGCTGTGGCTCCCGTGACTTCCTCCCAGCCTCCGAAGCCGGGGAAACCATTGACACGTGCCCCGTTCGCTCGCTGTGTCTTTTCTTCCACACTCTGGCACGGCCAATGTTTTTACCTGGACGTTGACAGCATCCTCTGGGCTCCTGGGATCCTCAGCAGCTCCTGCTGCTCATGCTGAATAACAGAAGCTCCCAGGCTTGTGGGAAGTACACAGCCCATTCACATCGTGTCTCACAAGTCCTCTTGGGTTGCTGCCGACGTCCTGGCTCAATCTCCGGTCCCACCATGGCTGCCTCCTCTCAAGGGTCTCCTGCCATCCTCCCTGTGGTGCTCTTTCCTACTGAGCTGGTATCCTTTTATACACCCCGCAGCCCCTTGACAGGCTGCAGGTGTGGATGTCCAATAAGCCCTGCCTTAGCAAAAAACAAAGGGACATGCCTGACCCTCACAACTCTTAGCAGGCATCTTCCTTGTCCCATTACCAGAGTGGTGAAAGAGTGTAATCTTCATTACTCTTAGTTGCTTCTGCTTAGTCTCAGTACTGTCAAAGTTTACATGTGGGAACATGAGGGGTACAGGCTTATAATAGCCCATAAAGATTGGGGAGGGTTAGGTTGGTCATCAATGTAGAAAGGGGGATACCGTGTCTAGCCCATCTTACCCTTAATCCTTTTGCTTTTCCTACTCCTTCTGGTACTTCTGGACTGTTGATATCTCCTGTCCCTTTCTTGGTCAATGGGACAGGGAGAACAATAACCCGTAACTACCTCTGGGATAGGGCCTCCTTCCTGGAAGGGAAATGTAAAATACTGTGTCTTGCCAGAGAGCATCTCATTCCCAATCCCCAGAGGCCCTTCACCCAGGTAATCCTCCCTTGCTTCTACACCCCCTGGGTCAAGTTCCAACAGCAATAGCCTTTCCCTGGCCACCTGTGCAGGGGATCCCAGGGGAGTAGATGTGAGAATGCCCTCAGGTTTCTCACAATACATGTAGCAACATAATTACAATTATGCAGGTACAGTGTGCATACAAAGAAGTTGTGTAATGTAGTGCCTACCGATGGGAAGCGAGGAGCTTTATATGCACACACGAGAGGAGAAATCTGCAGATGGGGAAACCACTCTGAGGGGTTTGCAGTAGTCCTGAACACAAGTACACAAATATATATATACATGGGGTTTTTCAAGGGAGATGTGTTTGGGACATTTGGGGAGCAGGGGGTGCATGTTCAATACATGAGAAGGTCGTATGCCACAGGTCTCTCATAGCTAGGGTTAGTGTAGGTCACAGAAGTCTGGGTTAGTGAGATGAACTTTGTGTGACCTGAAGAGTTGGTTGACCGAGGTTAAAGGAAAGAGGAAGTCAGCTAATTGCATTTGGCCTACTGTGATAATATCAAATGGTAATTCGGGCCAGGACAAAATGAAGTGCAAGTGGTTCATAGGTTTATGACTTGGTGCTGTTGTGGATAATGGATATAATCTTCCTGAGAACATGGGAGCTTGTTATTCAGTGACCAGGGATGCCCTGCCACATTTCAGGGTTAATTTGGGGTCAGTTAATAAACTAGGTGCAAGAGGTGCTTAACGGCAGAAGTGGCAAATAGTTTATGGGTTTCAATTAGGTTCTCAGGAAGATGACTAGGATGTAGGCCAAAGGTCATGTGGGCTGAAATGGCAGTCACAACAAATTAGCATGAAACGAGAAATGCCAAGGATGCCAGCAAGTCTGGGAGGATAAGATATTTGTCACTGGTTCAAAGGAAACTTGTTTATTTCTCTCCCTTATATTGATGAAGTGTTCTTGTAAAAGCCATGTGCATCACACCAGGGGGTGGGACGTCCCAGATCAGATGGAACTTGTAATACATCAGGATTGTTGAAGGTGAATAATTAATCAAGGGATTGTACTTTTAAATATGATCTAATGTAAATGTATGTTGATGGGTATGGTGTTTAGGTGAATGTGTCCAATAAGAACGTGGGGGATTAGATTTCCTTGTATATGGTTAGCCAATCATATACAGGGGGATAACTTTATAACAAAATATGCGGGAGTGTGTTAAATGTTGCAACAATGTGTATATATCTCATGACTCACAGGCGCAGATGGTCCGTGTGGCACGGGTGGAAGCAGATTGGCTCAGTCGGTTGTAGTTCCCCCAAGATAGCGACTCAGAGACTTTGCAGCATTCCAGGCTTTCCGTTTGCTCCCATGGGGCTGGCTCCGCCCTGCTGTCAGATGGAGGTTATCAGGATCCCGAACAAAGCAATGTCAAGTTGCTACTCTTTCTACAGCAAACGCTCGTAAGTCCGTGCACAAGAGCTCTATTTTGTTTAAACTCTTCCCAGCATTCTATCTGTAAACATTTCTCTAATTTCTTTCCACACTTAGAAGCTCTGCCCTCCTTCCGCGGCATTTCCGTTCACAGTGGCAGAATCTCTGTGACTCCGCATTCACCGGTACGTGTCCCCAAGTGTTTTCGTCCTAGTTCCCTACGGCATTATTCCCTGCTGATCTCTCCAATCTATCCTTTGTTTACACACAGGTGTTTGTAGCCTTCCCTCCTCTCTCTCACCAGCGTAGCATACCGCACGCCCTCAGAGAGCACGTCCCGGTAGGTGCATGTTAGATTTACTTTCCCCTCCCTTTGTTCTTTGCCATTCTCTTACCATCTTCCCTTTCGGTTACAGCCCGCTCAGATATACGGCCAGAAAGTCTTCTCGATCGCTCTTCCTTTCTCCACAGAGATACTAAGGAGCCAGTGGAATTTGTCTTTCCTTCCAACACAGCATCACGAGGGGTATTACTGACATTCCCACTTCAGGCATTTTTCCTTTGCTCTCGGTGCATCTATCTCCATTAACTCTCCCCTTTGTGTATTACAGTGGTTTTAAGAAGACAGCCCCCGGTAACCACCACAAGAAGCCCACCGAGACATCCAGCACACAGATGGGCTTAGAACCAGTGAAAACAAGGACACCAGGGGCTTCTTCCCCATAGGGTTTCCTTGGGAACTCTGTCCTCCCCTGACTTTTGCTCTGGGGAGAATAGGGTGACTATGCAGATTCTCCATTCCACCGAACTGCTGCCTCAAATCTAGGTTAGTGCATTCCGCATATTTGTATTCTTGTTTGGTGCCTAGCTACTACGTATCACAATATAAAGCGTAACCTTGTGTGGTTCGAGGAGAATCAAGTTAGTTCTGTCTCTAAGGAGTCGTCTACCACTTCCCGGCCGTTTGTACACAATAAACTTGCTTTACTGACAAACATGCCCTCACTTCTTGAGAAGTGTGATTTTTTTGGAGAGATCTGAGGTCTGCCCCAACACACAGTACAGGCAAGATCATTTTTCAATAAAAGGTTGGGAGCTCTTTTTCAATGTTTGACCTATCAGTAAGTTGAATATTTTGTGTTGGAATCTCAATGGATTAAACTCTGCACAGAATAGGTGACAGGTGTTTCGGTCCATACACAATACGAGTCAAAACATTGCATGTATCCAAGAGAACCGCATTTGACTTGGAGACCAAAGGCTTTGGTTACAACCAAAGGTAGCTCAGATGTTGACCGCAGTTGAACAGAATGGTTTTCTGCTATTCAGCCGTGTATCAGTACTGATGAAGCTATCATGTACTCTAGAGCCATCAGATAGTTCTATATGTATACTACTTGGGGCACACTTGTGATTATCTATGAACCTCAGATCTATGACTCAATCATTGTGGATAAATCTGGGCTGTAGCTGTTTGGCTTGGCTGAACCAATGCCTGAGTGATGGGACTTTAATCAGGGGTGTGCAATCTGCGGCTCGCCAGATGTTCTGAACTATGACACCCATCAACTCTTACAATTGATTATTCTGGCTAGGGACAATGGTTATTATTATTATTATTATTATTATTATTATTATTATTATTATTATTATTATTATTGTATTTATTCAGCACAGACCTAGCAACAAGAAGAAAGGATGCTCTTTACAGAGGTATAAACCAATACACATACATAACTGAGCACTTTACAGACATATACAACATTACAGATGCATTACGGAGCACTTTTCAGTGGTAACAACAGAACAGATATGCAGCGGGGGTAGGATACAGAGGGGGACAGTGGAGAGGTACAGCTGTACTGGGTGGCTGGGAGAAGAGGGGTGGGCGGCATCTAGCGAGTCTGGTGGCGTGACGTGATGGCCTAGGTGTTGATTAGGAGAGACTTCTTGAAGAGGTCGGTCTTCAGTTCTTATTTGAATTTTAGGAGTGTCTGTGGGCAAGTCTGATGCCAGCAGGGAGGAGGTTCCATAGTCTTGAGGCGTTGGCAGATAAGGCATGTTTTCTGGTCCTTTCTTTTTTGCAGTGGTGGATTGCAAGTCTGTACGTGTCCTAGCTTCTAGCGGTGCGCTGTCCTCCGGAGATGCAGAGTATCTCTGCAAGCTAGCTGGGTGACTTGAGGGCGACTGCCTTATAGATGATGCAGTAAGACTTGAGATTGATTCGTGAATGCAGTGGGAGCCAGTGAAGGCTGATGAGGGCCAGGGTGATGTGGTCTATCTGCGTAGACCTTTGATGAAACATGCGGTCGCATGAAGGACACTTCTCAGGAGCATAAGGGAGAATGACAGGAGGCCTTCGAGGAGGGTGTTGCCCCCATCCAGGTTGGTTAGGACCAGTGCTTGAATGGTGGATCTAAAGCTGTCCGGAGGGAGGAAGGGCTTGACTTTTCGCAGGAGGGAGAGCTGATACCAAGCCGTCTTAGTTTTCTTAGTTATGTGTGTCTTGAAGAGAGGTGTTTGTTGATGTGGAACCCGAGGGACTTGGTGCAGGAGGTGAGCTCGGGTATGAAGCCCTCAGAGTTCATGGTTGAAAGCCAGGTCAGTATGTCTTGGTGTTCGGTGTTGTTTTTGAGGGGTAGGAATTCAGTCTTGGAGGGTTTGAGCTTCAAGGATGCACTGGACATCCAAGACTGGATCAGCAAGAGGCAGGTTTTGATCCAATGGATGTCCTTGATGGAGTCATTCTTGTGGGTGACGTCAGTGTATTGGTGGATGTGGATCTTGTGTGTGGCTAGGCGGGCTCCCAGAGGATCCATGTAGTTATTGAAGATCACTGGGGAGACAATGAAAACCTGCGGGACTCCACAGGTGGTGTGTAGAATTGGCAATCTAAAGGAATCCATCTGAACAAACTGCTTGCAGTTGGCGAGGTAGGACTTGATCCAGCGTAGGACAAGGTTGCTTATACCCATGTGCCGATGTAGGGTTTCTGTAAGTTCTTGGTTGTCTACTGTGCTGAAAAAGGTTGAGTAGAACCAGGAGGCAGGGGTGGCCATCGTCAAGGATGATGAGGGCATCGTTGACCACCTGTATGGTTGCTGTCTCCGTGCTGCATCTGGCTATGAATCTGGATTGGTAGGTTTGGAGGAGATTGTTGGTGTTGATGTGTTGCTGCAGTTGTGTGGCTACCGCATTCTCGATGATCTTACCTAGGAATGGATGATGGGTGATGGGGCGATAGTTACTTATATTGTCGGAATCCAGAGTGTGATATGATATGATAAGGCATTATAACGCAAGTTTTTCAAGGCGCGATGAGGCAGTGTGCTTTTTTAGTAGAGGGAGGATTTGTCTTGTTTTTAGGGTCAATGGGAAGGTGCCTTGAGTTAGGGAGCTGTTGACCATCTCCAAGTAGGGAAGGAGAGCTTCTGCATGGAGGGTCTTGAGGATGGATGCTGGGAGGATATCATCTGTATACGATGTGGCTTTAAGGGCAGCCAGGGTTTCTATCAGATCCTCTGTCGATGGTAATTGTAGTCCAAAACATTAGGAGAGCCAAACTGTGCAGACCCCTAGAATGTGACCTATGCTTAAAGGTAGAAAACATTCTCACAGTAAAAGACATGCTGATAGATATTAGGTGGTGGCTGTACATAGGGGATCAAACATGCTCATTCCACTGTGCATGTGGCCAATAGCCAATACATGCACATTGATCTTGCGGTCTAAGGGTCAGGTAACACAGCAAGTAAGCACTCAATGAGGTTTGGTCTAAGCCCTAATTAAATAAGACTGTTGATATAAATTAGTATCTCATAATGATTACGGCCAAGAAATTCAGATTTTAATTGTTGAATATTGCTGATTACTGTGTTATCTTGCATTCCTCTAGAAATACATATATGGGTGATATCAAAAAGAAAGCTCAGAAAGATAAGAGGTCCTTTGCACCATACTTTAATACGCTTGGATAGTCAGCTCTCGCCCTGCATGTAGAAGGGGCTGATGGGTGAAATAGACAAAGGGTGTAATTTCTGTAAAGAACCACTCTATGGAATAAACTAAACTTCTAGCTTTTATGTCTCTTTACAGAGAACTTTTCCTGATTTGAGACCTTCCGCCATGACCATCCCACTCCACAATATGTGAGAAGAGGCAGGCTGTTTATAATCTGAATATGATGCTACTAAGAGATAGCCATCATAAGTGAGCTGCCCACTAGCCCCTGGATAGAGAGGTCGGCTTTGGGAATGATTTTGCAGATTCATCTGCGTAATAGGCGACTGTTTCCAGCTTCCAGGCTCTATATGTGTGATGAATCAATGGTGTGCAAGAGTCACCCCCTTTCAGAACACTTGATGAGATGGCACATACACTAGAAACAGTTCCTTCTATAGAACAGGACTTTTGGATATGAAAAGGAATTTGTTTATATGAGAACTGTCTTTGGAGAGATGGATTTGGTATCTTATTTGCTACAAAGTTATTTCTATCCCATTCAACTAGGATGTTTCAAGGGTTGGCACATGTAGGAGCATCAGGGATGATCTCCACATGAAATCAGGACTAGTTTGCCTCCGAATTTCTAGCCATAGCCCAAGGTTACTAAAGGGGAATTTCCTTATGTCTGCAGAACACTGCTGGGAAGGTATCAATCTCCAAGTGGACTACATACAGGTTCCCCGACATAATCATTGATAGCACATGCTTGTAGTGTTGGATACCTTCTCCATCTGGATGAAGAATTACCCATCCCAAAGAAAAGATACCATCATTGTAGAAACAAATATTCATACCCAGGTTTAGAGTATCAGTCAATATACATTCATCAAAGTACCACCTTGGTTGTCTGCTTGTCACTCTTCATGATGTTCTTCTTTGAAAACAGTATATACCTGTACCAACCTTTCATGTGTGGTTACTAATTCTGATGTGCAAACCTACCCCTGGTATACGTGCAGGTGTATTGTGGCCTGCAAAGCAGGGACCTATAAGTTGGATGGAGACTGGAATCATGGAGTGGATTTATTTTTTGGATTTCTTCCCCAGAAAACAGAGTGTCAGCCAGCTCAGATTCCTAATGTTTTTAAGCTCTCCCTAAATGGATTTCTGATGAGGATTATCTCAGGGCACTGGCAGCGGATGCACAGCCAGGGCCCCAGTTTCTGCAGTTGGAACTAAGACTTTGTTAACTCCCTCCCCAGCATCCTTAAATGAAGGAGTATGGCAACATGGAGAGGGAAATGTCATGGTCTAATGAGGGTAGAGTAACACTCTCAGAGTGCAATGTTAACGAGCGCCAAGAAGATGATGGAAATGCCTAGAGAGAAGAGAGTATCCAACAGGGAGCACATAGGTCAGCATTGAAGGCAAGGTGTGGTGTAAATGTGGAAGAATTAGAAGCTGGTGTGGATACAGACCACTTCTATGATGTGTTCTGTTCCTGGATGGCCTTTCTGACTGCAATGAAGGCTACATTGGTGTATTGGTTATTTCCAAACGAATCTTGTGTTTTTTACCAACACAGTACAGATCAAGAAAACCATACTTTATCCATAGTCCAACCATTGCTATCACATGTCATAGAAGTATATGAATATTTTAATTGTTACCAAGATAATTTCACAATCCAAATGGTGTGATATAGTTTCTCAGATAAATTGGTCAGGGTAAAGGTATATCATTGTGAAAGCATCCTTAGGTACCTTCACCTTCAGTATTACTTTGTCTGCCTTCCAGGGCACGTCTCAGTTTCTAAATTGCTCGAAAGGAGCTGCTCTTTGCCTGGAGTGACAGAGTGAATTATTAGTGTCTAGAAAGGGTAAGCTGTGAGACAGAGTGGCAGAAGTGAAAGTTAAAGAGTAGTAAAGAATTGTAATTCGTAAATGGAAGTGGTCCTGCGACAGGTCAAGCAAAATCCTGCACACAGTCGAAAATCATTGATTCTGGTGTCAAAAGGGACAGAGCCCAGAAGAGAGGGATCCATGGTCCAAATTGTGAACATTGTGTGAAAATATATCTGAGCCCGGACGAGAGAGATCCATGGTCTGAGCCCGGATGAGGGAGACCAAGTTGTGAATTGTGAACATTGTAGAAAAGGGGTTTGTGCCCAGACGAGAGAGACCTTTGGTCCGAGCCTGAAGGAGGGAGACCAATTGTGAATTTATGAATTTGAGAATCTTGACAAAGGAAAGGAACTGCTGTGTTTTGTTAGCTACATCAGACCCACTGCAGTAAGAGACTTTGAATGGCAAAGCGACTTTGGCACAGAATGTCCTGATACTGAGATATCGAAAATGTACGAGTAACAAAAGGAATGACAAGTACCAGCAATCACTAGTAAAGAAGGTAATACTGGGTGTTGTGATAATGAAAGTGAACTTCTGTTTCAAGACAGAGGAAGCCTGTATTTTGACAAAAGAAGTCTGAATTTGACAAGCAAAGTGAACTTTGTTTCAAGGCAGAGGAAGCCTGTATTCTGACAAAGGAAGTCTGCGTTTGACAAGCAAAGTGAACTTTGTTTCAAGATGGAGGAAGCCTGTCTTCTGACAAGAGATGTTTCATTGGAGAATCCTTTTTTGTTTCTTAAAGACTTTGCCAGAGTGGTGTGAAACCAGCTCAACCATGTGACTGTGTCCTCGTGCCGAGGAAGCCAGAGTGTGCACGAGGCTCGAGCGTGCTATCTTGTCCCGTGCTGAAAGCATGGGGAAGGAAGGCCAACTGCTCAACTGCCCTGACATATTGTTTCTTGAACACTTTTCTTTTTTTGCATACAATACTGTCCCACACCATCTTGTATTTAGATGTACGGATTGGCAATAGGTTTATTAGCCTAGGCCCTTTTATTTTGACAGACTCGAATGTGTAAGGAACTCATGGTGGCAACAGTAAAGATAGACACAAGTGATCACAGTTCAAGGGTCTTTATCACACTGTATGCATGGGTGAGAAAAATGCCTATACTAAACTTAAAGCTTAGATGGGAGCAAGCTGCGACCATCAAATAATAATAAGGCAGTCCTAGTAGCGTCTTGTCAAACAAAAAGGGCCTATACTAAAAACAACTATTGACAATTCTTACCACTGAGTTACAAAAAGAGTGTTGGATAATGTTCACCAGAAAAGAAAAAATTGTTCACAAAATGATAAGTCAGGATGTTATGGCTAGGTCTCCCCTGCACTTGCGTGATCTCAATGTCACTTGGCCTAGTAATATTGTTGTCTCTGTCCTTCCTTTGTTCTTCATTCCTTGCCTCCTCGTGCCTTGAAACACTTTTGTATAGGTGCGTTACAAATGCCATATCATATCATATCCCTTCCCCACGTTTTTAGCACAGGACAAGGGGGTTCTCCTGAGCACAGCACACTCCTGGGCCTCTCCAGCACGAAATTCACAAGTCTATTGCACGATACCAGAACCTTTAGGGGTCAAGTCTCTTTCCTCAAAGGTTCTTGCTTTAGAAGGCCTGCTGGATCAAAACAACAAATAAACAAACAAAGGTTCCTTCGGTGGTCTTGGGCGATTGCTCTTCGCCCCTAGTACCTCCCTCCACCGGGCTCAGATCCTCTTTTTCAAAATAGGCCTCCCTCCGGCTGGTTCACTACGGCCTTTCAAATATCGCTCGTAACATTCAGGAGATTCAATATATTTGTAAACAAACATCACTGTGGACAACCCTCAAGCGGGGTCACTCTTGTTGATACACTGTTCCCGGTTGCATTACTCTTCACTCCAACTCATAGGCATCCCTCAGCCGGGTTCACATTTGCCACAGATGCAATTCACTCTACTTGATCTCAATGCAGGATTCACTCTCGGTAACTTTCCCCTTGGCATCCCTCCGTCGGGTTCACGTAGCTATCTTTAACACAGTTCATGAACTTTTAACGCAGTTCATGATTTGCTCATTTTCATCATAAAGCGTGGGTTCCCTTCTCCTAGCTTTCTTTTGGCATCCCTCTGTGGGGTTCACACATGCCTTATTCCACAGTTCACAATCTTAACAGAAATCAGGGGTCCAATCCCCAAGCTTTCTCTCTGCAATTGGTCAAATCATTTCGATTGTACAAGGGATTTGATGTGACCTTCCTTCTCGAGCTCTTCGCTCATCTGCATCCAACTCCCTCAGGGTCAGTCGCTTCTCCAAGCAACAAGTTGGTGGTAGATCTCTCTCTTCGGCAGGGGCCTCCCTCTGGAACAGCCTTCCTGCCTCCCTGAAACTTGAGGAGAACCATCTCCGGTTTCCGGAAGCACCTCAAAAACGTCCTCTTTGCCTCTGCTTTCTCCCCCCTTCTCCCCTGCTGAATTCCTGGCAGAAACTGCACTGGTTACCTGCCCAACCCTTTCTGATTCTCGGGCCCCGCCAGTTGCCCTCCTGCACTGCCTCCCTGGCAACCCTGCACCGGGGGACTGTTTTCTGTATCCCTACAGTCCCCCTACCAGCACTTATATCTGCACTTACCTTGCACTTGCCACCAGTGGCCGTTTTTTAAAATCTTATTTATTCAATTATCCCATGTACTGCACTTTCCCCTCTTCCTTCCCCTACACACCTTTCCCTTTCCCCCTCCCCTGCATTCCGCGATCTGAATGACACCTGGCCTAGCTGGATCGTTGTTCTGTCTTCCCTTTGTTCCCCGTCCCTTGCGTCGTCGCGCCTTGAAACACTTGTGTATAGGCGCATTATAAATGCCATATCATATCATATCAGTGTCCAGTCAAAGGATCGAAAATAAAGGATCGAATGCCCTTTTGTTCGAATACAAAAGGACCGGAAAAAAAATGGTTGAATGTTTTTTTTAATTTATTTATTTATTTATTTATTAATTTTAGTATGCATAAAAAGTTTTTTATAAAAAGAAAACAGGGGGTTCGGGGGGGGAACCCCCCCCATAAAAAAATGGTTTTAAAAAAAATGTGACCCTTTTTTTCGGTCCTTTTGGTGTCGAAAAAAAGGCATTCAAGCCTTTTGTTTTCGATCCTTTGACCTACAACCTATCATATCATATCATTTGTAGGACCACTCTGACATCCTACGCTGACCTTTCCTAGGGCCTTCAGGTATGTGCCATTTCAACACAAAACAAAAGGGGCCAGCAAGAGTCATTTGAATGAGCACTCCTGCGGCGCCTGACCACTCTGTAACTGTCCCTTGTCTGGCCTTTTCCCAAAAATTCAAACACACACAGAAGTTATTTCTTCTCAAGTTCCTTGCATTCATATATTGTTACCACTTGCAACCTTGGGCTCAACCCAGTAAGGAATGCTATCAGCCTCCTCCCACTCTCTGGCTTGTCTTGCTTCTGGAATCAGGGACGGTGCCACGGTAGCCAGCATGCCTCCCCGTCTGTGTTATCAATGCAGGGGGCCTCTGTGACATCTGTTCCTCCACACGCTAGCTGTGACTGCCGGTCTTATGATTTCCCTTTTGGAGGCTTTGCGGGTCTGAGTTGAAAAGGGTAAGGGCAGTTCCCCCTTTGTCATCCCTCCAGGTCTCTCTACCTTTCTCCTCCGTTTGAACTGCCGGTCCGGAATAGCTGTGTCCTTGTGTTCCGCCTTTTATCCCTTTGGGGAAGGTAAAGGGTGTGCGTGCTTATTGTCAATTGCCTGACTCTGCCTGACCCATGTTGGGCCATGTCAGGTAAACGGCTCTGGTGTTAGTCCATTGTCTGTTATGGTGTAGGAAAGTGTTTGTGTCGGAAAAGATTGGGGATACAGTTGGGTTGTTGTCCGGTGTCCATTGCAGGTGTATAGCGCTCCTGCAGCTCCGATCTGTCTCCTGTATCCTCTCACTCTCCCGTCCTCTGCCCTTCCTGCTGCGGCTCCGCAGTACCGGGTCCCAGACTCTGGTTACATGACTTATTGCCAGGAAAGGAGCATTCCTGTTTCTACATTTGTTATCCTGTGTTCTTTCTCTCTCACAGGCTTTTCTCTCTTGCTGGGGCTCTGCAGCTGTAGAGGCTGGGTAGTTGGATTCTCTCTCCACAACCGCATTGCCTCCATATCCGATTTGGCGTCCTCCTCTTCGCCCCAAGCTTCCAAGCTCTTGGCTCCTCCTGGGAAGATCTACCCTTTCTGGTAGTCTTTCCAACCATTTTTTTCATTAGACTTGTCTTACTTGGTTTCTGTTGTCTAGACTGCTCATGTTGGAGAGTAGTTGAAGATGACCCCAAGGATTTTTTGCCTCACAAGAGGGCGAGGGGATGGGGCCCAATGAGGGCGGCCAGAGAGTATGCAGGAAACAGGTAGCAGGGCTATTGGAAGGTTCCTATGAACCTGGAAAACAAAGAAAAGAAAGCCTTTACCACCCCTAGAATTACTTTTCCAGTTCAAAGTACACCATTTTGGGCACCACAGCGCACCAGCCAGTAAAGCCACCAGATTAATTCCCTCAACTCCTCCCTAGTATTCCTCTTCTCAGTGGTTTCTATCTCGGTAGCTCTACAGAAACACATCCCATGGGAGAGGATGGTAGGGATAGAGAGAGTGGGGTTGAAGGAGCAGTGTGGGTGCTGTGTGTGTTCTGTGTTCCCTCTAAATAGTCATCACTGTTCCTATAGGGGGTTTCCCTCCCCATAAGATCCTCCCGCTGGGTACCACCCCCAGGGGGACTATTGGGTTGTGGCCTCACATACCAGGCTCCCCCTGTGATAACAGTGACATCATCCTGGGATTCATCACATACCCTTCCACTCAGGAAGTTGGCTTCCTCTTACCCTTAAGGGAATCAGTACAGGGAATCCACATTCCCCTGTTTCTTACCCTTGCAATGTTGTACACCAAAGCAAAAAGGTTGTAGGTTGAGGAACCAGTGCATAATTATGCCTCCTCTTCTCCTTCTCTCATCCCGGATTGTCTGTCTTCAATCCAGGAGCGGTGTGCTGCCAATGATCTCTGTCTGAATGCCAGTAAGATGAGATCCTCCTCATCAGCACACCTGCACCTTCTTTTCCTGCCACTCTCTGGCCAGCCTCGCTTGGCCCTCTTCCTGCTCCCATCTGCGAGGCTAAGAACCTCGGGGTCATCTTCGACTCCACACTCTCCTTCGCTCCTCACGTCTCTGATGTCTCTTAGAAGTCTAACAACCAACTGCACCTCCTCAGAGGTATTCTTCCTTTCCTCTTCTTCCCCCAGAAGCTCTCTGTCTCCAGAGCTCTGTTTCTCTCCAGGCTTGACTACAGCATCAGTCACTTTCTAAATCTCCCTGCCTCTACTCTCCGTCCTTTGCAAGACTTGTCCTTGGCCTAAAGCCCTAAAGCCTGGCTCCTCTCTGAACTTTAGGCCCAGGTGCATGCCCCTCCAGTTGCACACCTGCACTGCCTCCCGGCAACCCTTGCACTTGGGTCTGTATCTGCAACCCTATAGTCCCCTCCTGCACTTACCAAACACTTCTTGTCTGCACCTAAACCTGCACTGACACTTGCTTGCCACACTCCTTACCCTTCCTCCCCTTCCACTGGCACTTTTCCCCTCCTCTCACTCCTGCACTTGCATGATCTCAATGCCACTAAGCCTAGTAATATTGTTGTCTCTGTGCTCCCTTTGTTTCCCCATATCCTGATGTTGGACATGGGATGTTCTTTTCCATCATAAGTGTGAGAGAGAACTGCTCCAAGTCCCACTTTCAATGCATCCCTTGGCCACTCTCCCTCCCCATACTGTCCTCCTTCTCTCCCATTGCACCAGATGAGATCTCTATAGTTGTCCACTCCCTGCTCCTCAAAAACCATCAAGGGCAACATCACCTCTCTGGCACCAGCCTTGGTTGACATCTGCAACCACTTATTTGCCACTGACTCCTTCCGACAACCCTTTAAGCACTCCCTTCTGCATCCTCTCCTAAAAAAAGCCACCTGCTGACCTCTGGCTAACTTTCATCCTATCTGTATCACCCCTTTTTTGGGGATACGCATGGAGAAGGTGATCATCCCCCAACTGACCCTCCACACCAAAGTGGCTGGCTGCCTTCATGACTATCAGTCCAGTTTAAGGACATCCAGAGGGTTCCATGTGTTAAAATCGCTGCAAGAATTGCTGTGGTTACTGAATATTGCGGCACAAATGCTGTAGTTTTGCCGCTGCAATCCATATAAAGGATGCAGAGGACACCCCGCAACACCTAAACCCATTATACCAGTTAAGGGAGGTGGGGTACACCCCCGAAACCCCTGCTCCCCTTAAATGGTATAACAGGGTTCACATTTACCGGGTCAAACCACTGCATTTTTTTTGTATAGGCAACATTTTTGCCACATTTATATCGGTGCATACCATCCAGAAGCACAGACACTGCTCTCCTGAACACCCGTGAGGACCTACTCTCTAATCTGGACTCTAACATTCCCTCTGTTCTGATCCTCCTCAATCTCTCTTCTGCCTTTGACACATTCAACCACTCCATCCTCATAAACGGTGTCCATGATACCTTAGGCAATACAGACTAAGCACTGGCATCGCTTACCTCCTTCCTTTCAAGCAGACCATCCCAAGTGCAATTGGGCCCTTTGCTCTTCTCTATATCAATCTCTACCTGTGGTGTCCCTCAGGGCTCTATCCTATCGCCATGGCTCTTCAACATCTACCTGGCCCCTCTGGCCCACCTGATCTCTACCTTCTCCCCTCACTTTTAGTGTTATGCAATGACACACAGCTCTCTTTCAAGCTATCATGCTCTAACCCCTCTGCCTCCTCCCTCATACCTGACTGCTATTCAGTCATGGTGCCCTGCCAATGTTCTCTGCCTTAATGCCAGTAAGACAGAGATCCTTCTCATGGGGATGCCTGATCCTTGTTTCCGCCCAACTCTCTGGCCGGACTCCATGGGTCCCCTCCCCTTGCCCACCTGTGAGGCAAAAATCCTTGCGATCATCTTTGACTCCTCTCTCTCTTTCTCTCCAAACATCAAAGTCCTTGCCAAGAAGTCCAACTTTCAGCTGCACCTCTTCAGAGGCATTCTACTGTTGATGTCTATGTTTTATGTTCGCTCGCACAGATCGCAAATATATTAGACAGTGATCTATTGAAATGGGGGGATATAGTGAAGGCAGATAAGGACCGAAAACTACATCAGGAATATCCCGATAGTCTCAAGGAACACGGGATGAACGTGCTCAAGGCACTGCAACGAATTCTACCTCCATATGATGTGAATGTGGAAAAATTATCGACTGTGACACAAGATAGTGCAGAAGGGGTGGCCCAATATTTCTTACGGTTCGAGGTATCCTTTAAGGCCCATAGTGGTTTGGACCTAGGAACAGAAACTGGCCAAAGATATTTTGCAACCAGTTTTGTAGAAGGATTATTAAGTCCTATTCAAAAGTGTATTAGAGAATCTGAGAGCACATGGCAATCGAGAAGTCCCCGAGAACTTCTGGAAATGGCAAGGTATTATGAAAGAGGAGAAAGGGTCAAGGGTCAAACAAAAGTCAGACAAGAAAAGGACTTAAAGACAAAAGTACTGTTACAACAACTGCAACAAACCCCGAGTCACCAATACACTATGGGAAGAGGGGGCCAAATACAGTCCTTGAATAGGGGAGGGTATGGAAACCAGAACATTACATATGGGAGGCAGGATGGACTGCCTCAGGATGCATGCGCTTTCTGTAAACAACATGGGCATTGGAAAGCACAATGTCCCCTAAGTGGGAGAGGAAGGGGACGAGGTTATCCGGACAGCCAAGGTAATTACGCACCCAGAGGGCGGGGACGAGGTAGGGGCCCGAATGCAGACGACAGACAGTATTCCCCGCCTTATGTGAACACCTTCGATGTTCCCCTACAAGGCCCACAAACGAATAGTATAACAACGCAAACTAGACAGATGAATCAAACAGAGGGAGAGGCATGCATAGGATCACACTGTGAGGAGCGAGTATTCTATAACGATGACTATCAGGACGCAACTGCTAATTTCTACTGACGGGACCGAGGTGGGACAACAGGTACGGTAATAGTCCCCATAGATCAGAAGAGGCCATATGCTGCTATTAGAATAGGACCTCACCAAGATGTTAAATGCCTAATTGATACTGGGGCTGGCAATAGCTCTGTAAACATTAGGTCCGTACCTGAAGTTCCACTATCGGGTTGCAGCAAAACTTCTGTGGGGTTTGGTGGGAGCCCAATCACTACACCTGTCAGTAAGGTAATAGAAGCAGAACTTGAAGGAGTTAAATGGAAAAATGGGTGGTTACTAACGGATCAGTGTCCGGAAAATTTGATGGGCATAGATACTTTGAAGGCCCTGCATGCAACCATATACTGTTCGCCACAAGGGGTACAGATGACAATAAGGAAACCAAGCATAAGAATGTTCCCCGTTATTGATATTGCACATGCCCCGGAACTCTCATTACTCCCCGAGACATTATGGGCTAAGGATAGCAGTGACGTAGGATGTCTAGAAATGTCCCCTGTTATAATAACGGTCAAACCAAATGCCCGGTTACCCAGAATAAAACAGTACCCTATAGCCCAGGAAGGGGAGCAAGCGCTATACCAAATTGTACAAGATATGATACGTTTAGGAGTAATTGAACCAACAAATGACAGCCCCTGTAACTCGCCGATACTTCCGGTCCACAAAAAAGGGAACAAAGCCATACCCTATTGTTTCGTAATTGACCTCAGAGAGATAAATAAAATAGTGGAACCCAGGTATCCCGTAGTACCCAATATTGCCAGCATTCTTACATTGATACCCGTTGAAGCAAAATGGTTCACGGTGATTGATCTAAAAAATGCTTTTTTCAGTATTCCGATTGCAGAAGAGAGTCGCTATCTATTCAGTTTCTCCTTGAGACAGCGACAGTACCGATTCACCAGGGCCCCCCAAGGATATACTGAAAGTCCGGCCATATTTAGCCAGGCCTTAAAAACACAAATGGATGAGTTACCCCTCCCCTCTGGTGCGACATTGGTACAATATGTGGATGATTTATTAATAACCGCTACCACTGAACAGATATGTCGACAAGCCACCATAGCAGTTCTGAAACACTTGGCAGTAAACAATCATAAGGTATCCTTGAAGAAAATGCAGTACGTGCAACAGAAAGTGCACTACCTAGGATTTGAATTGTCCGAAAAGGGAAGGTCACTGTCAACCGACAGGATAGCCCTTATCCAGGCACTAGAAGGGCCAAGCACTGCAAGGGGTATACGAAGACTGATAGGGATCCTCTCCTACTGCAGACACTGGGTTCCAGAATTCTCAGTAATGATCAAACCATTGTTGGAAGCCCTAAAGGGGTTAGGAATAAATGATCCGGTAACATGGAACGACAACATGCAAAGATCCCTGCAGACCATCAAGAGTGTACTTTGTAATGCCCCAGCGTTAGGGACACCTGATTATTGTAAAGAGTTTGTTTATTTGTTGATGAAAAAGAGGGTTGTGCGGTATCAGTACTGACTCAAGAGCAAGGGGGCCGCCAACGTCCATGTGCTTATTTCTCCACTACCCTCGATGCTGTAGCACAAGGGTTTCCCCCTTGCATAAAGGCAATGGCGGCTGCAGCAGTGGCATTGAAGCAAAGTGCTGGGATAATATTGGGAAGTAAGGTAAGCATTAAAGTCCCACATGCAGTTGATATATTGTTAAACAGGGTATCTACCCAACATCTCACTATGGCCCGATTGACACAATACGGAGTAATTCTGCTAGCACCAAATGTTAAAATTGAAAGATGTAATGTGTTAAACCCAGCAACTTTACTCCCAATCCCAAATCATTCTGTTTCCGAGATACTCCATGACTGTGTTATAAGAACTGAGGAATATACCAAAGGGCGTATTGACCTCCAAGACCGACCATTACAGGAAGGTGATGGGTTTTTATTTTGTGATGGATCTTGCTTTAAATTACCAGATGGAGAAGGAACAGCTGCATATGCTGTTACCACAGCAGATCATATTGTGGAAACAGGGAAAGTTCAAGAGAAATCAGCCCAAGCTGCGGAATTGATTGCACTTACTAGGGCCCTAATAATAGGTACGGAAACAGAGCTCACCATTTATACAGATTCTGCCTATGCACACAGGGTAGCACACAACTTTGGGAGGCTATGGGCAGAGAGGGGTTTCCTTACCTCACAGGGCACAGCAATAAAACATGGCCAGCTAGTCAGCGATTTGCTACAAGCACTTACTTTACCCAAGAAAGTGGCAATAGTGAAATGTTCAGCCCACCAGAAAGTGACAGACTATGTGTCAAAAGGGAATGCCTTAGCGGACTATTCAGCCAGACAGGAAGCCATTAGGGGGACAGGGTGGGAAAGCACGCAGTTGGTCGTCAAAGAAGAAGAAAGAACAGAAATAGCAGACGAAGGAGTGAAGCTAATTCAGAATGACGCAACAATGGAGGAAATGGATACCTGGTACAGAGATGAACAATGTGTGCAAAGGAATGATGGCTTATGGGTACATACTAAAACGAATACATGGCTGCTACCCGATGCTTATTTGCCTACAATAGTAAGTGTAGCGCATGGCCCTACCCATGTTAATGCTCGAACTATGAATGAAATACTAAGCTCAGTATGGCATAATGACAAATTGAATTCTTTTTGCAGAAATTGGACCTTGCAATGTGAAATATGTGTACTGTATAATGTGGGGAAAGGTGTGACCGCCCCGCGGGGCCACAGCCAGTTGCCATCATACCCCTTTGAAGTTGTCTTTATGGATTTTATACAGCTTGACCCAGTAAACAAATATCGTTATTGCCTGGTTATGAAATGTGGCTTTTCAGGGTGGGTGGAGGCATATCCTTTGAGAGACAACAGTGCCACCTCCACTGCAAGATGTTTACTGAAGAATTGGGTACCATTGTACACTATTCCCCGATTCCTATGGTCCGACAATGGACCGCATTTCACTGGAGAAGTGGTGAAAAAAGTATGTCATGCACTGGGTATTGATCAACGTTATCACACAGTTTTTCATCCTCAGTCAGCCGGCATAATCGAAGGAACGAACAAGGTATTGAAAAATAAGTTGGCAAAAGCATGTAAAGAAACAGGACTGAAATGGCCCGATGTCCTACCACTAGTTCTGTTAAGTATGAGAACTATGCCAAAAAGAACGCATGGTCTATCTCCATTTGAAATTGTCATGGGAAGGGCACCAAGCATAGGCACTCCTCTTAAACCGACCAAACTATCTGAGCAGGCATGGCCTGCACTGCAGCAATATTGTATTGCCTTAACTAATCGCTTGCTCTCTATTAAGGCACAGGTCACGGCGGCTGCACCTACCCCATTGATTGGTGAAGGACACAACGTGCAGCCAGGAGATTGGGTGGTTATCAAAGCCTTCGACCGTACAAGTGGACTACAGCCTCGCTGGAAGGGCCCCTTCCAGGTTCTTTTGACAACACAGACAGCAGTAAAAGTCGATGGGAAACCACATTGGTACCATGCCAATCATGTAAAGAGAAGTGCCCCGGTGCTCACAAAAAACATCGGAAAAACTTCTGTTCAGCACGACAAAGAGTTCGACAAACCAGAGGCAACGGATCATTGTGTGCATCGTTTACGATCTCGAGACATCTATGTGCCAAGCAACGTGTAAGGACACTATTTTTGAACTTTGATCATTAGTGAGATGAACTTTGTGGGACTCTCTTGTTGATTTCAGCAGAATTGTGCCTTACTGAAGACGACGGGCTTGTAGCCTGAAAGGCCTACGGCGTTCCCCTTCTGGGACAGGCACCACGAGACGTGGGACAGATCGGAAGACGGTTTCCAGTGGGACCTACATCCATTTGGGTAATAAAGACACTGGTTCGTTATCAAAGGGGCTAATAAGTATTATACTATTATATTTCTCGTTATTGTGTACAAAATGTCTGCAGGATATATGAATACACCTATTAACCAGGCTTACTTACATGTATTGCCAGAAGCCTCACATTGGGGTAAGGACGCAGAATATGCTACCATCTCTCCCATGTCTACAAATGATACACCCAGGCCAATTCCTGGGTATGATGACGTCATGACACCCATAATTAATATATATGATGATGCAGAGAAAATTGCTAAAAAGGTTACAAAAGGGAAAAATAGTAAAATTAAAGGAAAAACAGAACTAGCGGTCTGCCCAAGAAAACTTAAGGTATGCGTTACTATATCTGTTCTCTGTATCCTCACAGTGCTAGCCTTACTATTATGGTATTTAGAACATAAAGCCATATTCCCCATGCGAATGATACTTCCCCCTCCAGCGGCCACCAATATGACGCCAATATGGGTTATAAGCAAGGATAGACATAGCCATGATCAGCATGAACCAGAAGAGCATTATGGGAACACCTTTGTTAAAATGGTAGAAACAACTCGATTGGCCCTGAATAAAACGGATTGCTGGATATGTTCTCATATACCTAGACATGCGGCGGAAGGAGTACCATTGTATGCACTCCCTCTAGATCGAAAGGAGGCCTGCTACTACCTACTAACTACTGTCCTGCTATTGCAATATAAGGTATTTATCGAAATAATACCACGATATTTCAATGCATGTATGACTACAACCTTTGAGAGTAAGGGCTCGGAAATATATCAAGGGAAAGGGCTCTATAAGAATTTGGTACCACGGAACTTATCACTATCAGCAATGATAATAAGCACAGTACATAAGAATCCAATCCCGTTGTTAGTAACAAGAGAATTTGTGCCTAAAGGGACATGTTTTTCAAGAAGAATTGAAACCGTACCACGAATTAGAGGATGTAGCATAACCCTGAATTTGGATACATATCAGGGAGGGTTTCCAGTACTACCTGGGTATGCATATATATGCAACAAACAGGCGTTCCTATGGCTTACTGCCAACTTCAGGGGTCACTGTTATGTGGCCCAGATATTCCCTGCAGTACGTGTATATTCCCCTCAGGAGTTATTTGATGTAAAACATAGCCTACATAAAAGGGCAGTGAACCCAAAAGTACCCACATATCAAAGTACGCAGATTAAGCATGGTTGTTGACTTTTTGCTAGACGAAACAGCAGACATATTTGAAAACATAACCTATGAATTAAAGGCAATAAGATTAGTAGCCCTCCAAAATAGATATTTATTGGATATATTGACGGCCGAAAAAGGAGGAGTATGTAGTATGGTGGGAACTCAATGCTGCACATATATACCTGACTACTCCAATGATATTATGGATGGAATACACAAACTGCACAAAGTAGCAGAAGATATTAGGCAAGAAGAAGGTTCTGGGGAAAGTTGGTGGATTAAGTTACTGAAGGACCTTGGCTGGAAACTGCTCACACCTCTTCTAGTGATCGCAGCCATAATAGTGGGCATATGTGTCTGCATCCAATGTTTCCCCATTTGTATATCTTGCTGTTCATCATGCCTGTCCTCCGCTACCACAGCTATTGTAACGCTAGCAAAACCAAAACCTTTTGATAGAGTACCTATCCCTCCCGATATGGGAGGCCTTGAGCGAATAGAACTAACGAATATTGTGTCATGACAACTTTGCTCACTGTACGAGCAAAGGGAGGATTGTTGATGTCTATGTTTTATGTTCGCTCGCACAGATCGCAAATATATTACTCAATTATATGCACTTGTACATAATGGAATACTGCTTTACAGATGGTTCACAAAACGCATTTACCATATATGGTAAAACGCACAAAGAGGCCAACGACATGTTGTGACATGTAGAATGGAAAAGAACCTTTGCCCCAGGGGCTCTGAGTCAACAAGCACACGAGACAAGGGATGTTTGCGGTCAAACTGATAACGGCATATGTTCGCTAAAGAATGTGAATAACAGGAAAACCACAGGGCGTTAGCCCTGCAGATCTGCAAAACCAGTTGTAACTCGTTCCTACGCCTACGTGGCGTACGTGCTATACATGTAATTCAATGGGACAGGATGTGTATAAAAGGACAGAGCACGGAAAGATCGGGGCAGCACTTCTACAACTTGCTTTGCGAGACGTACGAACCTGCAGCCCATTCGCGAATGTAAGACTCATTTTACTGGTTGGTGTGGTCCCGTACCCGCACTACCTTTCCTCACCTTCCCCCATAAGCTCAATGTCTCCAGAGTGCTGGTTCGCTCGAGGCTGGACTACTGCAGTAGCCTCTTCCTCAATCTGCTTCTTTCCTCCCTTCGCCCCATTCAACTAAACCAGAATAGGACTGCAAGACTTATCCTTGACTTAAAACCAGGGCCTGCATCTCTCCAGCCCTAACATCTCTGCACTAGTTCCCAGTGACTGCAATAATAAAATTCAAGACCCTTTGCTTCATCCACAAGGCTCTCTGGGGCCTGGGATCTCTCTATATCCATCTTTCCCTCGCTAAATACCTCATGGCCAGAGTCCTTCCGTCCTCTGGCTCCAACTCTCTGTAGGTCAAACAGTTCTCCAAGCAGAGAGTGGGAGGTATATCCCTTTCCTTGGCTGGTTCCTCCCTCTGAACAGGCCTCCCAGCCCCCCTCAGTCTTGAGCCTGACCTTCTTAAATTTCAGGTACTTCTGAAGAGTTTCCTTTTCTCCTCTTCCTTCCCTCTCCCCCTATCATGCTAACTCTCCCTTTGCTGCTGCGACTGGGGCCTGGTCCCTTTTAAGTCATCGAGGGACCCGACCACCCCCCTACCAGTCCTCCCAGCATCCCTTGCCGGCACTTGCCTTCGAGCTCTCTTACCCGGACTAGCCCAACCTGGCCCATCCTGTTCACTGCACTCACACTCCCTTCCCCCTCGTTCCACTTGCACTTGATGCCTTGCCCGCCTAGCACTTGCCACTCCCACCCTTAGGGCATCCCACTCCTGTACTTCTCCTTCAACCCTCTCCCCTGCACTTACCACCTTGTCATGCACTTGCATAGTAGAATTGTCACAAGGACAATATAACCATGTGTTGTTCTATTTTTGTGGTTCGCATGTCCCTCTTGCCCCCATTTTGTCTTGTGGCGCCTGGAAACACTTGTGTGTAGGTATCATAGAAATGTCCAAAACATAAATAAATCAAAACAGTTTGGAATATAAATTCTGTAATAAAATTGGGCACTTTTAGGACAGATTGTCATACCGCCGAGTTCCTGGCGTCTATGGAGCCGCTGGCGACGCGGAACCTAGCTTCGTTCGCTTCGGCCACGCCCCCTATTTCCTGGTTCCCTTTTGCTGATTCCGATTGGCTAGACGCTCCGCGGCCCGGTGTTTTAACCGGCCACTTCCGGGTCACGGACGCGTTGCAACGCTTCCGGTTTCGTCCGTAGGCTGTGCTGCTTGCTACCTGTGGCTTTCGTGCTGCTCTCTCGCTTGCTGCTGGTCGGGTCCTCGTACCCTGTCTATCCTTTCTGTTATTCTTTCCGCTGTACCTGTCTGCCTTTCCCTTTCTCTTTTGGTCCGCAGTATTCTCCCTTGCCCTCCTTCCATCTTGCTTCCCCTCCCACCTTCCCATCTTCACTTACCGCTTTTTTCCTTTTCCGGTCTGTTACTCTCTCCGCTCTTCCTTCGCCTACCTTCAGCATTGCTTCTGTGACCTCCCGTGTACCAGACTCCGGCCTGTTCCCCTGGACTGCCTTTGCTTGCTGCATTAGTACTTCCTCACTTAGCCTGTGTACCAGTTCCTCGGACCTCTTAATGGACTGCCTGTGTTTTCTGAGTCTTCACTCCACGTGTTGTCTCCAGCCACTGCTACCAAATCTTACCTTATAAGAACTCCTGGTTCCACATCTCCAAGACACCCAACGATACTACAGGGGTTTTTTGTGCCTAAGGCTTTTTCCCCTCTTGGTCGATCCCGGGGGTGGGCCCCCTGTTCTCCCTTCTTGGGGAGCACGGTGGCTTCCTTCCGGGGTCGTCCCTATCTTCATAAAAAAAAGGTGTCTACTCGAAGAAAAGAAAGGAAGGGTTCTTGGAAGGAAGAAGAAGGTGAGGAGTCGGGGGAGGGGGAGATTTCAGAAGCTACACTTTCGGACGAAGATATCACCGATCCCGGTGACAGTTTGCAACGCCAAAAAGAGATGGCCACCCCACAGCAGGTACAAGAACTCGTAGCCGCTGTACAAAGTCTAAGTCTAGAGATGCAGAACCTTAAGACTGCTAACGCCACCCTTCAACAGCGTATGACGGACAGAGAAAGACCTTTAGCCGATTTACCTCCACTTCCCCTAGTATCAGGGAAGTTTGATGGATCCCCAAAGAAGGTTAAAGAATTTCTGGACGCATGCAATCTTCATTTTACCTTTCGCCCTCAGACCTTCGCCTCAGATCACGCCAAGGTGGGGTTTATGATCACCCACATGATCGGAAATGCCCTGGCTTGGGCTACCCCTCTAGTAAACCAGTCAGACCCGGTTTTACAGGACTACGATGCCTTTAAGGCCCTGATTCAACAAACCTTTTTGCGAACAGAGAGTACATACTTGGCCTCGGAGGACCTCCTTGACATCCGTCAAGGGAATTCTGATTTACTGACCTACATCACCACTTTCAAACAGGTGGCTGCAGAGGCAGGTTGGCAGGAACAGGCTCAGTATGCCATATTTCGGCGAGGTTTAAGGGAGGAATTGAAGGACGAACTTGCCCGAATAGAAAGACCGGCGTCTTTCGCCGAACTTCTGACAGCTACCCTCCGAATTGACTTCAGGATGACTGAAAGACGTCAAGAAAAGAGGAAAAACAGGCTAAGCGTACCCCCTCCCATGGAGACTCCTTCACCAGCGTCCATACCTTTCCAACGAACAACTAAAGAAGAACCCATGCAGATTGGAACCACCAGAGCCCCACTGACACCGGAAGAAAGGAAACGGCGCAGGGAGGGTTCCTTGTGCATGTACTGTGGATCTTCATTACATTTATTAAGAGATTGTCCGGAAGTACCACCCAGAAGATCGGGAAACGCTCGCCCTCGGTAAGCATTGGGACGCATTACCGAGGGGCTGCTTTTAGTCCCTACGCACCACTTTCTGTATCCTCTACAGAAACATCTGAGGACTCCCGGTTGATGGTGCTCACAGTTTCTCTCAGAGTAGGCCCCAAAGAAGTAACCGCTTTAGCACTACTCGACTGTGGAGCAGCAGGAAACTTCATGGATACCCATTGGGCAGAACGACATGGAGTCAAGAGGATAGCCAAAAACGAAGATCAAAAGGTGGAAGGAATTGATGGCGAACCTTTGAGCTCGGGTTTGATCACTCATACCACTAAAGCACTTACTTTATCCATCCAACAACACACCGAAAGTATCACATTCGATATTATCAGAGCTGCTCACTTCCCTCTTATCCTGGGTATCTGTTGGTTACGCAGACACAACCCCTGTATAGACTGGTCTAGAAACCTACTTAGCTTTCAGTCCTCACTGTGCAAATCGGAATGTTTGCCAGAACCAAGATTCGAGACCGTCAAGACCACTAATAGCTGCGAAGTCAAAACGGTGCACTGTCTTCCCCACTACCTGAAGGAGTTCAATGAAGTGGCAACTGAAAAGATACCCGTAGAGCTCCCTCCTCACCGGCCTGAAGACTGTTGCATCGATCTCACCCCAGGTGCATTGGTACCCTTCGGTAGGATGTTTCCACTATCATTAGAAGAAAAACAATACCTCCGAAAGTACCTGGACAGCAACATGGAGAACGGGCTAATTAGGCCTTCCAAGTCCCCTGCAGGGGCATCACTGTTCTTCATCTCAAAAAAAGATTCTAAGGAGTTGAGGCCGTGTATAGACTATCGCGGCCTAAACAAGGTTACCATAAAGGACCGGTATCCTATGCCATTGATAACCGATATCCTACAAGCTGTACAGGGTGCTACCATCTTTACCAAACTCGACCTGAGGAATGCGTATCACTTACTCCGGGTGCAGAAAGGAGATGAATGGAAGACAGCATTCCGGACTCCTTTCGGACTTTTTGAATACCAGGTAATGCCGTTCGGATTGGTAAATGCCCCGTCGGTATTCCAACGATTTATGGACAGACTATTCTCAGATCTCCTGTGCCAAACCACATTGGTTTATTTAGATGACATACTGATATACACTCGTACACCTGAAGACCATGTGGAACATGTTAGGGAAGTATTCAGAAGACTACAGAGAAACCAGTTGTCGGTTAAACTCACCAAATGTGTGTTCTCAGCCTCCTCCATTCCTTATTTAGGATACATTCTGTCAGATCACGGAATCTCCATGGATCCAAATAAGGTGTCTTCCATCCTTGAATGGCCCTCACCCACCTCAGTCAAAGAGATACAAAAATTCCTGGGGTTAGCAAACTTCTACCGGAGATTCATCCCAAATTTCTCTCAAAAGATATTACCCATCACCTCGCTCTTAAAGAAATCTGCAACTCCATTTAAATGGACAACGGAGGCAGAAGACAGCTTTGGTACTCTTAAAGAAGCCTTCTGTTCAGCACCCATTTTACAACAACCAAACCAACATCTACCCTTCATTCTAGAGACGGACGCTTCTTCAGCCGCAATAGGGGCTGTGCTTCTTCAAGAAATTCAGGGCACAGAACATCCGGTGGCTTATTTCTCGAAGACCCTAAACTCCAGCCAAAGGAACTACTCGGTTATTGAGCGAGAACTTCTAGCCATGAAAGCGGCCTGTGTAGAATGGCGTCATCTACTTCAAGGAGGAAGGTTCCCGTTCACCATAAGGACTGATCATAAGAACTTACAGGTTCTCAAACAGTTCGAGTGTTACAATACTCGACAGGCCCGATGGGCTCACTTCTTCGCCCAATTCGAATTCAACATAACTTACATCCCGGGAAAAAATAATGTTGTAGCCGACTCTCTTTCCCGCCGGTGTGATTACGTGTCAGAGTCAGAGATAAATCTTGAACGGATGTTTCCCCAGTCCAGGACTATCGGAATAATTTCTAAATTCCTTCAACAGGTACAGGAGGATTCTGGAGGTCGTTTTGAAATTGAAAAACACTCTAAAGATCTGGCCTATGAAATCAGGAACGGTCTTTACCTAGTAGGAGGAAAACTTTATCTACCCACTCCGGCTTTTCGTAGAACCGCACTTGTCTGGTGTCATGACTCTAAACTAGGAGGACACAGGGGTGTGGCTGGTACTCATGACTATCTTCAAAGACATTTCTATTGGCCTACAATGAGAAAGGATGTAGAGCAGTACGTTCAGTCATGCATCATCTGTCTGAGGAGTAAATCATCCCGAAAAAGACCAATTGGTCTACTGGAACCTAATGCTGTACCCAAGGGTCCCTGGAGCACAATTTCAACTGATTTCATAGTGGATTTACCTCCGTCTGAAGGATGCACCTGTGTCATGGTAGTAGTGGATTCATTTACCAAATTGGCTCACTTCTCCCCATTACCTGGCGTCCCTACGGCAGCCAAGATGGCGGAAGTGTTTCTCCAAGACATATTCCGGTTACACGGTCTACCTAACAAGATTATTTCAGACCGGGGTAGTCAGTACACCTCCCAGTTCTGGAAGGCCCTGTGTAGCAGACTAGGTATTGAAAGAGCTCTCACCTCTGGATTCCATCCACAATCCAATGGGCAAACTGAACGTTTGAACGGAACCCTGGAGCAGTACTTAAGATGCTTTATCAACAACCAACAAGACAACTGGTGCACACTACTCCCTCTAGCTGAATTCTCTTATAATAACTCCACACATGCAGCTCTGGGGTTCAGCCCTTTTTTTGGTACTTATGGTTTTCACCCTCGCTCCATTCTTCCTGTCTCGGGCCTTTCTACTAACGTACCTTCAGTAGATTCTTCACTCTCCCTCCTTAGAGAGACACACAAGAAGGTAGAAGAAGGCCTTAAGTCAGCCCAAGCCCGATATTGCATTCAAGCCAATAAACATCGTAGACCTGTACCAGGATGGGATGTGGGTACCCAAGTTATGCTCTCCACTAGATATTTACCTCGTTGGGTACATCCCTCCAAGTTATCTCCAAAATATCTAGGGCCATATGAGATCATACAGAAAATCAATCCTGTGGCTTTTCGCCTAAAACTACCCAATAACCTAAAAAGGGTACACCCTGTTTTCCATGCTTCCCAACTTAAGTCATTTCATGCTGATACATGGGCACGACAGGTTAGACAGACTCCTATTCCCCAGGGTTCCACTCGAGCTGAATATGAGGTCGCCCAACTCTGTGACTCCAGGTATCATAAGGGCAGGCTGGAATATTTGGTTAAGTGGAAGGGCTACCCTTCTTCGGAAAACTCTTGGGAACCCATCTCACACATTAATGCTCCTGTCCTACTTCGCAAATACCACTTTTTCCATCCAGGGAAACCCGGAGGAGGAGCGTATAGGAGGGGGCATACTGTCATACCGCCGAGTTCCTGGCGTCTATGGAGCCGCTGGCGACGCGGAACCAAGCTTCGTTCGCTTCGGCCACGCCCCCTATTTCCTGGTTCCCTTTTGCTGATTCCGATTGGCTAGACGCTCCGCGGCCCGGTGTTTTAACCGGCCACTTCCGGGTCACGGACGCGTTGCAACGCTTCCGGTTTCGTCCGTAGGCTGTGCTGCTTGCTACCTGTGGCTTTCGTGCTGCTCTCTCGCTTGCTGCTGGTCGGGTCCTCGTACCCTGTCTATCCTTTCTGTTATTCTTTCCGCTGTACCTGTCTGCCTTTCCCTTTCTCTTTTGGTCCGCAGTATTCTCCCTTGCCCTCCTTCCATCTTGCTTCCCCTCCCACCTTCCCATCTTCACTTACCGCTTTTTTCCTTTTCCGGTCTGTTACTCTCTCCGCTCTTCCTTCGCCTACCTTCAGCATTGCTTCTGTGACCTCCCGTGTACCAGACTCCGGCCTGTTCCCCTGGACTGCCTTTGCTTGCTGCATTAGTACTTCCTCACTTAGCCTGTGTACCAGTTCCTCGGACCTCTTAATGGACTGCCTGTGTTTTCTGAGTCTTCACTCCACGTGTTGTCTCCAGCCACTGCTACCAAATCTTACCTTATAAGAACTCCTGGTTCCACATCTCCAAGACACCCAACGATACTACAGGGGTTTTTTGTGCCTAAGGCTTTTTCCCCTCTTGGTCGATCCCGGGGGTGGGCCCCCTGTTCTCCCTTCTTGGGGAGCACGGTGGCTTCCTTCCGGGGTCGTCCCTATCTTCATAAAAAAAAGGTGTCTACTCGAAGAAAAGAAAGGAAGGGTTCTTGGAAGGAAGAAGAAGGTGAGGAGTCGGGGGAGGGGGAGATTTCAGAAGCTACACTTTCGGACGAAGATATCACCGATCCCGGTGACACAGATTCACTACACAAGATGGCTTTTTAAAAATGTTTTGTTTTATGTTTTTATTTTATGTGTTTGTAGCTCGCTGTAGCCCCCAGGCATCAGGCTGCGGAACATAAAGATGAGGACAAAAATGTAAGACAAGACTGGAGAAGGACTTCATAGTTAAGGGTCTAGGTTATTATCTGAATAGTAATGTTTTTAGTTTCTTCTTGAAAATCAAGAAGTTGTGTTCTAGTCTTAAAGCTGTCGGGAGCTTGTCCCATTCAGCTGCTGCTTTAATTAAGAAAAATCGTCCCAGTCTGTTTGCTTTTTTAACACGAGTGGTTTTCACCAGACCCTGTGCTTTTGATCTCAGAGATCAACTTGCTTCATATGGTGTTATATGCTCCTTTAAGTATGCCAGGGCGGAGCCATAGAGGCAGTGGTGAACGATTGAAACTGATTTAAAGGTAATGTGGTCTTCCACAGCTAGCCAGTGGACCGACTTCCTATCTTCAGTGATGTGATCCCTCCTAGATTTCCTCTTAATGACTCTCACTGCGTCATTCTGGATGACTTGGCATTGGGCTATGCAGCCTTTGTTGGCTCCAAGCAATAAGGCATTTCCATAGTACAGCTTTGAGAGAATTGTGGCTCTGCCAACGGTGGTGCAGTTTTTTTTCTCATTTAGGACAGGTCTTTTGTGCCTTAGTAGCCTTTGGTAGTACCTGCAGGTTTATTTCAGGTGTGATACATGAGTGTAGGCCCCAAGGGACGACTCTAGGTGCACATCTAAGGTTTTAACTTGGTTAGAAACTGGTATGTAAGAGTTTTTCATGTTGAATGATGCATATCCTGAGTTGAGTTTGGCCCTAGACTGAGGAGAGCCGTATAACATAAGCTCTGTTTTACTGCCGTTTAAACAGAGCCAATTCGTTTTCATCGAGGCCTCAATTACATTATAGATATTTGAGATCTTGATGCTGTCAATGCTGTGGCACCCGCTTAGTTTGACTATCAGCTGTGGGTTATCAGCGAAATTGGTAAATAGCACTCCTAAGTTGTTAAGAAGAGTGCAAAGGCAGCGGAGGTAGAGATTGAACAAAAGAGGTTACAGGCTTGCCCCCTGAGGTACCCCACAGTCTATACGGGTAGGCTTGGAGGTTTGTCTACCCATTGTATTTTGGAACTTCGATCCGTGAGGAAACAGTAGATCCAATCAATAGCTTCCTGGGAGAAATTTCCCGATTTTTCCAGCGCCTACAATGACTTTCGAGGGAAGGATGTTTTCTGAGCAGGTAGTCTGCTTAACAGTAGAGAGGAATTTCTTTGTATCTTCTAGAGAGAGTGTATTAAAGTTAAATGTGTCCCCCCTTAAGGTAGTGGAATGTAATTATTTCAAGGGAGACTGTGCTAGTGCCGACGCCTGGCATAGACCGATGGCCTTGCAAGCTTGTTCAATTTGTACGTGGAAGGGGAGTTGGACTTTCTCACAGTCTGCTTGTCAGAGTTGGAAGGTAAGGGAAGGGCATGGTGGCTTTTCCACTGATTTTAGGATTTGAAATAGCTTTCCCATGGAGTTAAAAATGTACAAATGTGGTCATTATAAAACAAAATTCATTGCTTCAGTCAATTTTTCTTTATATTGTTTGTCTAGTTCTTTCCATTTCTGCTTGTTTTCTTCCGTTGGGTCTTTTAACCATCGTCTTTCTAAACTCCTTTTCACTTTTTTCAATTTTTTTGTTTCTTTGTTAAACCATTTTTGATGGTTTGCGTTTGGTCTAACCTGTTTTTGCTTCATAGGAGCAAACGAGTCTACATGTTGTTGAAATTTGTTGTTATACATTGTTAAGATCTCCTCACGTGAGTTGTCGTCTGAAGTTAAAGTCATGATGTCAGTAGCAGTTTGTGCTAAAATGCCAGGTGTCAGGTTTTTAAAGTTTGTACTCCAAACTTTTTTGGGTGTATTATCAGGTTTCTTGATATTGCTTTTTGGTGTCATTTTTAACTGTATTTAGTAATGGTTGGACCATATGCAGGGAGTTTGTTGCGTCGTAATGTCAACGTTGTTGGATATTACCCAGTCTAGCTGGTTTCCCTTATCAGTGGTAGGTTCGTTATTGACCACCAAATAGTTTTGGATTTTAAGTCTTTTTTAAGAGTGATGGCTTCATTATTTTTACTGTTGCCCCTCCATCTGTTTGGGTCACCCAGTGTTTAATATCTGTACTAAATCTTCATTGAAGTCTGCAGTCAGGGAAGGAGGTTGTTAATGTAGCTGTTTTTAGTTAGTGTCATTTTATGTAGAAGTATTTCACACCCTTGACAGTGGATAGGCAATGGAAACAGGTGTACATCGCTTTTATGGCGACCCCTCCTGTCCTCCCTTGCACTCTGTTTTCATTAAAGATGTTATATCCTTGGGACACTGTAAGGTCAATTATGGGATCTACCGGCTCTTGAATCCAGGATTCAGTTAGATATAAATGTCCAAATTCTACTGGATTATGTAATCATGTACGTTCTGGGCATGATTGTTGAGCGACCTAGTATTTAGTAGGGATATCTTGATATCAGAGTGCGTTTCTGAGCTGGGGGTGGGAGAATTCTTATTCTTATTTAAGGGAATTAAAGTCTGCCTGATCTTCCTTACCCATTTTATTTTCTGAGGTTTAGCATTCTTTATTTTGTGCATTAGACAGTAAATAATAGATGGAAAATTAGGCATCAACCTCTTGTAATTGCCCAATAATCCTACACAAGCATCCAGTTCCCTCTTGGTCTTGGTGCGGGAGTTTCTTTTACTGCCTTGACTTTTTCCAACTGAGGCTGGACCATTCCGTTACCCACAAAGAAACCAAAATATTTCACTGCTGATTGGGCAAGGTGTCATTTCTTAGGGTTGGGGGTTAGTCAAGCCCCTCTTTAGGCCTTCGAGATCTGATAGAGATGCATAAAATGTTTTAGTTTTTCTTTTTGTTAGCAACAAAGGATAGACATGTGCCTGTTACTACATATTATGTAAGAAATGTTACCATCTACAAAAACAAAACAAAACTTGTGTCACTCTAATGTGAAACTACACAAGCAAAGTATTGTACCTTTAATTTCATCAACTAACATGCCATGTGTTTTCAAATGGAGCACAGCTTCTATTTTCTTCTGCAAGAAGACAACTACTTCTTCCCAGCTTTCAAAACTTATTGCTACCAAGAACAATATATGTTTCAGAATTGACAATATTTGTTTGTGTTCTTTAATGTATTTCATTCTAATGAAGTGACATAATATTAAAGGAAAAACATGTTCACTTCCCTGGCAGCAGTGCAAGTGCAAAGTGCACTCTGAAGTTCTATACAAAATGTGGGAGAGAAATCTTGCTGTGATGTAATTATTAATGAAGACTTGCATGTTAAATCATACCAGCAATATATGGGTGTACTTAAAAGCTTGAAGATTAGGTACATTGAAGTAAGTATTAAGAAACAACCATGTGCCAATTTTGAGCTTTGACAAAACTTGTTTTGGCTGATTCTTTAGTCAGACTAATACAAGATGACATTCAGTTCAAATTACATGTCTAAAGCCCCAGTGGATTATCTCGGCCATCCAGAGTAAAACCGACCTCTTTATCTTTCATCAAAGAAAGACAGTGGTACCAGCACTGAAAAAGATTCCCATGCTCAAAACATATGTTTAATTGGCTGCACCCACCAACATGGGCTCATGTTAGCTGAATAGAATCTGGGTTGGTCACGTGGTATGTAGCTGAGGGTTTTAGAAATGAAGCTTCAAAGAAAGTCAATGGGATTAAATGCCAGCTCTGAACTCTGTCTGGACATAAAATGCACCATCTTTGAGGAAAGGTAACTCAAACAAAGGGACTTGGAAGCTACTCATATTATTCATTTTCTGTAGGAAAGCATTTAGATGAGGTGTACAGGTGTACAGATCAACAGAAATAATTCTGATCATTTAAATGGCATTATGTGGTGCTATATCTATATCAATGCAATACATTTTTTTTTCTTTTTTAAAGGACTAGTATTCTGACATCGTTAGAGTCTGCTCTACAATATGGACTAAGCACAATATATTGATATGTTTTAATAATTGATAAATGATATAAAAGATAAATGTAATTGTACACATTCTTGCCACCTATGTATGAATTTCGCATGATCCTGAGAAATGGAAAACTAAAGAAGATACAGAAGAAAATATGATTATGAGTCCAAAGTGTTCAGCATACACCCCTGTCACATGTCCAAAATATGACCACTTTAAGAAATGAAGGGGTGTATTCTCTGGGAATGTCCACCTGTTAAGCAAACACATGGGAGGATTTCGACAGTCAGAAATTGCCTTGTAAAATGGCATACTCTGTGGAAAAGTAGAGAGTATTTGCATCAAAATTCACATGAAGTGCGGATTGAGCTCTGGGATGTTGAAGGCTGCAGAAGGGGTAGCTCTTTTTAACTGAATGTGTGCTGAGGTTTGATGACATCTTGAGGTATGAGAATGGCTATGGGCCTTGTGTAAGATGAGGCCTGAAGCTGGTTTTGCACAGAGCAGAATCCTAGAGGTAGATAAGTCAGATTTCAAAGGGGCGTGGGGGTGATTATCTGGAGGCTATGAGGGTCCATCCTGGCTCCGTGCTTTCAAATAATCATCTAAAAGTGAGTATAAACAGCCTCAATGCAATGAGATATATGCCCTCCATATAGAATTCTTTAGCATTGTAGTGTGAAAAGCAACTTGCTTTCTCATTATTTTCAAACCCAGGTTAGTTCTCATTTAGTGTACACCAAGTAGCATTTTCCTGTGCACTGTGCTAAATGTCAGACAAACTATAACCAATCAAAAACAAATTAGAATGTTGTAGCATTTCTGTGTGAAATGTATCCTGCTTTCTGAGCAGATTTAAAGCCAAGCGATGATTAACGGAAACCTGCAACCCAAAAGCATTTCTGTGCAGGGCGTGGAGCCACTTCTAACTAAAGAGAAGTAAGTTGACCCCTTTGTGTTTTCACAGATAGAGTCAATAACTTCTAGGTGCTGTGGACCGGTGGCCAACCCTCCATAGCCTAACAGAGAATGTATAAATCAAGACCTGTGACAGCCTTGTCTTTTAATAATAGATATTCGTATGAAAGAGGGCTTTGCTGAACTACTTACATTCCAATAGAGAATGGTGCAATTTTAAATAACCCTACAGTTACCGGCGCAGGCAACCAACAAGGAAGCTGAAGGTAAGAGGGGAGGGATTGGGGGGCAAAATGTGTGGAAAGAGGGGGCTTGAGGGATGGGATGCAGGGGGTGCAGGGGAAGCACACTTAATAGCAAGCCGGTGAGGGAATATGGCAGCCTCCCACTCTGAGGAGGCTCAGAGAGGGGCTGTACTGTGTGGTAAAACCCCCACTCCAAGCCACTTCATTGGCTGGGTGGCCACCACCTCCCCATCTGGGGTAAATATTTTTGGTATAACATTTCTCTGATACCAATATTTGCTAGTGAACCTGAAGAAAATGAAGAATTGTTAAGGATTGATATTACTCAAAGTATAAGGGATGTATTCTGTATATGAGAAGCAAAGGTGTAACATACATTAGAAAAGATGCAGCATATAAATATGGTATTATTTTGCACTGCTTAGAAGATGGATTGAATTGTATAGAAATAATCTTTAGCTATGCAAGGGGTTAACTCATGGGATTTATTGTGTGTGCTACAAAGTTAGTGAGAATTTTACAGGTGGGTTGATTTCTTCTGTAGACAAGCTGTCTATATTTGTATTATTAAGTGATGACTTACGTAGCATAAAGATAAGGGAGCAACCAATGGCTGAAATTCTTTACTTCAGAAAATTAATGTTTATCTCCAAATACAGTTTTCTCTTATCCCAGAATTGTGTGGTAGGGTTGTGTACGAGGGACTGTTAAATAAGAGGGTTACCCTAGTGAAATGAATACTTAAATCCACAATAATTGAGACAAGAGGCAATGAAAAGGGAGAACACAGATGTGTGTACAATCCTCCTAAATAATAATAACACAATGAGTGTCTGATATCTGAAATGTGATCTAGCAATTACGATCATTAGTAGCAAAGAGGAATGACAGCAAGGAGAACATTCAAGCGAAATCTCTGGCACAAGACTGTCACAAACCATGGCATTGTATTGAGTTGATGTCTTGTTTTGCTCAGTCATGTTCATTGGGCTACAGCAAGATAGCATGGGAATGCTGGCATTTGGATTATCAGCAGTTACTGAATGCATTGTTTTAATTACATAATGACGATGTGGTCTTCAGTTTCTCAATGTATTTGTATTGTCTGTTGAAAGGTGCAAAATGTGGCATAAGGGCATGTAACTGCAGAGTGCAGGGCATTGGTATTTACTTATGTATACATTATTCCCATATACTTTCTTCTCATGTGTTTCTATTTTGCTTGAGGAATTCATCTCACACATGACATGGTAATGGAGAATCAAACATCTGCAACTGAATTCATTTTGTTAGGTTTCTCCATTCTCCCTAAATGGCACCCTCCACTTTTTTGTTTCTTTCTGTTGGTTTATCTGGTAAGAATCGTTGTAAACATCACCATCATTGTGGCAGTGTCGTTTGACTCTCGGCTGAAGTCCCCCATGTATTTCTTCCTCAGGAACCTGTCCTTCTTAGACATATGTGAATCATCAGTTGCTTTCCCAAATCTGGCCGCCTTCTTCTTAGGTGGGAGCAGGTGGATCTCCTTCTCTGAATGCCTGACCCAAATGTGCGCCTATATGTCTTTCACCTGCACTGAATACTATCTTCTTTCTGTGATGGCTTACGATCGTTATGTGGCCATCTGTCACCCTTTACGGTACACCAGTATCATGAACATGAACATTTGCTTTCTGCTAGCAGCTCTTTCGTGGCTGCCTGCTCCTCTAGCCAATATCATCAATCACTTCTTCTGTGATCTAATGGCCGTCCTAAGGCTCTCCTGTAGTGACCTCTACATGCTTGAAATGGTGATATTTTCTTTGGGAATCCCAATGGCTCTTTCACCCGTTGTGCTCACCATCACCTCTTACACCTACATTATCTTAGTCATCATGAGAATTAACTCCACTGAAGGCAAATACAAAACCTTTTCCACCTGCTCCTCACACCTTATTGTCGTCAGTAAGTTCTTTGGGGCAGTGTCTTGCGTTCACCTGCGCCCAGTATCCATGTATTCACCAGCCACAGGCAAGCTGTTTGCTCTTCTGTACACCTCATTTATTCCAATGTTGAATCCATTGATCTACAGCCGAAGAAACAGAGATATGCATTTAGCCCTGAAGAAGGTGGCAGGGAGAAAACAGAGCAAAACTGGATACTATCTCAAAAACTAAATATATCTAAATTATTTATAAGAGTGCAGTCAAGAGGAAACACACTTTTTTAAATGGGGAAGTTCTCAACATTCCCAAGACAGCTCATGGATGAAACAATTTAACATATTTAGTCAATCTTTTCCAACCTGCAAATTAAAGAAACTTTAATCACACTTTCAGTAATTTAGATCCACTTATCTGAACAAGTTATGATTGCTAACACCCAGATACGTTCCTCATAAAATACATTTTTAGAAATAATTTCCAATCACCCTGGTTCACTTCAGCTAATGGCATACATACACTGGAGAGCAAAGACATTTCATGACTATAACCAACATTAATTGTTGCCTACATCTAACTGATCATGAATGCTTGGTACATTTTTGGGAGAATGTTAACATGGCAAAGTAATGTTTTTCATTTGTAGGTTCTAGAGGGATGGAAATTGATGTCGTGTTTGATCGTTTGTAGTACCTGGAAGGATTACTTTGATTAATGGCTGGATTGGCTTTAAAATAAATGTAAATTGCAGAACCATCATGGAAGAAAGAGAATCAGGTAAAAGGAAATGACAACCACTCCGGCCCTATTTACATAGCCTCTCAAAAAGGGTGAATTCACAAATTCTAGTAATAGGAGATATGCAGCTGATAAATTGGTATCATTTACCAACTATGCAAAACCAACTCCACTATATTTTCATAGGCTAATTCCTTAAGTAAGTGCATATGTCACTTATAAATGATGTTATACTCGCAGAAATCCAAGGGCAAAGATCAAACTCGGAGTAGGAATATGTCACGGAACACATGTAAACTATGAAAGAGCATATGCAGTACAAAAAATATACCCATTGTCATTACAAAAACAACACAGCTGCCACAGAATCGTTGATCCCCCAAATCTTGCTTGGCAGGTATTGATGAAGTCAACATTTCACCATTAAGATAATAGGCCTCAAGACTCTTAAGCTGTGCAATAACAACATTAAAGGTCCATGCAAGAGTGTGCATTTCGGAACTTGAGTAGTAAATCTATGTGATTTGTGATCTTTATGCTACTTAACTCTACCCCTGACATGAGAGGTAAATATGGATTGCATTTTTGAAACCTGTGTCAAATTCCATGTAAGGATATCGTTTATCTGAATAATATGGAGGACGTTTTATTTTCCATTCCTAACCAGTACATTTTGCAGATAGTGACAGTCCTTTTGGTTCTCTAGAATGTTCTATTATAGATGTGTATGCTATTTTTATGTTGTGATATGAAACTCAGCTTTTAATTCAAATTTTGAACTTCATCACTCACATGCTTAAGGTGCCCTCCCTCATAAATATACTTCACTGTTAGTGGGAGCTCATTTTTGCCCTCTAAAATGTAATCCTATAGAGTGTTGTGTTCTATTTATGTTACATTCCTGTGCTGTGAATGCTGGTGTTGTCCTTCATTGAATCACATTTTATACTTTGCTGATAGTGAAAGACTACCTTTGGAACTCTAAAATTGTATTTTACTGATGGTCATGTGCTATTTAGGTTATGTTATGTTACTCAGCCATTAATCTATAATGTATATTTTGCAGTTCATCGTTCAGAATTTCCAGGTGCCATTCCTCATATAGATACTTTGCTGAAAGAACGGGGCTATTTTGGGATCACTAAAATGACATGTTGTTTATTTTTGTGGACTATTTCTGTACTCTTGTGTTATGTTACTACCTGATAGGGAGGGGATACTTTTGGATATCTAAAATGGCATTTTACAGAGCATTGTGTGCTATGTTAGATACATTACATTATTCAGATTTTAAATCAAATTTGGAACCTCTCTGGATAAACGTGTAATTTGTAATTCCACATCACTGAAACTGAGGGACTACTTTATGGGTCTTTTAAATCCCATACTATAGGGCTTCATGAGCTTTTCTTGTTAGCTCATCTTATGTTCTGCACATTGGGTAAAGGGCATCAAAATTTGCTGTTTCAAAAAGATGCTGAGATGATGTTATGCACTATTATTAGTTAACATTGTAGGTTATGTAGTATCGGCACAAGGCTGCCAGGGTCACATTAGATCATTGCAGGTCGGTAAAGTACAAGTGCAGCGCATGGCTGCCAGCGTCACATTGGATCCTTGCAGGTCGGTAAAGTTCAAGTACAGCGCAAGGCTGCCAGCGTCACATTAGATCATTGCAGGTCGGTAAAGTACAAGTACAGCGCAAGGCTGCCAGCGTCACATTAGATCCTTGCAGGTCGGTAAAGTACAAGTACAGCGCATGGCTGCCAGCATCACATTAGATCCTTGCAGGTCGGTAAAATACAAGTACAGCTCAAGGCTGCCAGCGTCACATTAGATCATTGCAGGTCAGTAAAGTACAAGTGCAGCGCAAGGCTGCCAGGGTCACATTAGATCATTGCAGGTCGGTAAAGTACAAGTGCAGCGCAAGGCTGCCAGGGTCACATTAGATCCTTGCAGGTCGGTAAAGTACAAGTACAGCGCAAGGCTGCCAGCGTCACATTAGATCATTGCAGGTCGGTAAAGTACAAGTACAGCGCAAGGCTGCCAGCGTCACATTAGATCATTGCAGGTCGGTAAAGTACAAGTACAGCGCATGGCTGCCAGCGTCACATTAGATCCTTGCAGGTCGGTAAAGTACAAGTACAGCGCAAGGCTGCCAGCGTCACATTAGATCATTGCAGGTCGGTAAAGTACAAGTACAGCGCATGGCTGCCAGCGTCACATTAGATCCTTGCACGTCGGTAAAGTTCAAGTACAGCGCATGGCTGCCAGCGTCACATTAGATCCTTGCAGGTCGGTAAAATACAAGTACAGCGCAAGGCTGCCAGCGTCACATTAGATCCTTGCAGGTCGGTGAAGTACAAGTGCAGCGCAAGGCTGCCAGGGTCGCATTAGATCCTTGTAGGTCGGTAAAGTACAGGTGCAGCGCATGGCTTCCAGCATCACATTAGATCCTTGCAGGTCCATAAAGTACAAGTACAGCGCAAGGCTGCCAGGGTCACATTAGATCATTGCAGGTATGTAAAGTACAAGTACAGTGCAAGGCTGCCAGGTTCACATTAGACTATTGCAGGTCCGTAAAGTACAAGTACAGCACATGGCTGCCAGCATCACATTAGATCCTTGCAGGTCGGTAAAGTACAAGTGCAGCGCAAGTCTGCCAGGGTCACATTACATCATTGCAGGTCAGTAAAGTACAAGTACAGCGCATGGCTGCCAGGGTGACATTAGATCATTGCAGGTCGGTAAAGTACAAGTACAGCACATGGCTGCCAGCATCACATTAGATCCTTGCAGGTCGGTAAAGTACAGGTGCAGCGCAAGTCTGCCAGGGTCACATTAGATCATTGCAGGTCAGAAAAGTACAGAGCACTATTAATTGTAGAGATATGTCCACTTTTTGGAGACTAATAAGGGGTAATCCTTCCAAAAGTTACTTGCAAGCTCAGTTATTATCTGGGGTGCAGTGGGACCCATAATTTACAAGCATTTATTCTTTGTCAAATTCTGATCCTTGTGTTAGTTTGCAGGGTAGGGATGCTGTCGCAGTATGGCACTCGTGGTCCTTTAACAATGTGTGGATTTGGAGGCATTTTTGAGTGCTATTGGTGGGGTGAAAACATCGAACACTGCGGGGCCCAACAGCCTTACCAATGTAACCCTAGTATCAGCTCCATTACTTTGGGCCCGAGTGCCATTAAAACTTTTTCAAAACATAATTCACACCCATCAATTTACTTTATCCGGAAAGGATTCTATTGTGACTTTGATTTTTAAAGTGTGATAGGTTGGATCCTGAGGACTCCCTTTTGGATGCATCCTATAAGAATGTTCCTAAATGTATTGTTCGGTCTCTTGAGAGTTGGGCTAATGATTCAGGCAAGGTAGATATAAATACATTCCTGAACTGCCTGTGATTATATCAAAGAGACAGCTTTACTTGGAATTTCTAGATGTCAGTAAGGCATTCAGTTACGTAAATCGCATATGACTGTGGAATACGTTGAGGGTGGCGAGCTGCCCTGGAGCTTTGGTGGATATGCTTGAGATGTTGCATAGAGATATGCGGATAAAGGTTAGGCTTGATAAAAGGGGGCTTCCTATTCAGGTTGGATTCACTCCAAGCGGGCCTGCGCCAGGGTTGCGTTTTGGCACCATTTGTGTTCAATATGTATATCTCTGACGTAGGGGAGTGACTGTGTGATATTGGAGCTAACCCAGCGAAGTGCATTTCTTCCCATATTCTAATGACGTCGTCCTGATGGACCATACTCCAGTTGGTTTACAACAGTCTTTGAAAGCGGTTGGCACATATTTTAATGATATTCATTTGCAAATAAACATACCTAAACCTAAGATACTGATTTTGAACACTTTAAGGGGGAAGAGTTGTAGAACGAAGTTAGTTTGGCACATTAATGAACACAAAATTGAGGTAGTGGACAATTTTAAATATCTAAGTATGTTAGTTAAGACCAAACCAATGGTTGGCGATCTCAACCAGTCTATGAAAATGGAAACCATCTCTTCTGCTTCACAATAACATGTGATCGACAGAAGGTATGGTCACTTTTCTCTAGTACCGCCACTTAAAATGTACAACCAAATGATAATTCCTAGAATTATCAATGGGGCAGAAGTACATGAAGAAAGGCTGGATTGCTCTAAAGTTGAGTCCCTAATCTGGAAACGGGTGCTATCGCTGCTGATGGGGACCGCTTTTCCTGCTGTGCGTCATATGGGTTTGGTTTCCGTGGCGGCGTAGGTTAATTGGAGGAGGCTACAGCTGTTAAGATCCATTCTACTTCCTCCGGAGAATACTTGGTTAAAATAAACAAAGTATGGAGGGAGAGAGCATGAGGGTCTCTGAATGAGTGTGTGAGGGTTTCTACAAATATGTTGGCAATCCATTCCCTCACAGTAGACAACTTAGTGCAGTGCCCTCGTAGAGTTAAGAAGAGAATTATCGAAAATGACTGGATCAGCAAAATACATTCTCTCATGTCCTATAAGATATTTGATCATTTTAGCATGGATGAAAATTCATATAACACTCTACAGCCTTTTCTTATTAGGCAATGTTTTGGGAGATTAATAAAGTTTCTATTCCGAGTTAAGTTAAACATACTCCTCACTTATGACGTTAAAGGGGCAAGGTTGCACAACCCAAAGGAGTAATGGTTATGCTGATTCTTTAAGGAACATAGGGAAACGCTGAAACACTTGTTAATAGGATGTAGTATGATGTCTAACTTCCGTGGTATACTTTTTAAAGGGTTACCCAAAGAATTCCCCTTTTATCCTGGGAACGTGTGGGGGGGGCACTTACTCATCGATTCGAACGATCAATTGGCAATTGCAGCAATGGATTTTACGAAAAATATCTTTGCGGATGAATGAGTGTTGTATAAACTGTATGTTTCTATTGGAATATTAATCATCTGCTTTAAATCAAGGTATGTATTATGATTATCATTGGTTTCTTTTAATCTGTTGAACTGAACTGTGAATGAATTTTCATATGTGCGTAAAGTTTTGCTTAAGTTGAAACTATGTCACACAATAAATAAATAAAGTTATGCAAATATGCAAACTCTCCATAGTGGTGATCACCATTTATGAGATTAATTATGATCTAAGCACTCCTCCCACTTGCCTCTGATGACAGCTGCTTGCTATTTCACTTCCTCACCTTTCCTCTCTCTCTCTCTCTCTCTCTCTCTCTCTCTCTGCCTCCCTCACTCTTTATCATTCTCTCTTTATCTTTCTCTCCTATCTCTCTGCCTCTCTCTCGCTCTCTCTCTCACTTTCTTTCTCTCTCTCTCTCTCTGCCTCACCTGTTCCAGCATGCTCAGGTGTTGCCCTAGGTGGGCATGTGGGACTTCTGCTGATCAGGTCAATGTCCATCAGGGCAATACATGTTATTTGTCAGGCGTGTGTTAGACAACTGGGGCAGCGGCCAGAGTCCTGTGATGTTTCGCCCAGACATATGCCCCAGAGTCTCCCTCCAAGAATCCTGAAATCAGATCTCAAACAGCCACATGGCCATAATGCATCCCTCCACCCATCCCCACCTGCCCCTCCGACATGGTGTTGCGGCAGCACCCTAACCTCGGTTTCCTAATGATGATGAAATGCTGCCACGCATTCTTCATAGGAAGGTTAATGTAATGAGGAGCAGGGAAGATAAAAGGTGGAGTGTGGATTCTTTGAAAGGATCCATGAAGCTAGGATGCCATCATTCATTCCTCCACCCACATAGCACCAAACCAGGCCATGCTTTAAAACCAAATATCAACACATCTCTGAAACACATACCACCGTCCGCACGTCTCCAGGGAGACAGGTAACTGTTAGGCAGAATCATGTGCAGTACCCTTTGGGAACACTACACACAATTAAGACTACAAGTGTCAGTACAATTTCACCTTTTGTACAAGCCTGTACTACACAGTAAAGTGATAGCGATGGCTGAGCAGCCAGACTTATCTCAAGAGTAAAGTGAGCAGTAGAACAAGTTACACAAAGGGCCAACAAATACAGTGATTCAAATAAACACTTACTCAAGGTTTCTTGGTAAAAGAATATATATTTATTTACACAGTCAGTTTGAAAACATTACACTAGCAAGAGCAGCTCAAGATCATATACTTATAAACTACAAATACACAACCAATAAAGTGGGAGCAAATGGCACTTCAGAGACTTTTCAAAGGGGTAACAAGACAAGGTTATAAGAATTAGCAGCACAAATACTTTCATAGGCAGGGCACAGGGTTTCAGTCAACTACAACCAGCAATTCAATTCAATAGGCCTGGCCAAAGTCAATGGTTCAGAGTTTTAGGGCCCCATTACAAGTATGGGGGTAGCCATGCCGCTTTTAGCCCCAGGTACCGGGTCCGGGGGGGTACCTGAATGGGGAAATACCGGGCCATTCTAACCTTGGAGGGCCCAGTATTTCCCCATTCAAGGAACCTGGACCCGGTCCATCCCCATTCCCATTTGAGCCCCCATAGGGCTAAATGAGAATGGGGAAGATGCTAACAACGGGCCCGTTAATGACAAGCCCGTTGTTATCATCCTGGTCTGCTCACAGGACCCGCTTCGGACGCCTGGAAACCAGGCGTCCTTAGCGGGTCCCTGCTTGCGGACCTTGTAATGAGGCGGTAGGGGGTTAATGGCGCCGGCAGCTCTACCCGCGCTGTTAACTCCCTACCGCCTACGTTGTAATGAGGCCCTTTGCATTGATAGCACAGTTCTGGTAGTAAACGGGTAAGTCTTTGCCACGGATCTTTGAAGAGTTTGGCTAGGCGAAAAGTTAGACGACTGTTTGGGGAAGGACAAGTCTTCGAAGTTGGGAAAGTTTCACAAACTTTCATCGTGGCCGAAAAGATTTCCGGACCGCATTTGCACAGTACCTTAGGTTTGAAGAAAAGCTGTAGCTGAGGCAGTTGTTCCTGGCAGTTTGTGCAGATCTAGCTTTTCCTGAGCTTCAGTTGTGGGGACAAGAAGCAGGACATCAGGAAGTTCCTGCACCGCCCAGGGATGAGGCCGAAATTTTAGCAAAACATTGGTTTAAGGTGTGAGTGCCTTAAAGTCCACAAGCTAGTTTCCTTTCCCCTGGCTATCCGGTTTTCAACAGCACTCTAGAGAAAATTCGACCAGGATGGGGACAGTGTCGAGGTGGCTTGCGAGTTGGTTGTTCCCACCAAACTCAAGGGAAGAAGTTAACCTTGAGGGGCTTCTCTCTCGCTGGAGTTTCAGGCAATTCGGACATGCAGCAGGGCTTCACAGGTCATCCAGGAGTTGCAGCAGTCGTCTTCCTTCAGCTCGTCTTAGATTCTTTTGTTCCAGTGGTCGACTCTGCTTTCCAAGTCCCAGAGACCTGCTTTCATACAGTTTTCCCCCATTCATTCCAACCTGGCTGTCACTCAAACAGCAGGGTGGCTGTCCTCGCAGAACAGCCAGCCGGCCAATCCCGCCAGAGTGCATTCAGGTCTCCTAGGAGACTAAGCACAGGGAGTTTCGGGCACCTCCCTCAGATGCTGTTCATCCCAGACACTCAGGCTCCAGAGGAGGGCTTCAGCACTGAAGCCTGCCAAAGGCCAACAAACAAAGGGAACAAAACCTGGTTTGGCACACAGAGACAAACACAAGAAGGACCTTTCCTAAAAGAAATGGCGAAAAAAGTCAACCAGAGTCTGTTTTTACAGATAGGTCTGGGCGCCATATTGAAAAACATGGCTGACCCAATTTTTAGCTAGCGTTGTTAGCGGTCGGAAAAAATCATGGTAGTTTGATCTAAACCACTGCCACTAGCCATTTAAAGTAAGAAAGGGTAACCTTTGACTGTCATTTGAGTGTTTTGACTCAGGGGAAGCTAGGCAACCCTCCAGCACTCTATTGGAAGAGAGTGTGTGCTGGGTCTGTACGTTTAAAGAGCCTCGTAAAGTCAATTTAGCTTTACATGCTCTGGGAGACAGTAGTCAGTCCCAGAGAAGGTATTTAAACCTTAGGAAGTATGAAAGCATTCCTGTGCCACTGCACTGAAGGTGCTGTGTGACACAGAAAAAGATGATGCCTATGGAGTTATTTTAAAACTCCATAACCAAAGAACACAAAAGTAAAACACATTGGAAATGAAAAGTTCAAAGCCCCAAAATATCGCTAAAGAGCTGGCGGGCTCTAAATTAGAGGGAATTTAGCACTTGGGTGAGAATTCCCCCTAACAGAAACCAACCTCGGTTTGTATGAAAATAAGCCAAACTGTAACCACAACTCCGATCCTCACATTAAATGAGTCACAGAACACTTCTATCACCAAATACTTGGCAGCTCCAATAGCCAGACCTTAAAGGAAGCATAATTTACTGGCTTCCCAGCTGTTCTGTAGGGAGAGTCATTTCTCTTCTAAAGGCTATGAAGTCATTCCATAGGAATGCAGAAATTCAAATAAAGGATCTCAATTAGTGGACAGAAATAACAAAAAGATAGAGCCCCTTTCAGATGGGATATAGGAACGGGATTGGGACGGCGATGAGTGTTATGGTACTCTCCTCTTGCATGGCCTTGGCAACGAGTAGGATGTTTTATGTGACAAGCCAGGACCTCTCCTCTGCATTCAACAAGGTAGACAGATCCATATTGTGGGAGAAGTTGGGGTGGTGGGTTGTAGACCCAGGCTTGCTACAAATGTTACAACTCCTCTACTCAAACAATGAGGTGAGGGTTAGACTGAATTTTGAGGGAGATTTGTGACGTACCATAAAGGTGAATAAGCAAGTCCATCAGGGCTGTGTAATTGCACCGCCACTTTTTAACACATATATTGCAGATTTGTGGGAATACAGTTTGAAGTGGGATGCGTACCCTCCTCAACTGAATGGTGAAAGAATCATTTGCGTAGCTTATGCAGGCGACCTACTCCTGCTTTATTTGACACCGGCAGGATGGCAACGATCACTGAATGGGGTGGCTTCATACAAGAAATGAGTCATACATCCAGTTAAATCACTTATTATGACAATTAGTAGCAGAAAGCGGAGACAGCACTTCCATTAGGTCATAAATGAGATACCTATAAAAGAAGTGGAGAAAGTTTGTTTTTTAGGCTACACCTTTTCTAAGATTTATTTTTAAAAGTACACAAAGAAAAGATGCTTACTAAAACAAGAGGAATTATTTCTTTGATGAAATCCATAAAAAATAGACTACGTGCCTATTCACTATATCCTCTAATATAGTTTGATGGCATTAAGATCACTCCAATGATACTATATGGATCCGGAATGTATTTCTTCCCAATAGGAAACACTTTAATATTTTAGAAGGTCATTTTTGGAGGGAAGTTCTTAATATTCCTAGATGGGTTCCAATAAGTGTCATACGGTTAGAGATGAGCTTGCAAGCTTGGTTGACTGAGTATATTAATACATGCATTTATCTGTATAAAAATATTATTAACATGGAATATCTGAGTCTAGGGTTCCTTTTGGGAGAGACTATGAAATGTGATTCTAACAAATATGTTTGAAAATGTAGAAAAGGGTATGCTGGGTTCATGAAAATGGTGGTTCTCAATTATGAAGACACATATCGGGTTGTAAGGTAAACGTTTCAAAATGATGGACAGTGACAATCTACAGAGACTGACACAGTACAGACGAAAGTCTGCTTGGTATGTAACTAAAGGAGATATTGAAGCATACCTGAAGAAGTTCCCATCCCAGTTGTGTAGAACTTGGTACTTGAGATTTTTCCTCAATTGCCTCCCAACTCTGAAGGCAATTGACCCTGGATGGAAAATTCCAAGAGAAGCAGACGATGTAAGAGCAAGTGTACTGAGACCCTGGATCATGTGGGTATTGAATGTCCCTTGTTAATGTTACTCAGGATAAGATGTGTCGGCCATTTTGTATCATCTACTTTTGCTGTTTTATCCCAGGCCCTATGGGAACATCTAAGGAATGGAATACAAGTGTCCTTAGTATTGGCGTTAGTAAAGTTTTTAATAGGAATGTGTAAACTAATGGATCAGGTGTAGTACAAGGAAGTGTAATTTTCAAATGATATTTTCATTAATTAGTGTGAACATTGTTAGGGAAAATTCTCCAGAATGGCTAATTTCCCTTGCCTACTGAGTCCCTGGGCAGCTTTGCTGGATTTCTAGGATTTATTTTTTCACCTGGTAAGAGTGTGAGCCTTTTTTTCCCACTCTTCCCACTCTGTGTTTTTGCTGTGTGTTTTACATTTGTTGTGTTCGTAGACTGTGGAGCCTCACATACTCCATAGGCATCATCTTTTTACTGTGTGTCACACAGCACCTTTAGTGCAGTGACACAGGGTTCTCTTTTTCAGACTTCCCACTCTGAACTCCATTTTCTGGGACTGACTATTGTCTCTCAGTCCATGTAAAGTTGCCATTGACTTTATTAGTCTTTTTAAATTCTCAGACCCAGTACATACAATCTTCCATAGAGTACTGGAAAGGGTTAATAGTTATCCCTTTTTGTCTGTTCTCATGGAACATTATTTAGTTCCCCTTTCTTTAAGATTTTGCTGGTGGCAGTGGTATCTACTGTATTTTTCCTACCGCAGTCTATGCAAATAGCCTTGGTACTGTTTTAGGCTATGTTAGTATCCTCGAACTTTAATCCGCTGGACCCCATTTAATTTTATTTGGTTCTGGCTGGGTTTATTCGCCATTTCATTTTGTAAAGGTCTTTCTGTGCGCCAAACAAGGTTTAGTTCCTTTGTTTGCCATCCTTTGGCGGGCTTCTGCCCAGAAGCCCTCCTTAGGCGCCTGAGAGTCTAGGTAGGCAGGATGTGAGGGAGGGGTTTTAGGATCCCTGCACAGGGTCTCCTTGGAGTCCAAAGTTGCACTCTTGTTTGATTGGCTAGGTGACTGTCCTGCCAGGACATCCACCCTGCTGTGTGATTGACAGCCAGACTGTGTGAATGGGGGGAAACTGCATAAAAAGCAAGTCTCTGGGACTTGGAAGGCAGAGTCGCCTCTGAATCAAGAGAACCAAAGAGAAGATGAAGGAAGAGGACTGCTGCAACTACTGAACCTCCCGGCCTCCCTCTCCTGGTTGAATTTGCTGTGTATCGCTGCAGTGAACTAGATAGCCAGGAGGACCGGACCCTGTTTGGGTTTTAAGGAGCACACCTTTTATTCGTTGCTTTGCTCTGCTGCTGGTTTCTTCCCTGGGCAGTGGAGGACACTCCAGTCTTCCTCCTTCGTGTCAGTCCGACAGTCGCTTCAGGAACCGTGAGCCTGCAGGATATGCCAGGAACTTCTGCCTCAGCTACAGCATACTTCTTCTTCTAAAGGTACTGTTCAAACCCAGTTGTTCGTTTCGTCCGGCCGCGGTCAAAGTGTTTTAAATCTTTCACCAATCCTAGGGCTTGTCCTTCTCTACTCTTTTAAGTAACTTTTCTTCCGACCAACTTTGTTTCAAACTCTTGGCAAAGACTTAACCGCGAAATACTCCGAACTGTGTGATCCTCTGCAAAGACTCTGAACCATTAACATTGGCCCAGGCCCATTGATTTGAATCCTCATTGTAGTAAGCCTTTTCTAGATTGCACTGCCTATTTACTTGTAGGTGCTGCTTGATTTTGAATAACCTTGTCTTTCCCCCCCTTTATAAATTGCTGTAGTGCCATTTTTTTTCACACTTCACTTTGAGCTTAACTTGTCCAGAATTAATTTGGTGGTGTGTAGTGTTTAGTTTAGTTTAGTTTATTGTTTTGTATAGCGTGGCCTGGCCCTGGGGCATCTGGGTACTTGACATGGTTACAAGGTAACAGGCAATATATACATGGTTGTTGTAGTACAGGATACTAGATACATAAGCATAATTCTTATAGTACATGATATTCATGGTATGTACAATCCGTTGTGGAATGGGAATATTCTGAACAAGAATAGCAAGTAGAATATTTACAAGAGAATTACAACAAAAATTGTTTATGCAGGTTGTATTGGCTATGTATGTCTATAAGTATATGTACAAGTGTCTCAAGTGAATAATGGGTGCGGGCTTAGGCTTCTTTGGCGATTAGCCAAGTTTTAGCATTTTGTCTGAATCGGTGGAAGGATGGTACGGTTCTGAGAGCAAGTGGAAGGGAGTTCCAGAGTTTCGAGGCAAGCACAGTGAAGCTTTGGCCACCTGCTCTTTGTAGCTTGTGTCTGGGGACATTTAAGCAATGTGTTTGGGCTGATCTGGTTGGCTGAGATGAGATGTTGTGGGTGAAGTTGACAGCAAGGTATCTGGGGGCTTGGTTGGACATGCACTTGTGGGTGAGGGAGAGTGTTTTGTACTCAATTCTTTAGGGTACAGATAGCCATTGGGTGGAGCGTCTCAAATCTGAGATGTGTTCAGATTTTGGTATATTCAGAGCTGCTCTAAGAGCATTATTTTTAACAACTTGTAGCTTGTCAATGTTCTTTTGGCTGGTGCCGAGATAGAGTGTATTGCAGTAGTCTACCTTCGAGAGTACTAGTGCTAAAGCAAGGGTTGTGCAGTTGGATGTAGATAGGTAGGGTCTGCAGGCGTTGATAAGCTTGCATGTGTAGGCGGTAGAGGAGGAGATGGGATTGATTTGTCTAGTCAGTGTGAGGGAAGAGTCAAGGTATATTCCTAGGGTTTTTACATGGTTAGATACAGCAATGTTGTTGCCGTCAATGGTAAATGTTTGGTAAAGTTTGTCAAGGATGTTGAGTCTGGATTGGGAACCTAAAAGAAGAAGCTCGGTCTTGTCTTCATTGAGGCATAGTCCATGCTTGGCCATCCATTCTTGGGTGATAGAATAAATGTTGTTGAGGACTTTATTGTCAGTGGAATAGTCGCCTGTTAGTGGGATGAGTATTTGAGTGTCATCTGCGTAGTTCGTGAAGATGACACCCAAATGATCCTGTATGTCGAATAGGGGTTTTGTAAACACATTGTACAGTGTAGGCGAGACGCAGGATCCCTGCAGGACGCCACAGGTAACGGGGGCTGTTTCTGTGCCATTGGTGGGTGCGAAGGCCCTCATGGATCTATTGTTCAAGAAGGATTGAATCCAGGCATTGGCTTTGTCAGAAAGGTTGGCTGCAGAGGCTAAGTGTTTGCATAGAATGGCATGATTTACCAAGTCAAAAGAGGCCGCTAGGTCAAGAAGGAGTAGTAGGGCCAGTTTGCCATTGTCTTTTAAGTTGTCCATTTGGCTCTTGAGGCCGATCAAGGTGGTCTCTGTACCATGTTTAGGGCGGAAGCCAGATTGGATCTGCAGGTAGGCTGCTCTGTCCAGAATTTTTAATAGGAAAGGAACTGTTTTGATGGGTCTGTAGTTGGTGGGGATGCTGGGGTCCAGTGTGGGTTTCTTGAGCAGTGGTAAGACCCATGAGTCCTTAAGATTGTCAGGTACTATGCTTGATGTGAATGAAGAGTTTATGAGTGAGGTGATGAATGAAGCTAGATGTTTGGCCGCGTCTTTGATTACTGGGGCTGAGCAGGTGTCGCCATGGCATTTGGACGGTTTCAGGGTGGATATTATGTCTTCGACCTCTTTGGTGGTGATGGTTGAGAATTCGAATGGGGTACTGTTGTCTGTTTGATTGGTGGGAAGGGATGGGGTGAGGCTATTAGCAGTCATAAGGCTTGCTTTCTTAGCTTCGATTTTTGCTTGGAGCATGGCAATTTTGCAGAGGAGGGCTTCTTGTATATTTGTACCCCAAGAGATATCTTTGGTGCATGTGTCAGGTATGAGGGATGGGGATTCGAACTCCCTTAAGATATTAAAGAGATCTTTTGTGTTGGAGTTGGCCTTGCTGATTCTCTCATTATACAAATTATTTTTCGTTTGGACGATTGCTAGCTTGTAATTGTTGGAGGCTGAGGTGTATGACATCTTGTTGATGATTGAGGTGGAGTGTTTCCATAATGATTCGGCATGTTTCTTGTTTTTCTGAAGCGTTTATAGTTCAGGAGTGAACTAAGAGTTGAGGTGAGTGCGTGGTTTGGCTTTGAGTATAGTTGAGTTGTGTAGGTCTACTAGATCTGTGGTGTTGGCAATGGTGGGTGTAAAGTCGATGATGGGTTGGAGCAGTGGGATTAATTTCTCAACTGTGATATTTTTGCTATTTCTTGTAAAGGCAGGTGGAGCGTTAGATGGCGGTGGTGAGGCATGTCTGTCTTTGTTGATGGTGAAGGTAATAAGGTGGTGGTCAGTCGAGGCACAGGGTGTGTCAGATAGAATGGTGGTATCGCAGTTTAAGTCTGCTAACCAATCAAGGGTTCTCCCTTTATTGTGCGTGGGTTGTGAGATGTGATGGGTGAATCCTAACTCTGAGATGGTGTTGGCGACCATGTTTGCTTTGTCATCTTTGGTGTCATTATAACCAAGATTGAAGTCACCTAGAATGAGTATCTGTGAGTTGGGTTTCGTGCTGTTAGAGAGTAGGAGAGCGATGTCGTCGTTGAAGGAGGAGATGGGGCCAGGCAGTCTATATAGGAGGTGGATGGTGGTGGTGTTCGTGTTGGTTGTGGATAGTTTGATGGTAAGCAGTTCAGCAGATGGGAGTGTTTGGTTGGCTAGGTGTCTGATATTAAGAGAGGCCTTTGCTATAAAGGCGATGCCTCCGACTTTAGCTATTTGTCTGTCCAGGCGGAATATGGAATACCCATTAGGGATGGCTAGCGCAAGTGTCAGTCCTGATGCTGCGTGGAGCCAAGTCTCGGTGATAGCTAGGAAGTCAAGGTCATTGGAGGTGATGTTGTCAGCTATGTCGAGAGCATGTGCGGCTAGGGATCTTGCTTTAATGAGAGCACCTTTGATTGTTTGGATGGTGGGCTGTGACTTACTCTTGAGTGGATGTGGGGTAGATTCATTGGGGAGGGGAGTGTGCGAGTTGTCCGAAGGTGCTAAGGTGTGTGTAATAGGAGTAGCAGAATTAGATTTCTGTTGTGCATTGATGGGAGTGTGGGTTTGGTGAGTCGTAGAGCCTAGTCTGAGGTTTCTATTCGTGGTTGTGCAGGGTATGGTGGTGGACGGTCTGAGAACATGTGGCTTGGGTGTTGCGTGTGGATAGAGTATTGTGTGGGATGAGTGTTTGTTGACCATGTTGTAATGAAGTGGAAGGAAAGGTGGTAGGAACCAAGTTGGTGCTATGTTATCAGAGAGTGTAAGGTTTGGCATTGTGGTGCTTGTGGTGATGCGTTGATCTGTGTTTGGATGGATGTGTGCAGGTAGGAACCAAGTTGGGGCTATATTATCAGAGAGTGTAAGGTTTGGCATTTTGGTGTTTGTGACTTTTATTGGGGTGGTTGCAAGTAGGAAGCATGTTGTGGATTATGTAGTGAGATCTGTAGAGGAGGGATATGTTGCAGAGAGAAGTAAGATACCAGACGACATGGAGCATCATTCTCTTGTCTGGCTAGTTTATGATGCAGAATAGTGGCTGTGGAGGTGACGGAGTATAAGCAATAGTAAGATCTCTATCGGGAGCAGTGGAGAGCAATAGAAGAGGCGCAGTGCCTGTGCAATAAGTGTGTAACAAGCTAAATGCGATGGTGGTGGTGGCTTTGGGATGTGCTATTACATTTGACAGCTTGGGTGGCGGAAAATGTTCAGCAATATAGTCAGGGAGAGTGAAATGCAACAGCACTGTAATGCGATGTTCCACTGATTTGCTGATTGTGAGGAGTTCCAATTAAACGTTTAAATCATGCAGCACTATGTAAACAACATCATATACAGTGTTAGGCATAGCAAATAGATGAGAGAATAGGTAATCAGCAGTAGGTAATAAACATTGCAAATGGAACACAGTAATAGATGTTCAATAGCGAGCAGGCATACTCGTAGCATATTGCTTTAACAGGGTAATACTGGCAGAGTAATGGAACAATGGTGTTATAGCAGTGATCAGGAAGCACTAGCACTAGCAGGGTATTAAAGCGATCTCTGTTAATAATCGTAAGCGTAGAATCGGGATGAGGGAACAGAAGCAGGCTAACAGTGATTTCGGCACGTGTCACTGTTGTGGCGGTAGCATGTATAGATCTTAGATTTGAGTTTCCGGGTGGGCTGGTAGTGTTAAAAGTACTTGTAAAAGTCAGTCGACAATCGAGTTGACAATAAGGTTTATGCGGAATGCCAGACTCAGCTACTTGCTGGCGTGTCTCGGGTTTAGTTAAACAGTGCGTATGGAGGGTTTTACTTGCAGGAGGTAGGTAGCCGTAGGTCTGCGTTGGTGTCTTTGGGGTGGTGTGGTGGAGCAGCAGGGGTGACGGCCGGCAGCATAACTGGGCCGGGGCATCAGCGGCATGGACAGGCACAGCCAGTGCAATGCCTTGGTGGATGGTGCCAGCTTACGCCTAGGGCCACCACGATTGGCTGTTGTAGTGGGAGGTGGCCAATCAGGGCACGAGCAAATGGCCAAGTGTCACCTAGCAGAGGTGTCAGAAAATGGTGGCCATTTTGAAATGGCGATTCAGATGTCGGATTTTAAGGAAATCAGCCGAAATATGTAGTTTTGCTTCTTGTAGGAAGCTGATCAGGCGTTTGAAGACATATTTGACTATATCCTTCTCACTGTACCTCCATCCCCCTGTGCCTCCTCCCGTTTCCACTCCTTCCAACTCCTAGCGCCTCTGCACTGGAACTCCCTTCCTCCCGCAATCCGCTCCACCCCGACCTTCTCCTCATCCGCACTTCCCTTAAATCTCTCCTCCATTCTCCTCCTTGAAACCCCCTCCCCCCTCTGCATCCTCTCCCTCTTATTCTTTCCCCTTGACTATCTCTATCCCCTCTCCCACCTCCCCTCCCTCTCCCTCCCCTTTCCCTCCTCCAACCCATCACCACCCCTCCCCTGACCCGTCCCACTCCTCTATTTCCCCATTCCCCTTCAGTTAATTGCTCTTTTCACTGTTTTGTTGAATGATTCATACTGTAATTTTGCCTCCACCTTAATATTGTTTATGTTTTTATGTATTATAAATCAATAAATACAAATACAAATACAAATACAAATGTTAATGTGATGCCTCGTAAATATGGGTTCAGATCATGTCGCAGTTCTCGTCAGTGCAGATCTCGCAGATCTCACCGTGCTCCTGCATCAGAATGGAGTCGGTGACCACAGCCAGGTGCAGGCTGTCTCTCAGGGAAGATAGGGCTCCAGCCCTTCCTTCGTCGCTGGGGTCGGATGAAGACAGGCACAGACAGTGCAATGCCTTGGTGGATGATGCCTTTGGGAGATTGTGCCGGCTACCGCCTTCTGGCCACCACGATTAGCATTAGTAGGGGGAGCTGGTCAATCAGGGCACGAGCAAATGGCCAAGTCTCACCTAGCAGAGGTGTCAGAAAATGGTGGCCATTTTAAAATGGCGATTCGGATGTCGGATTTTAAGGAAATCCGCCAAAATATGTACTTTTGCTTCTTGTAGGAAGCTGATCAGGCGTTTGAAGACATATTAATGTGATGCCTCGTAAATATGGGTTCAGATCATGTCCCGGTTCTCGTCAGTGCAGATCTCGCGTATCTCACTGTGCTCCTGCATCAGAATGGAGTCGGTGACCACAGCCAGGTGCAGGCTGTCTCTCAGAGAGGGTAGGGCTCCAGCCCTTCCTTCGTCGCTGGGGTCGGATGAAGACAGGCACAGACAGTGCAATGCCTTGGTGGATGATGCCTTTGGGAGATTGTGCCAGCTTCCGCCTACCGGCCACCACGATTGGCTGTAGTAGGGAGAGCTGGTCAATCAGGGCACAAGCAAATGGCCAAGTCTCACCTAGCAGAGGTGTCAGAAAACGGTAGCCATTTTGAAATGGCGATTCGGATGTCGGATTTTAAGGAAATCAGCCGAAATATGTACTTTTGCTTCTTGTAGGAAGCTGATCAGGCGTTTGAAAAGATATTAATGTGATGCAACGTAAATATGGGATCAGATCATATTGCGGTTCTCGTCAGTGCAGATCTCGCGTATCTCACCGTGCTCCCGCATCATAATGGAGTCGGTGACCACAGCCAGGTGCAGGCTGTCTCTCAGTAAGGATAGGACTCCAGCCCTTCCTTCGTCGCTGGGGTCGGATGAAGACAGACACAGACAGTGCAATGCCTTGGTGGATGGTGCCTCCGGCTGATTGTGCCGGCTTCCGCCTACCGGCCACCATGATTGGCTGTTGTAGGGGGAGCTGGCCAATCAGGGCACGAGCAAATGGCCAAGTCTTACCTAGCATAGGTGTCAGAAAACGGTGGCCATTTTGAAATGGCGATTCGGATGTCGGGTTTTAAGGAACTTAGCCGAAATATGTAGTTTATCTTCTTGTAGGAAGCTATTCAGGCGTTTGAAAACATATTAATGTGATGCCTCGTAAATATGGGTTCAGATCATGTCCCGGTTCTCGTCAGTGCAGATCTCGCATATCTCACCGTGCTCCTGCATCGGAATGGAGTCGGTGACCACAGCCAGGTGCAGGCTGTCTCTCAGTGAGGATAGGGCTCAAGCCCTTCCTTCGTAGCTGGCCTCAGATGAAGACAAACACAGACATTGCAAGGCCTTGGTGGATGGTGCCTTTGGTGATTGTGCCAGCTTCCGCCTTCCGGCCACCATGATTGGCTGTTGTAGGGGGAGATGGCCAATCAGTGCACAAGCAAATGGCCAAGTCTCACCTAGCAGAGGTGTCAGAAAATGGTGGCCATTTTGAAATGGTGATTCGGTAGTCGGATTTTAAGGAAATCAGCCAAAATATGTACTTTTGCTTCTTGTAGGAAGCTGATCAGGCGATTGAAGACATATTAATGTGATGCCTCGTAAATATGGGTTCAGATCATGTTGCAGTTCTCGTCAGTGCAGATCTCGCGTATCTCACCGTGCTCCTGCATCGGAATAGAGTTGGTGACCACAGCCAGGTGCAGGCTGTCTCTCAGTGGGGATAGGGCTCAAGCCTTTCCTTTGTCGCTGGGGTCGGATGAAGACAGGCACAGACAGTGCAATGCCTTGGTGAATGGTGCCTTTGGGCGATTGTGCTGGCTTTCAGCTACCGGCCACCACGATTGGCTGTAGTAGGGGGAGCTGGCCAATCAGGGCACGAGCAAATGACAAAGTCTCATTAGCAGAGGTGTCAGAAAATGGTGGCCATTTTGAAATGGCGATTCAGATGTCGGATTTTAAGGAAATCAGCCGAAATATGTACTTTTGCTTATTGTAGGAAGCAGATCAGGCATTTGAAGACATATTAATGTGATGCCTCGTAAATATGGGTTCAGCTCATGTTGCGGTTCTCCTCAGTGCAGATCTCGCGTATCTCACCGTGCTTCTGCACGGAATGGAGCCGGTGAACACAGCCATGTGCAGGCTGTCTCTCAGTGAGGAAAGGGCCGAAGCATTTCCTTCTTCGCTGGGGTTAGATGAAGACAGGCACAGACAGTGCAATGCCTTGGTGGATGGTGCCTTTGGGTGATTGTGCTGGCTTCCGCCTACTGGCCACCACGATCGGCTGTAGTAGGGGAAGCTGGCCAATCAGGGCACGAGCAAATGGCCAAGTGTCACCTAGCAGAGGTGTCAGAAAACGGTGGCCATTTTGAAATGGCGATTCGGATGTCGGATTTTAAGGAAATCAGCCAAAATATGTAGTTTTGCTTCTTGTAGGAAGCTGATCAGGCGTTTGAAAACATATTAATGTGATGCCTCGTAAATATGGGTTCAAATCATGTTGCGGTTCTCGTCAGTGCAGATCTCGCGTATCTCACCGTGCTCCTGCATCGGAATGGAGTCGGTGACCACAGCCAGGTGCAGGCTCTATCCCAGGGAGGATAGGGCTCCAGCCCTTCCTTCGTCACTGGGGTCAGATGAAGACAGGAACAGACAGAGCAATGCCTTGGTGGATGGTGCCTTTGGGTGATTGTGCTGGTTTCCGCCTACCGGCCACCACGATTGACTGAAGTAGGGGGAGCTGGCCAATCAGGGCACGAGCAAATAGCCAAGTCTCACTTAGCAGAGTGTCAGAAAATGGTGGCCATTGTGAAATGGTGATTCGGATGTCGGATTTTAATGAAATCAGCCGAAATATGTAGTTTTTCTTCTTGTAGGTAGCTATTCAGGCGTTTGAAGACATATTAATGTGATGCCTCGTAAATATGGGTTCAGATCATGTCCCGGTTCTCGTCAATGCAGATCTCACATATCTCACTGTGCTCCTGCATCGGAATGGAGTCGGTGACCACAGTAAGGTGCAGGCAGTCTCTCAGTGAGGATAGGGCTCCAGCCCTTCCTTAGTCGCTGGGTTCAGATGAAGACAACCACAGACAGCGCAATGCCTTGGTGGATGGTGCCTTTGGGTGATTGTGCCAGCTTCCGCCTACCGGCCACCACGATTGGCTGTACTAGGGGGAGCTGGCCAATCAGGGCACGAGTAAATGGCCAAGTCTCACCTAGCAGAGGTGTCAGAAAACGGTGGCCATTTTGAAATGGCGATTCAGATGTCGGATTTTAAGGTAATCAGCCGAAATATGTAGTTTTGCTTCAAGTAGGAAGCTGATCAGGCGTTTGAAAACATATTAATGTGATGCCTCGTAAATATGGGTTCAGATCATGTCCTGGTTCTCCTCAGTGCAGATCTTGCGTATCTCACCGTTCTCCTGCATCGGAATGGAGTCGGACACCACAGCCAGGCGCAGGCTTTCTTTGAGTGAGGATAGGACCCCAACCCTTCCTTCGTCGCTGGGGTCGGATGAAGACAGACACAGACAGTGCAATGCCATGGTGGATAGTGCCTTTGGGTGATTGTGCTGGCTTCCGCCTACCGGCCACCACGATTGGCTGTAGTAGGGGGTGCTGGCCAATCAGAGCACGAGCAAATGGCAAAGTCTCACCTAGCAGAGGTGTCAGAAAAGGGTGGCCATTTTGAAATGGCGATTCGGATGTCGGATTTTAAGGAAATCAGCTGAAATATGTAGTTTTGCTTCTTGTAGGAAGCTGATCAGGCATTTGAAAACATATTAATGTGATGCTTCGAAAATATGGGTACATATCATGTCGCGGTTCTCGTCAGTGCAGATCTCGCTTATCTCACCGTGCTCCTGCATCGGAATGGAGTCTGTGACCACAGCCAGGTGCAGACTGTCTCTCAGTGAGGATAGGGCTCCAGCCCTTCCTTCGTCGCTGGCGTCAGATGAAGACAAGCACAGACAGTGCAATGCCTTGGTGGATGGTACCTTTGGGTGATTGTGCTGGCTTCTGCCTACCGGCCACCACGATTGGCTGTAGTAGGGGGTGCTGGCCAATCAGAGCACGAGCAAATGGCAAAGTCTCACCTAGCAGAGGTGTCAGAAAAGTGTGGCCATTTTGAAATGGCGATTCGGATGTCGGATTTTAAGGAAATCAGCTGAAATATGTAGTTTTGCTTCTTGTAGGAAGCTGATCAGGCATTTGAAAACATATTAATGTGATGCTTCGAAAATATGGGTACATATCATGTCGCGGTTCTCGTCAGTGCAGATCTCGCGTATCTCACCGTGCTCCTGCATCAGAATGGAGTCGGTGACCACTGCCAGGTGCAAGCTGTCTCTCAGGGAGGATAGGGCTCCAGCCCTTCCTTCGTCGCTGGGGTCAGATGAAGACAGACACAGACAGTGCAATGCCTTGGTGGATGATGCCTTTGGGTGATTGCGCTGGCTTCCGCCTACCGGCCACCATGATTGACTGTAGTAGGTGGAGATGGCCAATCAGGGCACGAGCACATGGCCAAGTCTCACCTAGCATAGGTGTCAGAAAACGGTGGCCATTTTAAAATGGCGATTCGGATGTCGGATTTTAAGGAAATCAGCCGAAATATGTAGTTTTTCTTCTTGTAGGTAGCTATTCAGGCGTTTGAAGACATATTAATGTGATGCCTCGTAAATATGGGTTCATATCATGTCCCGGTTCTCGTCAATGCAGATCTCACATATCTCACTGTGCCCCTGCATCGGAATGGAGTAAGGTGCAGGCAATCTCTCAGTGAGGATAGGGCTCCAGCCCTTCCTTCGTCGCTGGGTTCAGATGAAGACAACCACAGACAGCGCAATGCCTTGGTGGATGGTGCCTTTGGGTGATTGTGCCAGCTTCTGCCTACCGGCCACCACGATTGGCTGTATTAGGGGGAGCTGGCCAATCAGAGCACGAGCAAATGACAAGTCTCACCTAGCAAATGTGTCAGAAAACGGTGGCCATTTTGAAATGGCGATTCGGATGTCAGATTTTAAGGTAATCAGCCGATATATGTAGTTTTGCTTCAAGTAGGAAGCTGATCAGGCGTTTGAAGACATGTTAATGTGATGACTCGTAAATATGGGTTCTGATCATGTCCCGGTTCTCTTCAGTGCAGATCTCGCTTATCTCACCGTGCTCCTGCATCGGAATGGAGTCGGTGACCACAGCCAGGTGCAGGCTGTCTCTCAGTGAGGATAGGGCTCCAGCCCTTCCTTCGTCGCTGGCGTCAGATGAAGACAAGCACAGACAGTGCAATGCCTTGGTGGATGGTACCTTTGGGTGATTGTGCTGGCTTCCGCCTACCAACCACCGCGATTGGCTGTAGTAGGGGGAGCTGGCCAATCAGGGCACGAGCAAATGGCCAAGTCTCACCTAGCAGAGGTGTCAGAAAAGGGTGGCCATTTTGAAATGGCGATTCGGATGTCGGATTTTAAGGAAATCAGCTGAAATATGTAGTTTTGCTTCTTGTAGGAAGCTGAACAGGCATTTGAAAACGTATTAATGTGATGCCTCGAAAATATGGGTACATATCATGTTGCGGTTCTCGTCAGTGCAGATCTCGCGTATCTCACCTTGCTCCTGCATCAGAATGGAGTCGGTGACCATAGCCAGGTGCAGGCTGTCTCTCAGGGAGGATAGGGCTCCAGCCCTTCCTTTGTCGCTGGGGTCAGATGAAGACAGACACAGACAGTGCAATGCCTTGGTGGATGATGCCTTTGGGTGATTGTGCTGGCTTCCGCCTACCGGCCACCATGATTGACTGTAGTAGGTGGAGATGGCCAATCAGGGCACGAGCACATGGCCAAGTCTCACCTTGCATAGGTGTCAGAAAACGGTGGGCATTTTAAAATGGCGATTCGGATGTCGGATTTTAAGGAAATCAGCCGAATTATGTAGTTTTTCTTCTTGTAGGTAGCTATTCAGGCGTTTGAAGACATATTAATGTGATGCCTCGTAAATATGGGTACATATCATGTCGCGGTTATCGTCAGTACAGATCTCGCGTATCTCACCGTGCTCCTGCATCAGAATGGAGTCGGTGACCACTGCCAGGTGCAAGCTGTCTCTCAGGGAGGATAGGGCTCCAGCCCTTCCTTCGTCGCTGGGGTCAGATGAAGACAGACACAGACAGTGCATTGCCTTGGTGGATGATGCCTTTGGGTGATTGTGCTGGCTTCCGCCTACCGGCCACCATGATTGACTGTAGTAGGTGGAGATGGCCAATCAGGGCACGAGCACATGGCCAAGTCTCACCTAGCATAGGTGTCAGAAAACGGTGGCCATTTTAAAATGGCGATTCGGATGTCGGATTTTAATGAAATCAGCCGAAATATGTAGTTTTTCTTCTTGTAGGTAGCTATTGAGGCGTTTGAAGACCTATTAATGTGATGCCTCGTAAATATGGGTTCAGATCATGTCCTGGTTCTCGTCAATGCAGATCTCGCATATCTCACTGTGCCCCTGCATCGGAATGGAGTCGGTGACCACAGTAAGGTGCAGGCAATCTCTCAGTGAGGATAGGGCTCCAGCCCTTCCTTCGTCGCTGGGTTCAGATGAAGACAACCACAGACAGCGCAATGCCTTGGTGGATGGTGCCTTTGGGTGATTGTGCCAGCTTCCGCCTGCCGGCCACCACGATTGGCTGTAGTAGGGGGAGCTGGCCAATCAGAGCACGAGCAAATGACAAGTCTCACCTAGCAAATGTGTCAGAAAATGGTGGCCATTTTGAAATGGTGATTCGGATGTCGGATTTTAAGGTAATCAGCCAAAATATGTAGTTTTGCTTCAAGTAGGAAGCTGATCAGGCGTTTGAAGACATGTTAATGTGATGCCTCGTAAATATGGGTACTGATCATGTCCCGGTTCTCTTCAGTGCAGATCTCGCTTATCTCACCGTGCTCCTGCATCGGAATGGAGTCCGTGACCACAGCCAGGTGCAGGCTGTCTCTCAGTGAGGATAGGGCTCCAGCCCTTCCTTCGTCGCTGGCGTCAGATGAAGACAAGCACAGACAGTGCAATGCCTTGGTGGATGGTACCTTTGGGTGATTTTGCTGGCTTCCGCCTACCGGCCACCATGATTGACTGTAGTAGGTGGAGATGGCCAATCAGGGCACGAGCACATGGCCAAGTCTCACCTAGCATAGGTGTCAGAAAACGGTGGCCATTTTAAAATGGCGATTCGGATGTCGGATTTTAAGGAAATCAGCCGAAATATGTAGTTTTGCTTCTTGTAGGAAGCTGATCAGGCATTTGAAAACTTATTAATGTGATGCCTCGAAAATATGGGTACATATCATGTTGCGGTTCTCGTCAGTGCAGATCTCGAGTATCTCACCGTGCTCCTGCATCAGAATGCAGTCGGTGACCATAGCCAGGTGCAGGCTGTCTCTCAGGGAGGATAGGGCTCCAGCCCTTCCTTTGTCGCTGGGGTCAGATGAAGACAGACACAGACAGTGCAATGCCTTGGTGGATGGTACCTTTGGGTGATTGTGCTGGCTTCCGCCTACCGGCCACCATGATTGACTGTAGTAGGTGGAGATGGCCAATCAGGGCACGAGCACATGGCCAAGTCTCACCTAGCATAGGTGTCAGAAAACGGTGGCCATTTTAAAATGCCGATTCGGATGTCGGATTTTAAGGAAATCAGCCGAAATATGTAGTTTTTCTTCTTGTAGGTAGCTATTCAGGCGTTTGAAGACATATTAATGTGATACCTCGTAAATATGGGTTCAGATCATGTCCCGGTTCTCGTCAATGCAGATCTCGCATATCTCACTGTGCCCCTGCATCGGAATGGAGTCGGTGACCACAGTAAGGTGCAGGCAGTCTCTCAGTGAGGATAGGGCTCCAGCCCTTCCTTCGTCGCTGTTTTCAGATGAAGACAACCACAGACAGCGCAATGCCTTGGTGGATGGTGCCTTTGGGTGATTGTGCCAGCCTCCACCTACCGACCACCATGATTCACTGTAGTAGGGGGAGCTGGCCAATCAGAGCACGAGCAAATGGCCAAGTCTCACCTAGCAAAGGTGTCACAAAACGGTGGCCATTTTGAAATGGCGATTCGGATGTCAGATTTTAAGGTAATCAGCCGAAATATGTAGTTTTGCTTCAAGTGGGAAGCTGATCAGGCGTTTGAAGACATGTTAATGTGATGCCTCGTAAATATGGGTTCAGATCATGTTAGGTTCTTGTCAGTGCAGATCTCGCGTTACTCACCGTGCTCCTGCATCGGAATGGAGTCGGTGACCACAGCCAGATGCAGGCTGTCTCTCAGTGATGATAGGACTCCATCCCTTCCTTCGTCATTGCAGTCGGATGAAGACAGACACAGACAGTGCAATGCCTTGGTGGATGGTGCCTTTAGGTGATTTTGCTGGCTTCCGCCTACCGGCCACCACGATTGGTTGTAGTAGGGGGAGCTGGCCAATCAGGGCACAAGCAAATGGCCAAGTCTCACCTAGCAGAGGTGTCAGAAAACGGTGGCCATTTTGAAATGGCGATTCAGATGTCGGATTTTAAGGTAATCAGCCGAAATATGTAGTTTTGCTTCAAGTAGGAAGCTGATCAGGCGTTTGAAAACATATTAATGTGATGCCTCGTAAATATGGGTTCAAATCATGTCACGGTTCTCGTCAGTGCAGATCTTGCATATCTCACCGTGCTCCTGCATCGGAATGGAGTCGGTCACCACAGCGAAGAGCAGGCTGTCTCTCAGGGAGAATAGGGCTCCAGCCCTTCCTTTGTCGCTGAGGTCGGATGAAGACAGGCTCAGACAGTGCAATGCCTTGGTGGATGATGCCTTTGGAAGATTGTGCCGGCTTCCGCCTACCGGCCACGATGAGTGGCTGTAGTAGGGGGAGGTTGTCAATCAGGGCCTGAGTAAATGGCCAAGTGTCACCTAGCAGAGGTGTCAGAAAATGGTGGCCATTTTGAAATGGCGATTCGGATGTCGGATTTTAAGAAAATCAGCCGAAATATGTACTTTTGATTCTTGTAGGAAGCTGATCAGGCGTTTGAAGACATATTAATGTGATGACTCGTAAATATGGGTTCAGTTCATGTTACGGTTCTCGTCAGTGCAGATCTTCCGTATCTCACTGTGCTCCTGCATCAGAATGGAGTCGGTGACCACAGCAGGTGCAGTGGCTGTCTCTCAGTGAGGATAGGACTCCAGCCCTTCCATCGTCGCTGGGGTCGGATGAAGACAGACACAGACAGTGCAATGCCTTGGTAGATGGTGCCTTTGGGTGATTATGCCGGCTTCCGCCTACCGGCCAACACGATTGGCTACAATAGGGGGAGCTGGCCAATCAGGGCACGAGCAAATGGCCAAGTCTCACCTAGCATAGGTGTCAGAAAACGGTGGCCATTTTGAAATGGCGATTCGGATGTCAGATTTTAAGGAACTTAGCCGAAATATGTAGTTTTTCTTCTTGTAGGAAGCTATTCAGGCGTTTGAAAACATATTAATGTGATGCCTCGTAAATATGGGTTCAGATCATGTTGCGGTTCTCGTCAGTGCAGATCTCGCATATCTCACCGTGCTCCTGCATCGGAATGGAGTCGGTGACCACAGCCAGGTGCAGGCTGTCTCTCAGTGAGGATAGGGCTCCAGCCCTTCCTTCGTAGTTGGCGTCAGATGAAGACAAGCACAGACAGTGCAATGCCTTAGTGGATTGTGCCTTTGGGTGATTGTGCCAGCTTCCGCCGTCCGGCCACCACGATTGGCTGTTGTAGGGTGAGATGGCCAATCAGTGCACAGGCAAATGGGCAAGTCTCACCTAGTAGAGGTGTCAGAAAACGGCAGCCATTTTGAAATGGTAATTCGGATGTCGGATTTTAAGGAAATCAGGCGAAATATGTACTTTTGCTTCTTGTAGGAAGCTGATCAGGCGTTTGAAGACATATTAATGTGATACCTCGTAAATATGGGTTCAGATCATGTTGCGGTTCTCGTCAGTGCAGATTTCGCGTATCTCACCGTGCTCCTGCATCGGAATAGAGTCGGTGACCACAGCCAGGTGCAGGCTGTCTCTCAGTGAGGATAGGGATCAAGCCTTTCCTTTGTCGCTGGGGTCGGATGAAGACAGGCACAGACAGCGCAATGCCTTGGTGGATGGTGCATTGGGCGATTGTGCTGGCTTCCGCCTACCGGCCACCACGATTGGCTGCAGTAGGGGGAGCTGGCCAATCAGGGCACGAGCAAATGGCCAAGTCTCATTAGCAGAGGTGTCAGAAAACAGTGGCCATTTTGAAATGGCGATTCGGATGTCGGATTTTAAGGAAATCAGCAGAAATATGTAGGTTTGCTTCTTGTAGGAAGCTGATCAAGCATTTGAAAACATATTAGTGTCATGCCTCGTAAATATGGGTTCAGATCATGTTGCGGTTCTCGTCAGTGCAGATTTCGCGTATCTCACCGTGCTCCTGCATCGGAATAGAGTCGGTGACCACAGCCAGGTGCAGGCTGTCTCTCAGTGAGGATAGGGATCAAGCCTGTCCTTTGTCGCTGGGGTCGGATGAAGACAGGCACAGACAGTGCAATGCCTTGGTGGATGGTGCATTGGGCGATTGTGCTGGCTTCCGCCTACCGGCCACCACGATTGGCTGCAGTAGGGGGAGCTGGCCAATCAGGGCACGAGCAAATGGCCAAGTCTCATTAGCAGAGGTGTCAGAAAACAGTGGCCATTTTGAAATGGCGATTCGGATGTCGGATTTTAAGGAAATCAGCCGAAATATGTAGGTTTGCTTCTTGTAGGAAGCTGATCAAGCATTTCAAAACATATTAATGTCATGCCTCGTAAATATGGGTTCAGATCATGTTGCGGTTCTCGTCAGTGCAGATCTCGCATATCTCACCGTGCTCCTGCATCGGAATGGAGTCGGTGACCACAGACAGGTGCAGGCTGTCTCTCAGTGAGGATAGGGCTCCAGCCCTTCCTTCTTAGCTGGCGTCAGATGAAGACAAGTACAGACAGTGCAATGCCTTGGTGGATGGTGCCTTTGGGTGATTGTGCCAGCTTCCGCCTTCCAGCCACCACGATTGGCTGTTGTAGGGTGAGATGGCGAATCAGTGCACGAGCAAATGGCCAAGTCTCACCTAGCAGAGGTGTCAGAAAATGGTGGCCATTTTGAAATGGCGATTCGGATGTCGGGTTTTAAGCAAATCATCCAAAATATGTAGTTTTGCTTCTGGTAGGAAGCTGATCAGGCGTTTGAAAACATATTAATGTGATGCCTCGTAAATATGGGTTCAGATCATGTTGCGGTTCTCGTCAGTGCAGATCTTGCGTCTCTCACTGTGCTCGTGCATCATAATGGAGTCGGTGACCACTGCCAGGTGCAGTCTGTCTCTCATGGAGGATAGGGCTCCAGCCCTTCCTTCGTCGCTGGGGTCAGATGAAGACAGGCACAGACAGTGCAATGCCTTGGTGGATGGTGCCTTTGGGTGATTGTGCTGGTTTCCGCCTACCGGCCACCACGATTGGCTGTAGTAGGGGGAGCTGGCCAATCAGGGCACAAGCAAATGGCCAAGTCTCACTTAGCAGAGGTTTCAGAAAATGGTGGACATTCTGAAATTGTGATTCGGATGTCGGATTTTAAGGATATCAGCCGAAATATGTACTTTTGCTTCTTGTAGGAAGCTGATCAGGCGTTTAAAAACATATTAATTTGAAGCCTCGGAAATATGGGTTCAGATCATGCTGGGGTTCTCGTCAGTGCAGATTTTGCTATCTCACCAGGCTCGTGCATCAGAATGGAGTCGGTGACCACTGCCAGGTGCAGTCTGTCTCTCATGGAGGATAGGGCTCCAGCACTTCCGTCGTCGCTGGGGTCGGATGAAGACAGGCGCAGACAGTGCAATGCCTTGGTGGATGATGCATCTGGGAGATTGTGCTGGCTTCCGCCTACTGGTCACCACGATTGGCCGTAGTAGGGGGAGCTGATCAATCAGGGCACGAGCAAATGGGCAAGTCTCACCTAGCAGAGGTGCCAGAAAATGGTGGCCATTTTGAAATGGCTATTCGGATGTCGGATTTTAAGGAAATCAGCCGAAATATGTGCTTTTGGTTCTCATAGAAAGCTGATCAGGCGTTTGAAAACATATTAATGTGATGCCTCGTAAATATGGGTTCAGATCATGTTGCGGTTCTCGTCAGTGCAGATCTCGCGTATCTCACTGTGCTCCTGCATCGGAATGGAGTCGGTGACCACAGCCAGGTGCAGGCTGTCTCTCAGTGAGAATAGGGCTCAAGCCTTTCCTTCGTCGCTGGGGTCGGATGAAGACAGGCACAGACAGTGCAATGCCTTGGTGGATGATGCCTTTGGAGATTGTGCCGGCTTCCGCTTACCGGCCACCACGATTGGCTGTAGTAGGGGGAGCTGGTCAATCAGGGCATGAGCAAATGGCCAAGTGTCACCTAGCATAGGTGTCAGAAAATGGTGGCCATTTTGAGATGGCGATTCGGATATCAGATTTTAAGGTAATCAGCCGAAATATGTAGTTTTGCTTGAAGTAGGAAGCTGATCCGGCGTTTGAAGACATGTTAATGTGATGCCTCGTAAATATGGGTTCAGATCATGTCGCGGTTCTCGTCAGTGCAGATCTCGCGTATCTCACTGTGCTCCTGCATCGGAATGGAGTCGGTGACCACAGCCAGGTGCAGGCTGTCTCTCAGTGAGAATAGGGCTCAAGCCCTTCCTTCGTCGCTGGGGTCGGATGAAGACAGGCACAGACAGTGCAAAGCCTTGGTGGATGATGCCTTTGGGAGATTGTGCCGGCTTCCGCTTACCGGCCACCACGATTGGCTGTAGTAGGGGGAGCTGGTCAATCAGGGCATGAGCAAATTGCCAAGTGTCCCCTAGCAGAGGTGTCAGAAAATGGTGGCCATTTTGAAATGGCGATTCGGATGTCGGATTTTAAGAAAATCAGCCGAAATATGTACTTTTGCTTCTTGTAGGAAGCTGATCAGGCATTTGAAGACATTTTAATGTGATGACTCGTAAATATGGGTTCAGATCATGTTGCGGTTGTCGTCAGTGCAGATCTCGCGTATCTCACCGTGCTCCTGCATCAGAATGGAGTCAGTGACCACAGCCAGGTGCAGGCTGTCTCTCAGGGAGGATAGGGCTCCAGCCCTTCCTTCGTCGCTGGGGTCAGATGAAGACAGACACAGACAGTGCAATGCCTTGGTGGATGATGACTTTGGGTAATTTTGCTGGCTTCCGCCTACCGGCCACAACGATTGGTTGTAGTAGGGGGAGCTGGCCAATCAGGGCAAAAGCAAATGGCCAAGTCTCACCTAGCAGAGGTGTCAGAAAACGGTGGCCATTTTGAAATGGCGATTCAGATGTCGGATTTTAAGGTAATCAGCCGAAATATGTTGTTTTGCTTCAAGTAGGAAGCTGATCAGGTGTTTCAAAACATATTAATGTGATGCCTCGTAAATATGGGTTCAAATCATGTCACGGTTCTCGTCACTGCAGATCTTGCATATCTCACCGTGCTCCTGCATGGGAATGGAGTCGGTCACCACAGCGAGGAGCAGGCTGTCTCTCAGGGAGGATAGGGCTCCAGCCCTTCCTTTGTCGCTGAGGTCGGATGAAGACAGGCTCACACAGTGCAATGCCTTGGCGGATGATGCCTTTGGAAGATTGTACCGGCTTCCGCCTACCGGCCACGACGAGCGGCTGTAGTAGGGGGAGGTTGTCAATCAGGGCATGAGTAAATGGCCAAGTGTCACCTAGCAGAGGTGTCAGAAAATGGTGGCCATTTTGAAATGGCGATTTGGATGTCGGATTTTAAGAAAATCAGCCGAATTATATACTTTTGCTTCTTTTAGGAAGCTGATCAGGCGTTTGAAGACATATTAATGTGATGACTCGTAAATATGGGTTCAGTTCATGTTGCGGTTCTCGTCAGTGCAGATCTCGTGTATCTCACCGTGCTCCTGCATCGGAATGGAGTCGGTGACCACAGCAGGTGCAGGGGCTGTCTCTCAGTGAGGATAGGACTCCAGCCCTTCCTTCGTCGCTGGGGTCAGATGAAGACAGGCACAGACAGTGCAATGCCTTGGTGGATGGTGCCTTTGGGTGATTGTGCCGGCTTCCACCTACCGGCCACCACGATTGGCCGTAGTAGGGGGAGCTGGTCAATCAGGGCACGATCAAATGGCCAAGTCTCACCTAGCAGAGGTATCAGAAAATGGTGGCCATTTTGAAATGGCTATTCGGATGTCGGATTTTAAGGAAATCAGCCGAAATATGTGCTTTTGGTTCTTATAGGAAGCTGATCAGGCGTTTGAAGACATATTAATGTGATGCCTCGTAAATATGGGTTCAGATCATGTCCCGGTTCTCGTCAGTGCAGATCTTGCATATCTCACCGAGCTCCTGCATCGGAATGGAGTCGGTGACCACAGCCAGGTGCAGGCTGTCTCTCAGTGAGGATAGGGCTCCAGCCCTTCCATCGTCGCTGGCATCAGATGAAGACAAGCAGAGACAGTGCAATGCCTTAGTGGATGGTGCCTTTGGGTGATTGTGCCAGCTTCCACCTACTGGCCACCACGATTGGCTGTAGTAGGGGGAGTTGGCCAATCCGGGCACTAGCAAATGGCCAAGTCTCACCTAGCATAGGTGTCAGAAAACGGTGGCCATTTTGAAATGGTGATTCGGATGTCGGATTTTAAGGAAATAAACTGAAATATGTAGTTTTGCTTCTTGTAGGAAGCTGATCAGGCGTTTGAAAACATAATAATGTGATGCCTCGTAAATATGGGTTCAGATCATGTCCCGTTTCTCGTCAGTGCAGATATCGCGTATCTCACCGTGCTCCTGCATCGGAATGGAGTCGGTGACCACAGCCAGGTGCAGGCTGTCTCTCAGTAAGGATAGGACGCCAGCCCTTCCTTCGTCGCTGGGGTCGGATGAAGACAGACACAGACAGTGCAATGCCTTGGTGGATTCTGCTTTTGGGTATTTGTGCCGGCTTCCGCCTACCGGCCACCATGATTGGCTGTAGTAGGGGGAGCTGGCCAATCAGGGCACGAGCAAATGGCCAAGTCTCACCTAGCATAGGTGTCAGAAAACGGTGGCCATTTTGAAATGGAGATTCGGATGTCGGATTCTAAGGAAATCAGCCGAAATATGTACTTTTACCTCTTGCAGGAAGCTGATCAGGCGTTTGAAGACATATTAATGTGATGCCTCGTAAATATGGGTTCAGATCATGTTGCGGTTCTCGTCAGTGCAGATCTCGCGTATCTCACCGTGCTCCTGCATCGGAATGGAGTCGGTGACCACAGCCAGGTGCAGGCTTTATCCCAGGTAGGATAGGGCTCCCGCCCTTCCTTCGTCGCTGGGGTCAGATGAAGACAGGCACAGACAGTGCAATGCCTTGGTGGATGATGCATTTGGGTGATTGTGCTGGCTTCCGCCTACCGGCCACCATGGTTGGCTGTAGTAGGTGGAGATGGCCAATCAGGGCACGAGCACATGGCCAAGTCTCACCTAGCATAGGTGTCAGAAAACGGTGGCCATTTTAAAATGGCGATTCGGATGTCGTATTTTAAGGAAATCACCCGAAATATGTAGTTTTTCTTCTTGTAGGTAGCTATTCAGGCGTTTGAAGACATATTAATGTGATGCCTCGTAAATATGGGTTCAGATCATGTCCCGGTTCTCGTCAATGCAGATCTCACATATCTCACTGTGCTCCTGCATCGGAATGGACTCGGTGACCTCAGTAAGGTGCAGGCAGTCTCTCAGTGAGGATAGGGCTCCAGCCCTTCCTTTGTCGCTGGGTTCAGATGAAGACAACCACAGACAGCGCAATGCCTTGGTGGATGGTGCCTTTGGGTGATTGTGCCAGCTTTCGCCTACCGGCCACCACGATTGGCTGTACTAGGGGGAGCTGGCCAATCAGAGCACAAGCAAATGGCCAACTCTCACCTAGCAAAGGTGTCAGAAAATGGTGGCCATTTTGAAATGGCGATTCGGATGTCAGATTTTAAGGTAATCAGCCGAAATATGTAGTTTTGCTTCAAGTAGGAAGCTGATCAGGCGTTTGAAGACATGTTAATGTGATGCCTCGTAAATATGGGTTCAGATCATGTCGCGGTTCTCGTCAGTGCAGATCTCGCGTATCTCACCGTGCTCCTGCATCGGAATGGAGTCGGTGACCACAGCCAGGTGCAGGCTGTCTCTCAGTGAGGATAGGCCTCCATCCCTTCCTTCGTCACTGCGGTCGGATGAACACAGACACAGACAGTGCAATGCCTTGGTGGATGGTGCCTTTAGGTGATTTTGCTGGCTTCCACCTACCGGCCACCACGATTGGTTGTAGTAGGAGGAGCTGGCCAATCAGGGCACGAGCAAATGGCCAAGTCTCACCTAGCAGAGGTGTCAGAAAACGGTGGCCATTTTGAAATGGCGATTCAGATGTCGGATTTTAAGGTAATCAGCCGAAATTGTAGTTTTGCTTCAAGTAGGAAGCTGATCAGGCGTTTGAAAACATATTAATGTGATGCCTCGTAAATATGGGTTCAGATCATGTCCTGGTTCTCCTCAGTGCAGATCTTGTGTATCTCACCGTGCTCCTGCATCGGAGTGGAGTGGGTGATCACAGCCAGGTGCAGGCTGTCTCTCAGGGAGGATAGGGCCCAAGTCTTTCCTTCTTCGCTGGGGTCGGATGAAGACAGGCACAAACAGTGCAATGCCTTGGTGGATGGTGCCTTTGGGCGATTGTGCTGGCTTCCGCCTACCGGCTACCACGATTGGCTGCAGTAGGGGGAGCTGGCCAATCAGGGCACGAGCAAATGGCCAAGTCTCATTAGCAGAGGTGTCAGAAAACAGTGGCCATTTTGAAATGGTGATTCGGATGTCGGATTTTAAGGAAATCAGCCGAAATATGTAGGTTTGCTTCTTGTAGGAAGCTGATCAAGCATTTGAAAACATATTAATGTCATGCCTCGTAAATATGGGTTCAGAGCATGACTCGGTTCTCGTCAATGCAGATCTCGCGTATCTCACCGTGCTCCTGCATCGGAATGGAGTCGGTGGCCACAGCCAGGTGCAGGCTGTCTCTCAGTGAGGATAGGGCTCCAGCCCTTCCTTCGTCGCTGGCGTCAGATGAAGACAAGCACAGACAGTGCAATGCCTTGGTGGATGGTACCTTTGGGTGATTGTGCTGGCTTCCGCCTACCGGCCACCACGATTGGCTGTAGTAGGGGGTGCTGGCCAATCAGGGCACGAGCAAATGGCAAAGTCTCACCTAGCAGAGGTGTCAGAAAAGGGTGGCCATTTTGAAATGGCGATTCGGATGTCGGATTTTAAGGAAATCAGCTGAAATATGTAGTTTTGCTTCTTGTAGGAAGCTGATCAGGCATTTGAAAACGTATTAATGTGATGCCTCGAAAATATGGGTACATATCATGTTGCGGTTCTCGTCAGTGCAGATCTCGCGTATCTCACCGTGCTCCTGCATCAGAATGGAGTCGGTGACCATAGCCAGGTGCAGGCTGTCTCTCAGGGAGGATAGGGCTCCAGCCCTTCCTTTGTCGCTGGGGTCAGATGAAGACAGACACAGACAGTGCAATGCCTTGGTGGATGATGCCTTTGGGTGATTGTGCTGGCTTCCGCCTACCGGCCACCATGATTGACTGTAGTAGGTGGAGATGGCCAATCAGGGCACGAGCACATGGCCAAGTCTCACATAGCATAGGTGTCAGAAAACGGTGGCCATTTTAAAATGGCGATTCGGATGTCGGATTTTAAGGAAATCAACCGAAATATGTAGTTTTTCTTCTTGTAGGTAGCTATTCAGGCGTTTGAAGACATATTAATGTGATGCCTCGTAAATATGGGTTCAGATCATGTCCCGGTTCTCGTCAATGCAGATCTCGCATATCTCACTGTGCCCCTGCATCGGAATGGAGTCGGTGACCACAGTAAGGTGCAGGCAGTCTCTCAGTGAGGATAGGGCTCCAGCCCTTCCTTCGTCGCTGGGTTCAGATGAAGACAACCACAGACCGTGCAATGTCTTGGTGGATGGTGCCTTTGGGTGATTGTGCCAGCCTCCACCTACCGGCCACCACGATTGGCTGTAGTAGGGGGAGCTGGCCAATCAGAGCACAAGCAAATGGCCAAGTCTCACCTAGCAAAGGTGTCAGAAAACGGTGGCCATTTTGAAATGGCGATTCGGATGTCAGATTTTAAGGCAATCAGCCGAAATATGTAGTTTTGCTTCAAGTAGGAAGCTGATCAGGCGTTTGAAGACATGTTAATGTGATGCCTCGTAAATATGGGTTCAGATCATGTTGCGGTTCTTGTCAGTGCAGATCTCGCGTAACTCACTGTGCTCCTGCATCGGAATGGAGTCGGTGACCACAGCCAGGTGCAGGCTGTCTCTCAGTGATGATAGGACTCCATCCCTTCCTTCGTCATTGCAGTCGGATGAAGACAGACACAGACAGTGCAATGCCTTGGTGGATGGTGCCTTAAGGTGATTTTGCTGGCTTCCACCTACCGGCCACCACGAATGGTTGTAGTAGGGGGAGTTGGCCAATCAGGGCACAAGCAAATGGCCAAGTCTCACCTAGCAGAGGTGTCAGAAAACGGTGGCCATTTTGAAATGGCGATTCAGATGTCAGATTTTAAGGTAATCAGCCGAAATATGTAGTTTTGCTTCAAGTAGGAAGCTGATCAGGCGTTTGAAAACATATTAATGTGATGCCTCGTAAATATGGGTTCAAATCATGTCACGGTTCTCGTCAGTGCAGATCTTGCATATCTCACCGTGATCCTGCATCGGAATGGAGTCGGTCACCACAGCGAAGAGCAGGCTGTCTCTCAGGGAGGATAGGGCTCCAGCCCTTCCTTTGTCGCTGAGGTCGGATGAAGACAGGCTCAGACAGTGCAATGCCTTGGTGGATGATGCTCTGATTACTTACCGGTAATCTTCATTACTCCTAGTCCTACTCTTCCTCGTCACAATACTTACTTCATGAGGCACCTGCCTCCGACACAGGACCTTCTTCTATTTCTTTAAATCTCTATAACTCCTCCCCCACATCCATGTCACTCAGTTTCATATTACCAAGCCGGAGCATGGGACCTTCCCCGGTGGGAGGGTGAGGAGGGTCGTCAGTACTGTGACGAGGAAGAGTAGGACTAGGAGTAATGAAGATTACTGGTAAGTAATCAGAGCATTACCTCCACGTCCACTCTTCCTCGTCCCAGTACTTACTTCATGAGGTATACCAAAGCAGCAACGGGGAAAAGGTCCCAATGAGACACAGAGCCAAAAACAGTGCAGCAAAACACACCCACAATAACTCTTAAATCACATCCCCACAGACAAAACTCCAACCACGAAGGAACCAACCCCCGAGTGGGAGAAACTCAACCCATAGCGGTTGATGAAAATGCCTAGACCAGCCAAGGCGGCAGCCATACAAATCTCTTGCAGAGAAAAACCCTCCTTGCATCGGCCCAGGAAGCTGCCAAACCCCTGGCAGACCGCCCCTGATTGTGCGCAGGCACAGGCAGGCCAGAAGCCACATAGGCCCTAGAGATCACAACCCGGAACCACCGGAAAATGGAAACCACAGATGCGTTATGCGTTATGCCCAGCCCCAGCCGGACCACAAGCAATCAGAAGACTATCAGATTGGTGGAAAAAGCAAACCAAGCCAAATACTCCAACGCGTCCCGCCGGACATCAATGTTAAGCCGAGCCACCTCCTCAGGCGTTCTTGGATCATGAAAGAAGTCAGGGAGAACCAGACCCTGAGAGGTGTGAAAACCGAGAGACAACTGAAGGGAGAAACATCGAACCACACCCCGGCACCACCGAGTCTGGCAGCACCCTCAGGAAAGGAGCGTGACATAAGAGAGCCCCATTCTCCCCAAGCCTACGGGCAGAAGTGAGGGCAATAAGAAAAGCAGATTTCAGTGTAAGAAGTTTGATATCAATCTCGGAAATGGGCTCAAAAGGAGGCCCGTGAAGGAACCGTAATACAAGAGGGAGATCCCAAGAGGAAAGCCCTTTATCAGCACAAGGACGGGAAGAAGAAAAACCCTGGATCAATTTCCCCACCAACACCTCCCCATCCAAGTGACCGTCAGAGTCCCCCAAAAGTAATTTCATGGAGGCCCACTGAGAGCGAAGCCTGGAAAAACTGCCAGGCCCCTGTCAAAACCCCTCCTCGAGGAACCGAAGGATAGCAGAGGCCAGAACGCAGGGGAGGGATCCCAGACCACCCATACCAGTCTCGGAAATGGCCCCAGTGTCTGCCTAACACCTTCAGAGTGGAGGGTCTAAGAGCATCCATTTGGACCCAACTACAGGATCTGAGAACCCCTGAGATATCAACCTCGACTGAGCAATAGCCACACCGCCCATTGCATCTGGTGGAATTCCAACCGCAGATCCCCTTGAAGGGGACACGGCCACCTCGGAACCAGCCAAGGTTCCTAGGACCGAAGCTCCAACAGAGAGGGGAGCCAACTCCGGCGGGACCAGAACGGAGCTAACAACAACACAGTCCCCCTGGACACTCTGATGCGCCAAACCACCCGGGGCAGAAGGGGAATAGGCGGAAAGGCATAAAGGAAAACCCCAAGGCCACTGTACAAAGAGGGCGTCCATCCCCCAATCCCCTCAGCCTGAAACCTAGAGCAGAAGAGGGGAACTTCTGCTGAGGCCGGGGATGCAAACAGGTCTAGAACCAGGGACCCTAATCTGACACAGGTCACCGCAAAGACCTGGGCCAACAGGACCAGTTCCGCAGAGGAGTGAAAACCGGCGTCTGAGAAGATCCGCTTGAACATTGTCCACCCTTCTGATACGTGAGGCCACCAGAGACACCAGATGAGAGTCCTCCCAGGTGCCTATCAGCGCTGGCAGAGCATTCAAGGAGTGGCCGGAAGCCCTTTTGCAGTTGACATATGCCAAGGCCGTCGTATTGTCCGATTGGACCAAAAACCGCCGACCGTCCAGCAACTCCTCGAAGTACACCAGAGCTTGGACAATGGCACAACTCTGGATGATCGCCGGATCTCCCCAGATCTCACAACCCTTGAGCTGAGAGGACCCCCAATGTAGACCCTTTCTGCTGGTGTTGGTAGTAGGAGAGGCCACAGGAGGAAGGACCATGCACACCTCAGCCTGTAGACCTGAAACCCCCCGCCACCATAGCAGGGACACTCGCAGCGCTGGGGACACTGAAAACAAAACTACGAAAGCTGAGATGTCGGGAGCCAGTGGGAGAGAGTATAAGACACCAGGAGACGTAACCGAAGACGGGCTCAAGGAACTGGAAAACATGCAAGACGCCACGTGCCCCGTAACTTCAGCAACAGGCGAGCCGAGATATACTGCCTTCTGAGAACCCAGCCCAGAACAGCCAGCAAGCGCCCCCCCTGCACAACATCCAGAGTACGCTCTCCCCAGATGTCCGGACAAGCAGTGCAGGGTCTTGAGACCCATAAGCAGGTGACACATCCTAGAAGGCATAGGGACCAGGAACACCCGCAAGTAGAAAACTTGACCCTGAACAGGGAGAGGAACGGGCAAGACGGTAACCCACAACAACCGTTCGGAGAGAACGGATCCCATGGCCAACTACTTGGACCGTGAGCTGGGTACCAAAGTCCTAACCATGCAAACCTGGACAGGAGGAGACAGGAATGGCAACTGATACCCCCTCCAGAAGGAGCCCATTACCCAGGAAGCTTAACCCCACCGGTCCCATACACCTCAGAGAAGATAGAGACGAGGAGCCAGGGAAAACCGCCAGTCACTGCACTTGCACCAGAGGGAAATCACAGGACGTTGAAACAGGCCTGCGCCACAATATAACAGCATGCTTGTCAGCCCACAAAAAGATCTGACCTATCAAAAGGAAGATACTGGACAGCCCAGAAGTCCAGCAGACTATGGCCCCCTCAGCTGACAGAGGAGCCACCAGGCTGGCGTCAAAAGGGCAGAGTACTGTCACAAAGCAGGGCAAAGCAATCCATCCCGGATAGCCGACATCAAAGGCAACCCCCTACCTGAGGTATGCCTATACTGGAAAACCCACTGAAGTGACATCCCCCTCCACCGGCACCAGGGGCTCTGAGAACCCCTCTAAGCACAGACATGTGCCACCATGTGCCCTATCACTTCCCACAAGTCTGAGAGGAGGCCTGAAAGCAACACGTCGGCACCGGAGGACCTAGGCCCTAAAAGAAGAGACACTGGGAACCCCATGCATGGCCGTTACTTCCATGATGCATTTTCCATAATCCCATGCCGGACAAGGGAAAAGCAAAATCAACTCCTTCGACTTTCCCTCGCGCAGTTTAGAGGAAGAGGACAGGACAAGGAGTCTGCATCCATAGCTAGCACAGACCCAAACACACCACTAACACGCCACATGACTGAGAGGTGGCTTGAGCCCTGTATCCAGTAGCTGGTAGCCCCATGCTCTAGATCGTTCCAATGCGTCGGTCTAGGAAGGTTGAAGGACCGAGTCAGCACCGCTGAAACTCGAACCCGAAGTGTAGACTATGCCAGGCCGGTACCCTTCCGGCCGCTTGCAGACTTGTCCAAATCTGCGCCGTATTCACAGGCAGCACGCAAGGAATGCAGCCAACATCCGGTGCATCCTGGGCTGTGTGTGTCTGAGGAGCGGGTGGTATGTGACATGCCTGCGACAGAACAGAGCCCCCACACTTTCAAATACTCTGTCACAGACACCCCACGACAAGGAGCAGAGAGGCCTCACAACAAAAAGGGAAGGCTAGCCCATACTGCCAAGTGCTTGCCATCATTTCCAATAAAGATGTGTACACAGAGCACGAGGTAACGGCCTTTCGAAGGAGTCAAGATGGCCATACCAGCAAGAGAGGGGAAAACATCAAGCACAGTCCTCCCCTCTCCTTACCTTCCCCCAGATAATGCAGCTAACATCCGGTGCATCCTGGGCCGTGTGTCTCTGAGGAGAGGGTGGTATGTGACATGCCTGCGACAGAACAGAGCCCCCGCACTTTCAAATACTCTGTCACAGTCACCCCACGACAAGAAGTAGAGAGGCCTCACAACAAAAGGGAAGGCTTAGCCCATACTGCCAAGTGCTTGCCATAATTTCCAATAAAGATGTGCACACAAAGCACGAGGAAAACGGCATGTTGAAGGAGTCAAGATGGCCATACCAGCAGGAGAGGGGAAAAATATCAAGCACAGTCCTCCCCTCTCCTTACCTTCCCCCAGATAATGCAGCTAACATCCGGTGCATCCAGGGCCGTGTGTCTCTGAGGAGCAGGTGGTATGTGACATGCCTGCGACAGAACAGAGCCCCCGCACTCCCAAAGACTCTCTGCCACTGTCACCCCACGACAAGAAGCAGAGAGGCCTCACAACAAAAGGGAAGGCTAGCCCATACTGCCAAGTCGAATCAAGACGTCCAAAACAGGAGGAGAGGGGAAAAACATCAAGCCCAGTCCTCCCCTCTCCTTACCTTCCCGGGGCCGTGCAGGACCCGGGACACAATGCTCACGCTGCGGTCCGGAGCCCAGCAAAGAACCGAGCGAGGCAATCCAGCTCAACTGTGACCCCAAGCCCCGCAGGGGGCCCAGGAGCAGCGCCGCACCTGAGGGAGCCGAGGGCCCCGCCACACAGCCCCCCCAGGGGGCCAGCAATCGGTGCTCCCTGGTGCCCCGCACCGGGAAGAAAAAGTCCAACCTGCCGGAGGCAGGAAAAATTAAACTGAGTGACATGGATGTGGGGGAGGAGTTATAGAGATTTAAAGAAATAGAAGAAGGTCCTGTGTCGGAGGCAGGTGCCTCATGAAGTAAGTACTGGGACGAGGAAGAGTGGACGTGGAGGTAATGCCTTTGGAAGATTGTGCCGGCTTCCGCCTACCGGCCACGATGAGTGGCTGTAGTAGGGGGAGGTTGTCAATCAGGACCTGAGTAAATGGCCAAGTGTCACCTAGCAGAGGTGTCAGAAAATGGTGGCCATTTTGAAATGGCAATTCGGATGTGGGATTTTAAGAAAATCAGCCGAAATATGTACTTTTGATTCTTGTAGGAAGCTGATCAGGCGTTTGAAGACATATTAATGTGATGACTCGTAAATATGGGTTCAGTTCATGTTACGGTTCTCGTCAGTGCAGATCTTCCGTATCTCACCGTGCTCCTGCATCAGAATGGAGTCGGTGACCACAGCAGGTGCAGGGGCTGTCTCTCAGTGAGGCTAGGACTCCAGCCCTTCCTTCGTCGCTGGGGTGAAATGAAGACAGACACAGACAGTGCAATGCCTTGGTGGATGGTACCTTTGGGTGATTGTGCCGGCTTCCGCCTACCGGCCACCACGATTGGCTGTAGTAGGGGGAACTGGCCAATCAGGGCACGAGCAAATGGCCAAGTCTCACATAGCATAGGTGTCAGAAAACGGTGGCCATTTTGAAATGGTGATTCGGATGTCAGATTTTAAGGAAATCAGGCGAAATATGTAGTTTTTCTTCTTGTAGGAAGCTATTCAGGCGTATGAAGACATATTAATGTGATGCCTCATAAATATGGGTTCAGATAATGTCCCGGTTCTCGTCAGTGCAGATCTCGCATATCTCACCGTGCTCCTGCATCGGAATGGAGTCGGTGACCTCAGCCAGGTGCAGGCTGTCTCTCAGTGAGGATAGGACTCTAGCCTTTCCTTCGTCGCTGGGGTCGGATGAAGACAGACACAGACAGTGCAATGCCTTGGTGGATGGTGCCTTTGGGTGATTGTGCCGGCTTCCGCCTACTGTCCACCACGATTGGCTATAATAGGGGGAGCTGGCCAATCAGGGCAAGAGCAAATGGCCAAGTCTCATCTAGCATAGGTGTCAGAAAACGGTGGCCATTTTGAAATGGCGATTTGGATGTCGGATTTTAAGGAACTTAGCCGAAATATGTAGTTTTTCTTCTTGTAGGAAGCTATTCAGGCGTTTGAAAACATTAATGTGATGCCTCGTAAATATGGGCTCAGATCATGTTGCGGTTCTCGTCAGTGCAGATCTCGCATATCTCACCGTGCTCCTGCATCAGAATGGAGTCGGTAACCACAGCCAGGTGCAGGCTGTCTCTCAGTGAGGATAGGGCTCCAGCCCTTCCTTCGTAGCTGGCGTCAGTTGAAGACAAGCACAGAAAGTGCAATGCCTTGGTGGATGGTGCCTTTGGGTGATTGGGCCAGCTTCCGCCTTCCGGCCACCACGATTGGCTGTTGTAGGGTGAGATGGCCAATCAGTGCACGAGCAAATGGCCAAGTCTCACCTAGCAGAGGTGTCAGAAAATGGTGGCCATTTTGAAATGGTAATTCGGATGTCGGATTTTAAGGAAATCAGCCGAAATATGTACTTTTGCTTCTTGTAGGAAGCTGATCAGGCGTTTGAAGACATATTAATGTGATACCTGGTAAATATGGGTTCAGATCATGTTGCGGTTCTCGTCAGTGCAGATTTCGCGTATCTCACCGTGCTCCTGCATCGGAATGGAGTCGGTGACCACAGCCAGGTGCAGGCTGTCTCTCAGTGAGGATAGGGATCAAGCCTTTCCTTTGTCGCTGGGGTCGGATGAAGACAGTCACAGACAGTGCAATGACTTGGTGGATGGTGCATTGGCCGATTGTGCTGGCTTCCGCCTACCGGCCACCACGATTGGCTGCAGTAGGGGGAGCTGGCCAATCAGGGCACGAGCAAATGGCCAAGTCTCATTAGCAGAGGTGTCAGAAAACAGTGGCCATTTTGAAATGGCGATTTGGATGTCGGATTTTAAGGAAATCAGCCGAAATATGTATGTTTGCTTCTTGTAGGAAGCTGATCAAGCATTTGAAAACATATTAATGTCATGCCTCGTAAATATGGGTTCAGATCATGATGCGGTTCTCGTCCGTGCAGATTTCGCGTATCTCATCGTGCTCCTGCATCGGAATGGAGTCCGTGACCACAGCCAGGTGCAGGCTATCTCTCAGTGAGGATAGGGATCAAGCCTTTCCTTTGTCGCTGGGGTCAGATGAAGACAGACACAGACAGTGCAATGCCTTGGTGGATGGTGCCTTAGGGTATTTGTGCCGGCTTCTGCCTACCGGCCGCCATGATTGGCTATAATAGGGGGAGCTGGCCAATCAGGGCACGAGCAAATGGCCAAGTCTCACCTAGCATAGGTGTCAGAAAGCGGTGGCCATTTTGAAATGGCGATTCGGATGTCAGATTTTAAGGAACTTAGCCGAAATATGTAGTTTTTCTTCTTGTAGGAAGCTATTCAGGCGTTTGAAAACATATTAATGTGATGCCTTGTAAATATGGGTTCAGATCATGTTGCGGTTCTCGTCAGTGCAGATCTCGCATATCTCACCGTGCTCCTGCATCGGAATGGAGTCGGTGACCACAGCCAGGTGCAGGCTGTCTCTCAGTGAGGATAGGGCTCCAGCCCTTCCTTCGTAGCTGGCGTCAGATGAAGACAAGCACAGACAGTGCAATGCCTTAGTGGATTGTGCCTTTGGGTGATTGTGCCAGCTTCCGCCGTCCGGCCACCACGATTGGCTGTTGTAGGGTGAGATGGCCAATCAGTGCACAAGCAAATGGCCAAGTCTCACCTAGCAGAGGTGTCAGAAAACGGCGGCCATTTTGAAATGGTAATTCGGATGTCGGATTTTAAGGAAATCAGCCGAAATATGTACTTTTGCTTCTTGTAGGAAGCTGATCAGGCGTTTGAAGACATATTAATGTGATACCTCGTAAATATGGGTTCAGATCATGTTGCGGTTCTCGTCAGTGCAGATTTCGCGTATCTCACCGTGCTCCTGCATCGGAATAGAGTCGGTGACCACAGCCAGGTGCAGGCTGTCTCTCAGTGAGGATAGGGATCAAGCCTTTCCTTTGTCGCTGGGGTCGGATGAAGACAAGCATCGACAGTGCAATGCCTAGGTGGATGGTGCATTGGGCGATTGTGCTGGCTTCCGCCTACCGGCCACCACGATTGGCTGCAGTAGGGGGAGCTGGCCAATCAGGGCACGAGCAAATGGCCAAGTCTCAATAGCAGAGGTGTCAGAAAACAGTGGCCATTTTGAAATGGCGATTCGGATGTCAGATTTTAAGGAAATCAGCCGAAATATGTAGGTTTGCTTCTTGTAGGAAGCTGATCAAGCATTTGAAAACATATTAATGTCATGCCTCGTAAATATTGGTTCAGATCATGACGCGGTTCTCGTCAGTGCAGATTTCGCGTATCTCATCGTGCTCCTGCATCGGAATGGAGTCGGTGACCACAGCCAGGTGCAGGCTGTCTCTCAGTGAGGATAGGGATCAAGCCTTTCCTTTGTCGCTGGGGTCAGATGAAGACAGACACAGACAGTGCAATGCCTTGGTGGATGGTGCCTTTGGGTATTTGTGCCGGCTTCCGCCTACCGGCCACCATTATTGGCTGTAGTAGGGGGAGTGGCCAATCAGGGCACGAGCAAATGGCCAAGTCTCACCGAGCATAGGTGTCAGAAAACGGAGGCCATTTTAAAATGGCGATTCGGATGTCGGCTTTTAAGGAACTTAGCCGAAATATGTGGTTTTTCTTCTTGTAGGAAGCTATTCAGGCGTTTGAAAACATATTAATGTGATGCCTCGTAAATATGGGTTCAGATCATGTTGCGGTTCTCGTCAGTGCAGATCTCGCATATCTCACCGTGCTCCTGCATCGGAATGGAGTCGGTGACCACAGACAGGTGCAGGCTGTCTCTCAGTGAGGATAGGGCTCCAGCCCTTCCTTCTTAGCTGGCGTCAGATGAAGACAAGCACAGACAGTGCAATGCCTTGGTGGATGGTGCCTTTGGGTGATTGTGCCAGCTTCCGCCTTCCGGCCACCACGATTGGCTGTTGTAGGGTGAGATGGCCAATCAGTGCACGAGCAAGTGGCCAAGTCTCACCTAGCAGAGGTGTCAGAAAATGGTGGCCATTTTGAAATGGCGATTCGGATGTCGTGTTTTAAGGAAATCATCCAAAATATGTAGTTTTGCTTCTGGTAGGAAGCTGATCAGGCTTTTGAAAACATATTAATGTGATGCCTCGTAAATATGGGTTCAGATCATGTTGCGGTTCTCGTCAGTGCAGATCTTGCGTATCTCACCGTGCTCGTGCATCAAAATGGATTCGGTGACCACTGCCAGGTGCAGTCTGTCTCTCATGGAGGATAGGGCTCCAGCCCTTCCTTCGTCGCTGGGGTCAGATGAAGACAGGCACAGACAGTGCAATGCCTTGGTGGATGGTGCCTTTGGGTGATTGTGCTGGTTTCCGCCTCCCGGCCACCACGATTGGCTGTAGTAGGGGGAGCTGGCCAATCAGGGCACAAGCAAATGGCCAAGTCTCACTTAGCAGAGGTTTCAGAAAATGGTGGCCATTCTGAAATGGTGATTCGGATGTCGTATTTTAAGGATATCAGCCGAAATATGTTCTTTTGCTTCTTGTAGGAAGCTGATCAGGCGTTTAAAAACATATTAATGTGAAGCCTCGGAAATATGGGTTCAGATCATGTTGCGGTACTCGTCAGTGCAGATCTTGCGTATCTCACCGGGCTCGTGCATCAGAATGGAGTCGGTGACCACTGCCAGGTGCAGTCTGTCTCTCATGGAGGATAGGGCTCCAGCACTTCCGTCGTCGCTGGGGTCGGATGAAGACAGGCGCAGACAGTGCAATGCCTTGATGGATGATGCATCTGGGAGATTGTGCTGGCTTCCGCCTACTGGTCACCACGATTGGCCGTAGTAGGGGGAGCTGGTCAATCAGGGCACGAGCAAATGGGCAAGTCTCACCTAGCAGAGGTGCCAGAAAATGGTGGCCATTTTGAAATGGCTATTCGGATGTCGGATTTTAAGGAAATCAGCCGAAATATGTGCTTTTGGTTCTTATAGGAAGCTGATTAGGCGTTTGAAGACATATTAATGTGATGCCTCGTAAATATGGGTTCAGATCATGTCCCGGTTCTCGTCAGTGCAGATCTCGCATATCTCACGTGCTCCTGCATCGGAATGGAGTCGGTGACCACAGCCAGGTGCAGGCTGTCTCTCAGTGAGGATAGGGCTCCAGCCCTTCCTTCGTAGCTGGCATCAGATGAAGACAAGCACAGACAGTGCAATGCCTTAGTGGATTGTGCCTTTGGGTGATTGTGCCAGCTTCCGCCGTCCGGCCACCACGATTGGCTGTTGTAGGGTGAGATGGCCAATCAGTGCACAAGCAAATAGCCAAGTCTCACCTAGCAGAGGTGTCAGAAAACGGCGGCCATTTTGAAATGGTAATTCGGATGTCGGATTTTAAGGAAATCAGCCGAAATATGTACTTTTGCTTCTTGTAGGAAGCTATTCAGGCGTTTGAAAACATATTAATGTGATGCCTCGTAAATATGGGTTCAGATCATGTTGCGGTTCTCGTCAGTGCAGATCTCACATATCTCACCGTGCTCCTGCATCGGAATGGAGTCGGTGACCACAGACAGGTGCAGGCTATCTCTCAGTGAGGATAGGGCTCCAGCCCTTCCTTCTTAGCTGGCGTCAGATGAAGACAAGCACAGACAGTGCAATGCCTTGGTGGATGGTGCCTTTGGGTGATTGTGCCAGCTTCCGCCTTCCGGCCACCACGATTGGCTGCTGTAGGGTGAGATGGCCAATCAGTGCACGAGCAAGTGGCCAAGTCTCACCTAGCAGAGGTGTCAGAAAATGGTGGCCATTTTGAAATGGCGATTCGGATGTCGGGTTTTAAGGAAATCATCCAAAATATGTAGTTTTGCTTCTGGTAGGAAGCTGATCAGGCGTTTGAAAACATATTAATGTGATGCCTCGTAAATATGGGTTCAGATCATGTTGCGGTTCTCGTCAGTGCAGATCTTGCATATCTCACCGTGCTCGTGCATCAGAATGGATTCGGTGACCACTGCCCGGTGCAGTCTGTCTCTCAGTAAGGATAGGACGCCAGCCCTTCCTTCGTCGCTGGGGTCGGATGAAGACAGACACAGACAGTGCAATGCCTTGGTGGATGGTGCTTTTGGGTATTTGTGCCGGCTTCCGCCTACCGGCCACCATGATTGGCTGTAGTAGGGGGAGCTGGCCAATCAGGGCACGAGCAAATGGCCAAGTCTCACCTAGCATAGGTGTCAGAAAACGGTGGCCATTTTGAAATGGAGATTCGGATGTCGGATTCTAAGGAAATCAGCCGAAATATGTACTTTTACCTCTTGCAGGAAGCTGATCAGGCGTTTGAAGACATATTAATGTGATGCCTCGTAAATATGGGTTCAGATCATATTGCGGTTCTCGTCAGTGCAGATCTCGCGTATCTCACCGTGCTCCTGCATCGGAATGGAGTCGGTGACCACAGCCAGGAGCAGGCTTTATCCCAGGTAGGATAGGGCTCCCGCCCTTCCTTCGTCGCTGGGGTCAGATGAAGACAGGCACAGACAGTGCAATGCCTTGGTGGATGATGCATTTGGGTGATTGTGCTGGCTTCCGCCTACCGGCCACCATGGTTGGCTGTAGTAGGTGGAGATGGCCAATCAGGGCACGAGCACATGGCCAAGTCTCACCTAGCATAGGTGTCAGAAAACGGTGGCCATTTTAAAATGGCGATTCGGATGTCGTATTTTAAGGAAATCAGCCGAAATATGTAGTTTTTCTTCTTGTAGGTAGCTATTCAGGCGTTTGAAGACATATTAATGTGATGCCTCGTAAATATGGGTTCAGATCATGTCCCGGTTCTCGTCAATGCAGATCTCACATATCTCACTGTGCTCCTGCATCGGAATGGACTCGGTGACCTCAGTAAGGTGCAGGCAGTCCCTCAGTGAGGATAGGGCTCCAGCCCTTCCTTTGTCGCTGGGTTCAGATGAAGACAACCACAGACAGCGCAATGCCTTGGTGGATGGTGCCTTTGGGTGATTGTGCCAGCTTTCGCCTACCGGCCACCACGATTGGCTGTACTAGGGGGAGCTGGCCAATCAGAGCACGAGCAAATGGCCAACTCTCACCTAACAAAGGTGTCAGAAAATGGTGGCCATTTTGAAATGGCGATTCGGATGTCAGATTTTAAGGTAATCAGCCGAAATATGTAGTTTTGCTTCAAGTAGGAAGCTGATCAGGCGTTTGAAGACATGTTAATGTGATGCCTCGTAAATATGGGTTCAGATCATGTCGCGGTTCTCGTCAGTGCAGATCTCGCGTATCTCACCGTGCTCCTGCATCGGAATGGAGTCGGTGACCACAGCCAGGTGCAGGCTGTCTCTCAGTGAGGATAGGCCTCCATCCCTTCCTTCGTCACTGCGGTCGGATGAACACAGACACAGACAGTGCAATGCCTTGGTGGATGGTGCCTTTAGGTGATTTTGCTGGCTTCCACCTACCGGCCACCACGATTGGTTGTAGTAGGAGGAGCTGGCCAATCAGGGCACGAGCAAATGGCCAAGTCTCACCTAGCAGAGGTGTCAGAAAACGGTGGCCATTTTGAAATGGCGATTCAGATGTCGGATTTTAAGGTAATCAGCCGAAATTGTAGTTTTGCTTCAAGTAGGAAGCTGATCAGGCGTTTGAAAACATATTAATGTGATGCCTCGTAAATATGGGTTCAGATCATGTCCTGGTTCTCCTCAGTGCAGATCTTGCGTATCTCACCGTGCTCCTGCATCGGAGTGGAGTGGGTGATCACAGCCAGGTGCAGGCTGTCTCTCAGGGAGGATAGGGCCCAAGTCTTTCCTTCTTCGCTGGGGTCGGATGAAGACAGGCACAAACAGTGCAATGCCTTGGTGGATGGTGCCTTTGGGCGATTGTGCTGGCTTCCGCCTACCGGCTACCACGATTGGCTGCAGTAGGGGGAGCTGGCCAATCAGGGCACGAGCAAATGGCCAAGTCTCATTAGCAGAGGTGTCAGAAAACAGTGGCCATTTTGAAATGGTGATTCGGATGTCGGATTTTAAGGAAATCAGCCGAAATATGTAGGTTTGCTTCTTGTAGGAAGCTGATCAAGCATTTGAAAACATATTAATGTCATGCCTCATAAATATGGGTTCAGAGCATGACTCGGTTCTCGTCAATGCAGATCTCGCGTATCTCACCGTGCTCCTGCATCGGAATGGAGTCGGTGGCCACAGCCAGGTGCAGGCTGTCTCTCAGTGAGGATAGGGCTCCAGCCCTTCCTTCGTCGCTGGCGTCAGATGAAGACAAGCACAGACAGTGCAATGCCTTGGTGGATGGTACCTTTGGGTGATTGTGCTGGCTTCCGCCTACCGGCCACCACGATTGGCTGTAGTAGGGGGTGCTGGCCAATCAGGGCACGAGCAAATGGCAAAGTCTCACCTAGCAGAGGTGTCAGAAAAGGGTGGCCATTTTGAAATGGCGATTCGGATGTCGGATTTTAAGGAAATCAGCTGAAATATGTAGTTTTGCTTCTTGTAGGAAGCTGATCAGGCATTTGAAAACGTATTAATGTGATGCCTCGAAAATATGGGTACATATCATGTTGCGGTTCTCGTCAGTGCAGATCTCGCGTATCTCACCGTGCTCCTGCATCAGAATGGAGTCGGTGACCATAGCCAGGTGCAGGCTGTCTCTCAGGGAGGATAGGGCTCCAGCCCTTCCTTTGTCGCTGGGGTCAGATGAAGACAGACACAGACAGTGCAATGCCTTGGTGGATGATGCCTTTGGGTGATTGTGCTGGCTTCCGCCTACCGGCCACCATGATTGACTGTAGTAGGTGGAGATGGCCAATCAGGGCACGAGCACATGGCCAAGTCTCACATAGCATAGGTGTCAGAAAACGGTGGCCATTTTAAAATGGCGATTCGTATGTCGGATTTTAAGGAAATCAGCCGAAATATGTAGTTTTTCTTCTTGTAGGTAGCTATTCAGGCGTTTGAAGACATATTAATGTGATGCCTCGTAAATATGGGTTCAGATCATGTCCCGGTTCTCGTCAATGCAGATCTCGCATATCTCACTGTGCCCCTGCATCGGAATGGAGTCGGTGACCACAGTAAGGTGCAGGCAGTCTCTCAGTGAGGATAGGGCTCCAGCCCTTCCTTCGTCGCTGGGTTCAGATGAAGACAACCACAGACCGTGCAATGTCTTGGTGGATGGTGCCTTTGGGTGATTGTGCCAGCCTCCACCTACCGGCCACCACGATTGGCTGTAGTAGGGGGAGCTGGCCAATCAGAGCACAAGCAAATGGCCAAGTCTCACCTAGCAAAGGTGTCAGAAAACGGTGGCCATTTTGAAATGGCGATTCGGATGTCAGATTTTAAGGTAATCAGCCGAAATATGTAGTTTTGCTTCAAGTAGGAAGCTGATCAGGCGTTTGAAGACATGTTAATGTGATGCCTCGTAAATATGGGTTCAGATCATGTTGCGGTTCTTGTCAGTGCAGATCTCGCGTAACTCACTGTGCTCCTGCATCGGAATGGAGTCGGTGACCACAGCCAGGTGCAGGCTGTCTCTCAGGGAGGATAGGGCTCCAGCCCTTCCTTCGTCGCTGGGGTCAGATGAAGACAGACACAGACAGTGCAATGCCTTGGTGGATGATGACTTTGGGTAATTTTGCTGGCTTCCGCCTACCGGCCACAACGATTGGTTGTAGTAGGGGGAGCTGGCCAATCAGGGCAAAAGCAAATGGCCAAGTCTCACCTAGCAGAGGTGTCAGAAAACGGTGGCCATTTTGAAATGGCGATTCAGATGTCGGATTTTAAGGTAATCAGCCGAAATATGTTGTTTTGCTTCAAGTAGGAAGCTGATCAGGCGTTTGAAAACATATTAATGTGATGCCTCGTAAATATGGGTTCAAATCATGTCACGGTTCTCGTCAGTGCAGATCTTGCATATCTCACCGTGATCCTGCATCGGAATGGAGTCGGTCACCACAGCGAAGAGCAGGCTGTCTCTCAGGGAGGATAGGGCTCCAGCCCTTCCTTTGTCGCTGAGGTCGGATGAAGACAGGCTCAGACAGTGCAATGCCTTGGTGGATGATGCTCTGATTACTTACCGGTAATCTTCATTACTCCTAGTCCTACTCTTCCTCGTCACAGTACTTACTTCATGAGGCACCTGCCTCCGACACAGGACCTATTCTATTTCTTTAAATCTCTATAACTCCTCCCCCACATCCATGTCACTCAGTTTCATATTACCAAGCCGGAGCATGGGACCTTCCCCGGTGGGAGGGTGAGGAGGGTCGTCAGTACTGTGACGAGGAAGAGTAGGACTAGGAGTAATGAAGATTACTGGTAAGTAATCAGAGCATTACCTCCACGTCCACTCTTCCTCGTCCCAGTACTTACTTCATGAGGTATACCAAAGCAGCAACGGGGAAAAGGTCCCAATGAGACACAGAGCCAAAAACAGTGCAGCAAAACACACCCACAATAACTCTTAAATCACATCCCCACAGACAAAACTCCAACCACGAAGGAACCAACCCCCGAGTGGGAGAAACTCAACCCATAGCGGTTGATGAAAATGCCTAGACCAGCCAAGGCGGCAGCCATACAAATCTCTTGCAGAGAAAAACCCTCCTTGCATCGGCCCAGGAAGCTGCCAAACCCCTGGCAGACCGCCCCTGATTGTGCGCAGGCACAGGCAGGCCAGAAGCCACATAGGCCCTAGAGATCATAACCCGGAACCACCGGAAAATGGAAACCACAGATGCGTTATGTGTTATGCCCAGCCCCAGCCGGACCACAAGCAATCAGAAGACTATCAGATTGGTGGAAAAAGCAAACCAAGCCAAATACTCCAACGCGTCCCGCCGGACATCAATGTTAAGCCGAGCCACCTCCTCAGGCGTTCTTGGATCATGAAAGAAGTCAGGGAGAACCAGACCCTGAGAGGTGTGAAAACCGAGAGACAACTGAAGGGAGAAACATCGAACCACACCCCGGCACCACCGAGTCTGGCAGCACCCTCAGGAAAGGAGCGTGACATAAGAGAGCCCCATTCTCCCCAAGCCTACGGGCAGAAGTGAGGGCAATAAGAAAAGCAGATTTCAGTGTAAGAAGTTTGATATCAATCTCGGAAATGGGCTCAAAAGGAGGCCCGTGAAGGAACCGTAATACAAGAGGGAGATCCCAAGAGGAAAGCCCTTTATCAGCACAAGGACGGGAAGAAGAAAAACCCTGGATCAATTTCCCCACCAACACCTCCCCATCCAAGTGACCGTCAGAGTCCCCCAAAAGTAATTTCATGGAGGCCCACTGAGAGCGAAGCCTGGAAAAACTGCCAGGCCCCTGTCAAAACCCCTCCTCGAGGAACCGAAGGATAGCAGAGGCCAGAACGCAGGGGAGGGATCCCAGACCACCCATACCAGTCTCGGAAATGGCCCCAGTGTCTGCCTAACACCTTCAGAGTGGCGGGTCTAAGAGCATCCATTTGGACCCAACTACAGGATCTGAGAACCCCTGAGATATCAACCTCGACTGAGCAATAGCCACACCGCCCATTGCATCTGGTGGAATTCCAACCGCAGATCCCCTTGAAGGGGACACGGCCACCTCGGAACCAGCCAAGGTTCCTAGGACCGAAGCTCCAACAGAGAGGGGAGCCAACTCCGGCGGGACCAGAACGGAGCTAACAACAACACAGTCACCCTGGACACTCTGATGCGCCAAACCACCCGGGGCGGAAGGGGAATAGGCGGAAAGGCATAAAGGAAAACCCCAAGGCCACTGTACAGAGAGAGGCGTCCATCCCCAAACCCCCTCAGCCTGAAACCTAGAGCAGAAGAGGGGAACTTCTGCTGAGGCCGGGGATGCAAACAGGTCTAGAACCACGGACCCTAATCTGACACAGGTCACCGCAAAGACCTGGGCCAACAGGACCAGTTCCGCAGAGGAGTGAAAACCGGCGTCTGAGAAGATCCGCTTGAACATTGTCCACCCTTCTGATATGTGAGGCCACCAGAGACACCAGATGAGAGTCCTCCCAGGTGCCTATCAGCGCTGGCAGAGCATTCAAGGAGTGGCCGGAAGCCCTTTTGCAGTTGACATATGCCAAGGCCGTCGTATTGTCCGATTGGACCAAAAACCGCCGACCGTCCAGCAACTCCTCGAAGTACACCAGAGCTTGGACAATGGCACAACTCTGGATGATCGCCGGATCTCCCCAGATCTCACAACCCTTGAGCTGAGAGGACCCCCAATGTAGACCCTTTCTGCTGGTGTTGGTAGTAGGAGAGGCCACAGGAGGAAGGACCATGCACACCTCAGCCTGTAGACCTGATACCCCCCGCCACAATAGCAGGGACACTCGCAGCGCTGGGGACACTGAAAACAAAACTACGAAAGCTGAGATGTCGGGAGCCAGTGGGAGAGAGTATAAGACACCAGGAGACGTAACCGAAGACGGGCTCAAGGAACTGGAAAACATGCAAGACGCCACGTGCCCCGTAACTTCAGCAACAGGCGAGCCGAGATATACTGCCTTCTGAGAACCCAGCCCAGAACAGCCAGCAAGCGCCCCCCCCTGCACAACATCCAGAGTACGCTCTCCCCAGATGTCCGGACAAGCAGTGCAGGGTCTTGAGACCCATAAGCAGGTGACACATCCTAGAAGGCATAGGGACCAGGAACACCCGCAAGTAGAAAACTTGACCCTGAACAGGGAGAGGAACGGGCAAGACGGTAACCCACAACAACCGTTCGGAGAGAACGGATCCCATGGCCAACTACTTGGACCGTGAGCTGGGTACCAAAGTCCTAACCATGCAAACCTGGACAGGAGGAGACAGGAATGGCAACTGATACCCCCTCCAGAAGGAGCCCATTACCCAGGAAGCTTAACCCCACCGGTCCCATACACCTCAGAGAAGATAGAGACGAGGAGCCAGGGAAAACCGCCAGTCACTGCACTTGCACCAGAGGGAAATCACAGGACGTTGAAACAGGCCTGCGCCACAATATAACAGCATGCTTGTCAGCCCACAAAAAGATCTGACCTATCAAAAGGAAGATACTGGACAGCCCAGAAGTCCAGCAGACTATGGCCCCCTCAGCTGACAGAGGAGCCACCAGGCTGGCGTCAAAAGGGCAGAGTACTGTCACAAAGCAGGGCAAAGCAATCCATCCCGGATAGCCGACATCAAAGGCAACCCCCTACCTGAGGTATGCCTATACTGGAAAACCCACTGAAGTGACATCCCCCTCCACCGGCACCAGGGGCTCTGAGAACCCCTCTAAGCACAAACATGTGCCACCATGTGCCCTATCACTTCCCACAAGTCTGAGAGGAGGCCTGAAAGCAACACGTCGGCACCGGAGGACCTAGGCCCTAAAAGAAGAGACACTGGGAACCCCATGCATGGCCGTTACTTCCATGATGCATTTTCCATAATCCCATGCCGGACAAGGGAAAAGCAAAATCAACTCCTTCGACTTTCCCTCGCGCAGTTTAGAGGAAGAGGACAGGACAAGGAGTCTGCATCCATAGCTAGCACAGACCCAAACACACCACTAACACGCCACATGACTGAGAGGTGGCTTGAGCCCTGTATCCAGTAGCTGGTAGCCCCATGCTCTAGATCGTTCCAATGCGTCGGTCTAGGAAGGTTGAAGGACCGAGTCAGCACCGCTGAAACTCGAACCCGAAGTGTAGACTATGCCAGGCCGGTACCCTTCCGGCCGCTTGCAGACTTGTCCAAATCTGCGCCGTATTCACAGGCAGCACGCAAGGAATGCAGCCAACATCCGGTGCATCCTGGGCTGTGTGTGTCTGAGGAGCGGGTGGTTTGTGACATGCCTGCGACAGAACAGAGCCCCCACACTTTCAAATACTCTGTCACAGACACCCCACGACAAGGAGCAGAGAGGCCTCACAACAAAAAGGGAAGGCTAGCCCATACTGCCAAGTGCTTGCCATCATTTCCAATAAAGATGTGTACACAGAGCACGAGGTAACGGCCTTTCGAAGGAGTCAAGATGGCCATACCAGCAAGAGAGGGGAAAACATCAAGCACAGTCCTCCCCTCTCCTTACCTTCCCCCAGATAATGCAGCTAACATCCGGTGCATCCTGGGCCGTGTGTCTCTGAGGAGCGGGTGGTATGTGACATGCCTGCGACAGAACAGAGCCCCCGCACTTTCAAATACTCTGTCACAGTCACCCCACGACAAGAAGTAGAGAGGCCTCACAACAAAAGGGAAGGCTTAGCCCATACTGCCAAGTGCTTGCCATAATTTCCAATAAAGATGTGCACACAAAGCACGAGGAAAACGGCATGTTGAAGGAGTCAAGATGGCCATACCAGCAGGAGAGGGGAAAAATATCAAGCACAGTCCTCCACTCTCCTTAACTTCCCCCAGATAATGCAGCTAACATCCGGTGCATCCAGGGCCGTGTGTCTCTGAGGAGCAGGTGGTATGTGACATGCCTGCGACAGAACAGAGCCCCCGCACTCCCAAAGACTCTCTGCCACTGTCACCCCACGACAAGAAGCAGAGAGGCCTCACAACAAAAGGGAAGGCTAGCCCATACTGCCAAGTCGAATCAAGACGGCCAAAACAGGAGGAGAGGGGAAAAACATCAAGCCCAGTCCTCCCCTCTCCTTACCTTCCCGGGGCCATGCAGGACCCGGGACACAATGCTCACGCTGCGGTCCGGAGCCCAGCAAAGAACCGAGCGAGGCAATCCAGCTCAACTGTGACCCCAAGCCCCGCAGGGGGCCCAGGAGCAGCGCCGCACCTGAGGGAGCCGAGGGCCCCGCCACACAGCCCCCCCAGGGGGCCAGCAATCGGTGCTCCCTGGTGCCCCGCACCGGGAAGAAAAAGTCCAACCTGCCGGAGGCAGGAAAAATTAAACTGAGTGACATGGATGTGGGGGAGGAGTTATAGAGATTTAAAGAAATAGAAGAAGGTCCTGTGTCGGAGGCAGGTGCCTCATGAAGTAAGTACTGGGACGAGGAAGAGTGGACGTGGAGGTAATGCCTTTGGAAGATTGTGCCGGCTTCCGCCTACCGGCCACGATGAGTGGCTGTAGTAGGGGGAGGTTGTCAATCAGGACCTGAGTAAATGGCCAAGTGTCACCTAGCAGAGGTGTCAGAAAATGGTGGCCATTTTGAAATGGCAATTCGGATGTCGGATTTTAAGAAAATCAGCCGAAATATGTACTTTTGATTCTTGTAGGAAGCTGATCAGGCGTTTGAAGACATATTAATGTGATGACTCGTAAATATGGGTTCAGTTCATGTTACGGTTCTCGTCAGTGCAGATCTTCCGTATCTCACCGTGCTCCTGCATCAGAATGGAGTCGGTGACCACAGCAGGTGCAGGGGCTGTCTCTCAGTGAGGCTAGGACTCCAGCCCTTCCTTCGTCACTGGGGTGAAATGAAGACAGACACAGACAGTGCAATGCCTTGGTGGATGGTACCTTTGGGTGATTGTGCCAGCTTCCGCCTACCGGCCACCACGATTGGCTGTAGTAGGGGGAACTGGCCAATCAGGGCACGAGCAAATGGCCAAGTCTCACATAGCATAGGTGTCAGAAAACGGTGGCCATTTTGAAATGGTGATTCGATTGTCAGATTTTAAGGAAATCAGGCGAAATATGTAGTTTTTCTTCTTGTAGGAAGCTATTCAGGCGTATGAAGACATATTAATGTGATGCCTCATAAATATGGGTTCAGATAATGTCCCGGTTCTCGTCAGTGCAGATCTCGCATATCTCACCGTGCTCCTGCATCGGAATGGAGTCGGTGACCTCAGCCAGGTGCAGGCTGTCTCTCAGTGAGGATAGGACTCTAGCCTTTCCTTCGTCGCTGGGGTCGGATGAAGACAGACACAGACAGTGCAATGCCTTGGTGGATGGTGCCTTTGGGTGATTGTGCCGGCTTCCGCCTACTGTCCACCACGATTGGCTATAATAGGGGGAGCTGGCCAATCAGGGCAAGAGCAAATGGCCAAGTCTCATCTAGCATAGGTGTCAGAAAACGGTGGCCATTTTGAAATGGCGATTCGGATGTCGGATTTTAAGGAACTTAGCCGAAATATGTAGTTTTTCTTCTTGTAGGAAGCTATTAAGGCGTTTGAAAACATTAATGTGATGCCTCGCAAATATGGGCTCAGATCATGTTGCGGTTCTCGTCAGTGCAGATCTCGCATATCTCACCGTGCTCCTGCATCAGAATGGAGTCGGTAACCACAGCCAGGTGCAGGCTGTCTGTCAGTGAGGATAGGGCTCCAGCCCTTCCTTCGTAGCTGGCGTCAGTTGAAGACAAGCACAGAAAGTGCAATGCCTTGGTGGATGGTGCCTTTGGGTGATTGGGCCAGCTTCCGCCTTCCGGCCACCACGATTGGCTGTTGTAGGGTGAGATGGCCAATCAGTGCACGAGCAAATGGCCAAGTCTCACCTAGCAGAGGTGTCAGAAAATGGTGGCCATTTTGAAATGGTAATTCGGATGTCGGATTTTAAGGAAATCAGCCGAAATATGTACTTTTGCTTCTTGTAGGAAGCTGATCAGGCGTTTGAAGACATATTAATGTAATACCTGGTAAATATGGGTTCAGATCATGTTGCGGTTCTCGTCAGTGCAGATTTCGCGTATCTCACCGTGCTCCTGCATCGGAATGGAGTCAGTGACCACAGCCAGGTGCAGGCTGTCTCTCAGTGAGGATAGGGATCAAGCCTTTCCTTTGTCGCTGGGGTCGGATGAAGACAGTCACAGACAGTGCAATGACTTGGTGGATGGTGCATTGGGCGATTGTGCTGGCTTCCGCCTACCGGTCACCACGATTGGCTGCAGTAGGGGGAGCTGGCCAATCAGGGCACGAGCAAATGGCCAAGTCTCATTAGCAGAGGTGTCAGAAAACAGTGGCCATTTTGAAATGGCGATTTGGATGTCGGATTTTAAGGAAATCAGCCGAAATATGTATGTTTGCTTCTTGTAGGAAGCTGATCAAGCATTTGAAAACATATTAATGTCATGCCTCGTAAATATGGGTTCAGATCATGATGCGGTTCTCGTCCGTGCAGATTTCGCGTATCTCATCGTGCTCCTGCATCGGAATGGAGTCCGTGACCACAGCCAGGTGCAGGCTGTCTCTCAGTGAGGATAGGGATCAAGCCTTTCCTTTGTCGCTGGGGTCAGATGAAGACAGACACAGACAGTGCAATGCCTTGGTGGATGGTGCCTTAGGGTATTTGTGCCGGCTTCTGCCTACCGGCCGCCATGATTGGCTATAATAGGGGGAGCTGGCCAATCAGGGCACGAGCAAATGGCCAAGTCTCACCTAGCATAGGTGTCAGAAAGCGGTGGCCATTTTGAAATGGCGATTCGGATGTCAGATTTTAAGGAACTTAGCCGAAATATGTAGTTTTTCTTCTTGTAGGAAGCTATTCAGGCGTTTGAAAACATATTAATGTGATGCCTCGTAAATATGGGTTCAGATCATGTTGCGGTTCTCGTCAGTGCAGATCTCGCATATCTCACCGTGCTCCTGCATCGGAATGGAGTCGGTGACCACAGCCAGGTGCAGGCTGTCTCTCAGTGAGGATAGGGCTCCAGCCCTTCCTTCGTAGCTGGCGTCAGATGAAGACAAGCACAGACAGTGCAATGCCTTAGTGGATTGTGCCTTTGGGTGATTGTGCCAGCTTCCGCCGTCCGGCCACCACGATTGGCTGTTGTAGGGTGAGATGGCCAATCAGTGCACAAGCAAATGGCCAAGTCTCACCTAGCAGAGGTGTCAGAAAACGGCGGCCATTTTGAAATGGTAATTCGGATGTCGGATTTTAAGGAAATCAGTCGAAATATGTACTTTTGCTTCTTGTAGGAAGCTGATCAGGCGTTTGAAGACATATTAATGTGATACCTCGTAAATATGGGTTCAGATCATGTTGCGGTTCTCGTCAGTGCAGATTTCGCGTATCTCACCGTGCTCCTGCATCGGAATAGAGTCGGTGACCACAGCCAGGTGCAGGCTGTCTCTCAGTGAGGATAGGGATCAAGCCTTTCCTTTGTCGCTGGGGTCGGATGAAGACAAGCATCGACAGTGCAATGCCTAGGTGGATGGTGCATTGGGCGATTGTGCTGGCTTCCGCCTACCGGCCACCACGATTGGCTGCAGTAGGGGGAGCTGGCCAATCAGGGCACGAGCAAATGGCCAATTCTCACCGAGCATAGGTGTCAGAAAACGGAGGCCATTTTAAAATGGCGATTCGGATGTCGGCTTTTAAGGAACTTAGCCGAAATATGTGGTTTTTCTTCTTGTAGGAAGCTATTCAGGCGTTTGAAAACATATTAATGTGATGCCTCGTAAATATGGGTTCAGATCATGTTGCGGTTCTCGTCAGTGCAGATCTCGCATATCTCACCGTGCTCCTGCATCGGAATGGAGTCGGTGACCACAGACAGGTGCAGGCTGTCTCTCAGTGAGGATAGGGCTCCAGCCCTTCCTTCTTAGCTGGCGTCAGATGAAGACAAGCACAGACAGTGCAATGCCTTGGTGGATGGTGCCTTTGGGTGATTGTGCCAGCTTCCGCCTTCCGGCCACCACGATTGGCTGTTGTAGGGTGAGATGGCCAATCAGTGCACGAGCAAGTGGCCAAGTCTCACCTAGCAGAGGTGTCAGAAAATGGTGGCCATTTTGAAATGGCGATTCGGATGTCGTGTTTTAAGGAAATCATCCAAAATATGTAGTTTTGCTTCTGGTAGGAAGCTGATCAGGCGTTTGAAAACATATTAATGTGATGCCTCGTAAATATGGGTTCAGATCATGTTGCGGTTCTCGTCAGTGCAGATCTTACGTATCTCACCGTGCTCGTGCATCAGAATGGATTCGGTGACCACTGCCAGGTGCAGTCTGTCTCTCATGGAGGATAGGGCTCCAGCCCTTCCTTCGTCGCTGGGGTCAGATGAAGACAGGCACAGACAGTGCAATGCCTTGGTGGATGGTGCCTTTGGGTGATTGTGCTGGTTTCCGCCTCCCGGCCACCACGATTGGCTGTAGTAGGGGGAGCTGGCCAATCAGGGCACAAGCAAATGGCCAAGTCTCACTTAGCAGAGGTTTCAGAA